>NW_012148519.1:2491766-2535102 GCF_000956105.1 Propithecus coquereli
TAATTTTAAGAGAATTTAAAAATTAAAAAAAAAAAGCTCAGTGCTCAATCTGCAC
The DNA here is from genome assembly GCF_000956105.1 of Propithecus coquereli. NCBI lineage: Eukaryota > Metazoa > Chordata > Mammalia > Primates > Indriidae > Propithecus > Propithecus coquereli. The sequence goes on from NW_012148519.1 coordinate 2,491,822, forward strand.
CACAGAGTGGCTGGTCCACCTGGATCAGATGTCAACCAAGTAAAGGTCATGAGAGCCTACACGCAAGAGTCTTCATCTGCGGAGCTTGCAGACTGCCTGTCACTAAGAACTCCGCGGCTTCTTTGAATTACTTGGCTGCTTGCTGAAGCATCTGCCTGCCTCCTGCTGCCCGCGTTTCTCTTTTCCCAGGAGACCAGCTAGTGTGGGGAGGCTTTGCTGGAGCCCAGGCAAGGAAGGTTGATTTCTAGGGGTGTAGACAGGCTGACACGAGTAATTCAGACCTTCACTTTTGTCTACATAAATAATGTTTCAGACACATGGGGGACTCAGGTGGCAAATTCCTTGCAGAAAGAAAACCTGACATTCATTTACTGCCAAATAGGTGTTTTTAAATGTTTTGGGTTTTGGTATAATTAAGATAGATATCATAAAAGATTCTATCATGGCACACTTTATTAAATACTAAGGTTTGGTTTCCTTTTAAAAGTAGCTATATACCTAGTCCTACTTCCTTCCTCAGCCAACATTTCAAAGCACACTTTATTCTTGCTTTGCCTAACTAGTCACACCAGTCTCTTACAAAGTGCTCCTGGAGAAATGCTATTCCAAAACTTTATGGAGGAAATTATAAAACAATTTGAAAAACTTTAAAGAGCATCTTGGGCCAGGTGCAGTGGCTCACACCTATAATCCTAGCACTCTGGGAGGCCGAGGTGGGAGGATTTCTTGAGTTCAGGAGTTCAAGACCAGGCTGAGCAAGAGTGAGACCCGGTCTCTACTGTAAATAGAAAGAAATTAGCCAAACAACTAAAAATAGAAAAAATTAGCCGGGTGTGGTGGCGTGCGCCTGTAGTCCCAGCTACCCGGGAGGCTGGGTAGGATTGCTTGAGCTCAGGAATTTGAGGTTGCTGTGAGCTAGGCTGACACCATGGCACTCTAGCCTGGGCAACAGAGTGAGACTCTGTCTAAAAAAAAAAAAGAATATCTAAGTAATGGAATGCTAGTCCTACATACTAAAAATACCAGTTATATTCTAATTCATTTAAATAGTCAGAGAAATTCTAATTCAAATATTCCCATAAGGCCTGATGTGGTGGCTCATGCCTGTAATCCCAGCACCAGCACTTTGGGAAGTGGAAGCAAGAGGATCACTTGAGGCCAGGAATTTGAGACCAGCCTGGGCAACATAGTGAGACCCTGTCTCTACAAAAAATGTAAAAATTAGCCAGGCATGGTGGTGCACACCTATAGTCCTGGCTACTCAAACTGAGACAGGAGGATCACTTGAGCCCAGGAGTTGGAGGCTGCAGTGAGCTATGATGATGCCACTGCACTCCAGCATGGGCAACACAGCAAGACCCTGTCTCTAAAAAATATATAAATTAATAAAATTAATTAATTAAAACATTCCCATAAAAAAAGTCTTTGGCCAGAATGGATCATCATTGAATGGGCCGGTGTTTTCAAGCAGGATTTGATTTGATTAATCTGGTCACACTTTAGGCCTCAAATTCAGGGATGATGTGGGCAAAGGTCAGAGGAGACATCCTAAAATAGAAGTGAACAGAGGCTCAGAAAGAACAAGATGCAGCCTTAGCCTGGTCCTGGGAGCATCAGGGGCTAAGGACACCTCCCAGAAGGGAAGATAGAAAGAGAAGCCCCAGCGTGGGTGGTGTCAGGCTCAGAGAAGTTGAACGACTTGCCTGAAGCCACCCAGCTAGCAGCGGCAGAGCCAGCATTCCGACCCAGGTCTCCCTGGTGCCAAGTCCCTTTCCATTGCCCTCCCTGCCTCCTCGGGCCAGACAGTCACTCTCCACTCTGCTGTGCACACTTGGTGATGACGGCAGCTGTGTGTAGCTTCTGGGTGTGTTTCTAAGTTAACCAGGAGCTAGTTGCTAAGCATTTCAGCCTCAAACCAAAAAAGGAGAAAAATAAAAGCGTCATTAGAGCCATCGGCAACGTGCCTCTGCAGTGACAACAGCATTGCTGTAAAGGTTTAAAATATGTTTCTTTATAAAGGTTAAGTTCTAAAGTCAGCACGAAAGTCAGAAATTACTTTTAAAAACAACCCTCAAACCACTCATAGCCTGAAGAAATCCCTAAATTTAAAGGGACAGCCAGGAACTAAGATTGGGTGAAGGCCCAGCAGGGTCTCACCTTGCATCTCAGATTCGGTCGGGGACACACGCTCAGGGCCGCAGAGGAGGTGTGATTTGCCGGCACCTCTTGAAATTCTCTTTCTTTCGCTCCCTCCCCACCCACTCTCATTTCTTTATTTATTTCACCTGAGTTTCGGAGCCCTTGTTGAATCTGTGCATAACTTCCTGCAGCTAGAAGCCGGGAAGCATCACTGCGGACCACAGCCATTTGCGTCCCTGAATGCCACCACCTCCACAACAGGAGTGTCGTTTCCGAGCCTGCGACTGTCCTCTACGTCCTCCACTCTGCTTCCCGACTCCATCACCACACAGATGCTCACGACCTCCTGGGTTATGTCACAGGGCACTGGAGCTGGAGTGGTTTCATTGAGTGAACAGGTGTGGCTGCTGCCCTAGTTAGAGACAAGAGAGGTCACATCATGACACCCTTGGGACTTGGGGGTCATCCTGGGGGGGCAGGAGGCTCGGGCCCCAGTGCAAGTCATCTGCATTCACTCCCACATCCCCTTGTTCAGCCTCAAGGAACTGGCTCTGACCCCTCAACATTCCACAGGCCTTTCCTGCCAATCTGCCCTTAGTTGTTTCCCTGTCCTTCCCTTTTGGAGGGGCAAGGCAAGAGGTGGCTCTCCAGTGTTGTGGGGAGCTCACGGATCTGGCTCCTCCAAAGAGTCTTGGAATCCTTCTTTGTCACTGTACCCTGGAGTGTCTTGCAGCCTCCATTGGCATGGGTCTCCATGGCCAGGTGGCAAATAGCATTTGCTGGCCTATAGGGTCCTTCTACCCTGGAACTCCAGGCTTCCCAGTGAGTGCCTCAGAGGGCAGCCAGGCCCAGCCTCCTTTTACCCGTGTGTGTAAAAAGCAGATGAGGGCCAGGTGTGGTTGCTCACACCTGTAATCCTAGCACTTTGGGAAGCCAAGGCCAGGAGGATCACTTGAGCCCAAGAGTTGAAGACTAGCCTGAGCAAGGACAAGACCCCATCTCTACAAAAAATAGAAAAATTAGCCAGGTATGGTGGCACACACCTGTAGTACTGGCTACTCAGGCAGCTGAGGCAGGAGGATCACTTGAGCCCAGGAGTTTGAGGCTGCAGTGAGCTATGATGACACCACTGCACTCCAGCCTGGGCAACGGACAGAGGCCCTGTTTCAAAAACAAAACACAAAACAAAACAACAACACAAAAAACAAACAAACAAATAAAACAGCAAGACAGAAGCCTGGGCTGCAAATGACAGTTTTTCTACAGATTTCCACATAGAGACCCTGGAAGCCAAAGCAGGCAAAAGAGAATTAAATGACTTCATCGTGAGCCAGGCAGTGGAAATTTGTAGACTGGTATGAAATACTCAGGAACCTCTTCCCACCCCCCAGCCCCACCCCCTTCCCACTGCTAAGGGGAGCCCGTGAGTGGAAGCCCATTTGCCAGTCATTCGTCCATCCAAGGTTGACCAAGCACTGTCACCCAGCCAGGCCAGCGCTAGGGGCTGGGCGTTCAGCAGTGAATTAAACACAGCCCTGTCCTTGTGGTTCTCAGTTGAGCAGGGGAAACAGATGCAAACAGGAAATGATAAGACAGGGTGGGAAGGGAAAAGGCAAAGCTTTGTACAGGATGCCATGGGTGGTACTGGGGACTTGGAATCAGGAAAGGCTTCCTGGAGGAAGGATATGTTGAAATTATCCATTGAGGGTCATTGTACGAGATAGAAACAGTCTAAACAGAGGCCAGCAGGTGCAGGAGGGGCATGCCAGGCCATTCAGTGTTCTGACACTTAAGAGCAGAGAGTGGTGGGAGGTGAGACTGGAATGACAGCAGGATCCAGTTAAAGGGACCTGGACTTTATTCTCTGAGCAGATAAGGGCACAGTGGGGAGGGAGGGAGTCTTGGGAGAAGGACAAGACCAAGGAGGGAGGCTGCATATGAAGGCTGGGGCTAGAGAGAAGCCAGAGATATGGGCACAATCAGAAAATGGGGTCTCATTCTTGCTCAGACTGGTCTCGAACTCCTGACCTCAAGTGATCCTCCTGCCTCGGCCTTCCATGTCTTGCTGTTTTGACTGCTCCTCTTGGGATTTGCAACAAGACCAATCTGCTTTTCGTTGCTTATCTCTGTTCTCTTCGGCCTTTTTCTGCCTATAAAGCCAGCCTCTTCCGCTCAGCTCATGGGAGCACTTTTTCTGAATCTTTAGATGAGATGCCACACAATTCATGAATCACTAATAAAAGCCCATTAGATCTTTAAACTAAATTTGCTGGCCGGGAGCAGTGGCTCACACCTGTAATGGTAGCGCTCTGGGAGGCTGAGGCGGGAGGATCGTTTGAGCTCAGGCATTTGAGACCAGCCTGAGCAAGAGCGAGACCCCATCTCTAATAAAAACAGAAAGAAATGAGCTGGACAACTAAAAATATATAGAAAAAACTAGCCGGGCATGGTGGCACATGCCTGTAGTCCCAGCTACTCGGGAGGCTGAGGCAGTAGGCTCTCCCGAGCCCAGGAGTTTGAGGTTCCTGTGAGCAAGGCTGATGCCACGGCACTCTAGCCCGGGCAATAGAGTGAGACTCTGTCTCAAATAAGTAAATAAATAAATAAACTAAATTTGTTGTGATTTTGTTCTTTTGACAGACTTGAGAACTTATTTGGAGGTTCTAGGGCAGCTGCCTGTATAACCTCGAGCCAAGACGAGAAGGGGAGAGCCAGCACAGACTGAGGGTCCACATGCCTGCAGCAGGACAGAGCCAGGGCCTAGGCTAAGTTCCCCACAGCTGGTGGGTGGGTTTCTCATGGGTTTTCTTGAGGCTTTTCCCTGATGCTTCAGGTCCTATCCTAGCTGGCCCTCCCCTACCTCACTGTGTGGCTTGGGGTAATTCGTAGCCCCTCTCTGGGCCTGTAGTCCACGTAGACAGTATTTGCTAGGAGAGAAAGGGCGCCTTACGCAGCCATCTAGCACCCAGCGGACCCGGGCTGTCCGCCGGTGTCATTTGCACACCGCGAGCTTGTGGCAGGTCCCAACGCCACCGGCTAGGTCACGGGACATACCCCTCTCCAGGACACGGGCCTTGCTTCTCGCAGATTCCACCCTTCAGCCCTGCTTTCCAGGCCGGGCCTTCCTCGCTGAGGAAGGAAAGATGAGGAATAATTATGGAGCTGCAGTCGCTATGTGCAGGCCACTGAGCAGGCATTGCAGCTGCGGGGAGCAGCTGGCTTTTCCTGGGGACAGAGGTGGGGCTCAGGGGCTGGGGTGGGGGTGAGGGTGGGGAGACCGAGCAGGCGCAGACCAGGGACCTGCCAAGTGACCTCTGCTCCAAAGAGCGGAGCACAGGGGCCCCGAGCCAGTCAGAACCAGCCAAGGAGGTTTTGGGTGCTGGAGCCTTGGCTGTGGACTGGCCGGAGCTGAGCCCCTGCAGGGGTGTGACCGGCCTCGGCCGGTTCAGAAGACAGGGCGTTATGGATAGACTGAGTCACACTCTAATTGAAGCCCTGCTCCTCATCCGGACCCAAGGAAGATCCCAGCCTGATGAGGGTTCCCGGGCCACGTGCGCTCGTCCTCCCAGGGCCATAAATTGCCACCGTCTCCAAATACCACCCCCTCTGTGTCCGGCATCCCTTGCCCCCACACGCTGGGTCACGGCCCGCCCCTGCAACCCGGCCCTGTTCCCTCAGCGAGCAGTTCTGGCTTGAAGCGGGGAGGACAGCTGTCCCTGTAGGGAGGGTGCCACACACCCGCTCCGAGGGCGCTGTCCAGCCCGCGGTGCTGAAGCGTCCTGAGCCTGCCTGCAGCTGCCATTCCCGGCCTGGGGGACTCCAGGCCGCATCCACACAGGCTAATAATCCGCAGAGATGCTCGTCTGCCTCGGCATGTGTGAACTGGAATCGCCTCTGTGGTGGGAGCTTCCCTGAGGAGGCTCAGGAAGGGTCAATGCTTGTCTAGGGGCCAGGAGGCTTGGGAGAGTGGACAGAACTTGATTCTCGCATCTGTCCCAAAACCCATAGGGGTTTGCGCACCGTGGACATCTCCACCGCCCGCTCCAGACCTGTCCTTTGAGTTGTGTGGGGAGGTTGTGCCCAGGAGAGGGTCCACTCACTTTCCCAGGAACTCAATTCTTCCCACCTGCACCCAAGCCCTGCTACGTAGGGGGAGGGGGCATGGAGTGGACAGACAATCCCTGGAATTCCTCCCATACGCATGCCACTAAGTGAAGGTGCCGCTTTCTCCTCTCTGCATGCCCCCACAGCTTCAACGGATGCCCACAACCTCTCCCCCTCCAAGCGGACAGGGAAGACCAGGCATCCCTGAGGCAGGAGATCAGAATAGGGAATGCAGGTGGGGCAGAACAGTAGGAACAAAATTAGGGTCATGGATCAAGGAGAACAAAAGCTATGGTCAAGCCGTGATTGTAACCTTTATAGAAACATCTTGCTTGCTCTGGTTTGGGGAAAGCCCCTTGGGAGGTGGCTGAGAAGATGAAGGGCAAGAGTGTCCTCATTATACCATCACATTGCCCCCCTGAATGGGCTTTGGAACCATGACACATCCAGGTCTAAACAAATAAAGTAAAAAACTCCCCCACTCCACAGAGGGGAAGAAGGAACATTCTCATTTTCCTATGGGACAACAATGCAAGAAAGAAAGAGGAAAAGGAGACACCCAAAGAGAATCCAATGCCACTGTCCACTTGGATGTGTGCCTACTCCTACCCCCTTCTGTAGTATACTATCGCTTGCTAATCTTTCTTGACACCCCCCTCCATGTCTGGAGGTGTATCTGCTAAATAAACTTCTTTCACTTTCTTCTGCTGTTTTGGTGTTTGATTTCAATTCCTTGTCTCCAAATACAAGGACTGAGGATGATCACTTGCTGGTAACATCCCCAGTGAAGGGATCTGCAACTCAGAGTCTAGAATCTTGCCCTTAAAAGGGCAAATGACACAGCTGTCCAGTGAGTTGCGTGTGAGCATTATGGCAGTGATGTTGAGCAGCATGAAGAAGCTGGATACAGCTCCTGGGGCAGACACCAGCAAAGAGGGGCCAGTGGGACACCAGAAGAAGCAGCCAGATGGCCACACTTGTGCCCAGGACCATGCCCTGGCTCATCCCAGGCCCCCATGGGCACCTCCTTAGAGTCGGCCTAGGATTAGTGCAGGCGGGGAAAGGAGATGAGGAAATAGTCAAGGCAAAAGGGTTTTGAGAGGCTGTTCTAGAGGAGAGGAGCCAGTGGCAGCTCTCATTTGGTGGATACAAATGTCACGTCCTGGGCTTGGGAGATGCATTCAGGGACTCAGGTCCAATGCCTACCACCCTAGTGCCTATGCATCTCCAATTTGAGGTACAAAGAACATTCTGGCTAGACCTGGTGTGCAGGGCCCCAGGGGACCAGGCACCATGGCAGGGCTGAGTTCACACCATGGGGAAGAGCAGGTGGTGGCCTCAGGGTTGCTGAGTTGTCCCAGAACGAGGATTCTTAAACTTACTATGCTGCATACAGAATCATGTTGCTTGCCTCTGGAAGCCTGTGCCCCTCTTTATCTAGGGTGCCTGCTGGTACACCCTGGACGCATGTCTGAGACAGGTGGTGCTGCTCAGCCAATTGAGGGAACACTCATCACAGCTCACTGCAGCCTCGAACTCCTGGGCTCAAGCAACCCTCCCACCTCAGCCCCCCAAGTAGCTGAGACTACAGGTGAGTGCCATCACTCCAGCTAATTTTTTAATTTTTTATAGAGACAGAGTCTCACTATGTTGCCTAGGCTGGTCTTGAACTCCTGGCCTAAAGCAATCTTCCCATCTCAGCCTCCCAAAGCTCTAGGATTACAGATGTGAGCCACTGTGCCCAGCTCCAAGTTTTTAGAATTTAAACTTTTTAATAAAAATTCAATAGGATTGGAGGGTAAGGTTGAGAAAAATCTCCCAGGAAGTTATAAAAAAAGAAGAAATGAAGAATAGGTTTTAGAAAAAAGAGAAGAAAATGTATTTATTAACTTCATATTACTTTTTAGGGTATCAGAAAAGATGTTTTCTTTTGTAAGGCATAAATAATTAAATTAATAAAATGCGTATCTAACAAAAGATGGTTAACATTCAGTATCATAAAACCTTTTATCTTTTCTTTTAAACATTGCTAATTCCTGTTACTTTTTCCAACTTAAATAAGAAAAGAATGCCTCTTGACCTAATCAACTCTGGTTATAAAAGAACTAAGACATCTGCAACTATTAGGCACATCAAAGGTACGGTTTATTTATTTATTTATTTATTTTTGAGACAGAGTCTCACTCTGTTGCCTGGGCTAGAGTGCCGTGGCGTCAGCCTAGCTCACAGCACCCTCAAACTCCTGGGCTTGAGTGATCCTCCTGCCTCAGCCTCCCAAGCAGCTGGGACTACAGGCATGCGCCACTGTGCCCGGTTAATTTTTTCTATATATTTTTAGTTGTCCGGCTAATTTCTTTCTATTTTTAGTAGAGACGGGGTCTCGCTCTTGCTCGGGCTGGTCTCGAACTCCTGACCTTGAGCGATCCTCCTGCCTCAGCTTCCCAAAGTGCTAGGATTACAGGCGTGAGCCACCACGCCTGGCCCAAAGGTACAGTTTATGTAGTTCAAGGTTTCCTTCTTAAGGGGCAGATGAGTAACCTGGCACATCATACATATGGAACTGTAATGATCATCCACTAAAGTCAACTTTCACAGTTTTAGTCAAACTGAAAGCCTTATAGCAAATATTCAAACATACCACATCTTCAGTTACAGCTGAGTAAGTATAACATTTTACCAGATAAAAAGCTGAAACTTAAGTATGAGAAACCTTCATACACTGTGCTTGTATTGGTCTCTTCTTTTTAGATGAAAGCCAGTCATCAATACTTTCAACACAGCAGTTTAGAAGATAAATGTCCAAAACAGGTGACTTGGTTATAGTCCATCATTTAGCAATTCAATGCCACTGGCATCGTAACACCGGGGAGAGCAAGTGCATCTCCATAGTTCAGTTAGATTTGTCTTTCTTCTTTCCTGTTAAGGGCACTTTGTTTACAACAGCAGGCCCGACAACTCTAACTCCTCCAGCCCCAACAGACACACCGCCTTTCACCAGCCCTATGCCCACGGAAGGCACAGTTGTATCAGGTGTTTTGGTCACCTCCAGACTTTTTCTACCAATCCAAGCCACGTCACCAATGGTGGCGCCAACAGTTCCCTTTGTAACACTGAAGATACCCCCAGTCACACGGGACAACATGCCTGGCTGCTGCTGTGGCTGATCTTTCCATTGAACCTCTGGTGGGTCATCACTAAGGTATGATAGGATTTCTTGTCGATTTTTATCAGCCTGGCTCATGATCTCCGCGAGTCAGGGGCTGGCGCCTGGGGCTGGCCAGGCATAGAGGAGGGCTGAGGCGGCAGAGGCAGCTCGCACTACCCCGGGCAGTTGCAGGCTCGGGAGGCATTCCCTCACTCAGGCTGTGGAGCCAGAAGACACCGCAAGTGGTAGGGGCCTCTTGCTGCGGACGTGGCCCACAACGTGACTCAGCCACTCCGCAGCCTCCTCAGCTCTGGCCTCCTCCCCGCGGCTCCTGCTCCGACGATTAACTTCATATTAGTAGAAGTTCTAGGAAGAGAAAACAATGAGGAGGGAATTATTAGAACTAATTTTTAAATTTTTCTATTTTATTTTTTCATTTTTTAGAGAGGGGAGTCTCGTTCTGTTGCCCAGGCTGGAGTGCAGTGGTGTGACCACAGCTCATTGCAACCTCCCATTACTGGGCTTAAGCTTCAGCCTCCCCAGTAGCTAGGACTACAGGCCTGTGCCACCATGCCCAGCTAATTTTTTTTTTTTTTTTGTGATAGGGTCTCTCTCTGTTGCCTGGGCTTGAGTGCCATGGCGTCATCGTAGCTCACTGCAATTTCCAACTTCTGGGCTCAAGCAATCCTCTTGCTTCAGCCTCCCAAGTAGCTGGGACTACGGGCCCATGCCACCACACCTGGCTAATTTTTCTATTTTTTGTAGAGACGGGGTCTTGCTCTTGCTCAGGCTGGTCTTGAACTCCTGACCTCAGGTGACCCTCCCACCTCAACCTTCCAGAGTGCTAGGATTACAGGTGTGAGCCACCATGCCCAGCCCAGAACTAATTTTTTTAAATCCCTAGAATAGAAGGGCATTAGTTTATGGGTTGAAGGGACTCATATCACATATCCACACAGTGGATGAAAAAACATCACAAAAGGCACAGCACTGGCAATTTTAACAATGCCTATGGGTAAAGAGAAGATCCTGAAATTTCTGGGGGAAAAAAATCCACCCACTAGGGACTAGAAATTGCCAGAGCAACATTGGAAGAATACAGAATAGGAAAACTTTAAACCTTGCAGGGAAAATTATCTCCACAAAGAATTATATGTCCAGCCAAAATATCAACCAACTGTGAGGGCAAAAAAAAAGATACCATTAAAAGTTCAGGGTCACAAAATTTGACCTTCCATGTACCTCTACCATGTTCCTTTACTTCCAGAAAAAGTGTTTTTTAAACATAAGGGAATGAACTAAAATGAGGAAGCTTTGGGACCCAGAAAAGCAGGATGTCATGGGATGGGGGGATGCCTGAGGACCCCCAGATGAAGGGACAGAGACTACTGGGTGACAGTTCCGTGGCAGCAGCACGAAGCAGCCCGTCCAAACAGGAGCAGGAAGTCTGAGGGCTCCAGGATGTCAGCAAGAGAAAAGACATGTGCAGCACACCATGGCATTGGCCGGGGCTATTATTTACTGATGAATATTTCCCAGCTCGGGTGGTCAGGCTGGGAATGAATTAATGACAGATATATGGAAACAGAAGAGAGGGTCCAGAAATATACCTATACTTATGTGTTCAATTGATTTTTGGCAAATATGCCAAGGCAATTCAGTGGGGAAAGAACAACCTTTTCAACGAATTTCCATATGCAAAAAAACACAAACCAAAACAGAACCCTCAAACATTTTATTCTAAAACCTGACAAGTAATAACAGAAGCATGCGATTTAAAGGTGTGGTTGTAAATATTCCAAAAACAGCAGAGCAGTTTGAAAGTGGCTGCCTCTGGAGGGAGGGACTGGGGTGTGCTGTGTGGGGCAAAGGTGCCGTTTGGTCGTATGCCTTATAATACTCTCTTTTTTTTTCCAACTGCCTACCTGTACTACTTGGACAGAAATAAAAGTTAAAACCGCACCAGGCCCAGCCCGTATCTCCAGAGGCTGCTCAGCTGAGGGCCACTGAGATTTGGCTGTGTGGCCTCAGGCCAAGCCCAGCCCTGGTCCGTGAGCGATCGCGGGAGGTGGCTAGGATGGCTGCTGCCCAGGTGCTCTGCTTCCAGGAAAGGGCAGGCGCGGTCCAGGAGCCACGTCTGGGCTGCCTCACTGTCAAGCTTGATGCAGGCCTCAGAGATGCCTTCTCCTCCCTCAAGTCCAGGGCCTCATCTCTACTTCCCTTGCTGGGCAACCCTCCTCTGTCCCCACCACTGACCTCCGTCACAGCAGTGCCCACCCTCAGGTCCTCATGTATTTCCTTGGCTGTCCCTCCACAGGGCTGAGAGTCCCCAGAAAGCCTGGGAGATGCATCATTCATCGCTCTCCCCCACTCCCTCCTCTGGTGCCTCGCGCAGGGCCGGCACAGGGCACGAGCTCAACTGCTAGGCATGGATGTTGGAGGAAAGAGTTGATGGGCACAGAAGGTGTCACGAGAGTGAAGTGTCAGGGCATGAGTGAGGCCCAGGTAAGCGGACCCCTCCGACCAGCTGTGCCACTCCCGCTTGGCTGTGTGCTCTTGCAGCAGCTGTGATGCTGCCACCAGAGGCCACCGCCACCCCGGGAGCCTCCATCTTCCCCCTACCAGTCCTCAGCATTGTCTCGGCCTCCATGGGGACAGGTACAAGTGGGATGCCAATGGGGGGCAGGCAGGCTACCCCAAAAAACCTTTTCCCACAAGTAACCCAGTTAACTTCTGGGGTTCCCTGAGCACGTGTCAGGGTTGGCACCAAGCGCTTTGTGTGCGCTGGCTTTTTAATATGCTCAGAGGCCATTTTGCAGAGAGAGCACCAAAGCTTGGGCCCGGGATGAGGGCTCCAGGCTCCATCCCCTGCATTACACCCTGGGCCTACCTGGGTGTTGACTCGCAACCTCAAGTCAGAAACCTGCCCCTCGAGGGCAGGGATCCATCATTGCCAGAAAGGGGACCTTGGCCTAACCCAGGGGGAGGATGGTTGGGTCTGTGTGGTCCACAACATGTGAGTCCAACCATGCTGCTGTTCATGGGATCCTGGGTAAGTTGCAGGGTATTCCCAGACCCCCAAGGCCTTGGGATGGGAAGGCAATGAGGAGGAGAGCATTTGTAGACCAGATAATGCAAGATTTGCATTTAGTTCTGCTGCCCCCATTCTGAAAGTGATGCAGAAACACAAGGAACCTGAGGCCCTGCACCCCAGTGTTGACAGCTCAGGAAAAGGTCCGACACATACCCCAGGACAGACACCCACCATGGCTTAAGGTCAGAGCTAGAGGGCAGAAGAGTACCGGGTAGAAGACTGGAGTGGGCTTTGGAGCAACACTGTCCTGGGTTCACACTTCAAGTCCCACATAGGGACAAGTCCCTTCACCTTCCTCTGCCTCAGTGTCCCCTCTGAAATATGGGGGCAAAGACAGCACCTCCTTCAGGGTTGTGGTTAGGACTGTCCTGGCCCAACTGGGGCTTGAGACCACCAGGGGCAAACCTGTGGTTTGACCAAGTGAGGATCATTGACTGTTTGTAACAGGACCCGTGGTGGATCTCACCAAATGAAGACAGTTACTACGGTATTGGGGGAAGAGTGGAGTGTAGATGAAATTTAAGTAAAACATTTTTTATAGACTCAAAAGGATACGTGCAAAGGGATGGACTGTGGAGTGCATGACTGTTCTGTTTTCCTTGGAAAGTAGATAAACATGGAGTGTTGTGCCCAGAAGTGTCTTTATCTGAGAACCGGATGGAGGCTGCTTCTGTGTCAAAGTGACTTCAATCCTTCAGGCAGGAGTGAGGTACATCATTGTTAATGACGTCATTCCAAACAGCAAAGTTTCTGATACTCTATGATTTTAGCAAAAAACTTTCTCAGTCTGTAAGAAAGCACTAGTAACTCAAGGAAGAGGGTGGTTATGACACTTTATAGCTGCAGCCTATGCTTGGTAGAAGCACTATTTCCTGTTAACCCTGCGGCTGGCTCTATCACTGTCTGTTATCTCAGCTGGATCAATGGCAGGGCAGATGTTTACTTTGAACTGCGAGCTGAGTTTTACTTCTTCCAGATTCAATGAGGTGATGCTGTCTGTACAAAGGGCCTGGTGCAGCGGCAGGCTGTGAGTAAAGGCTCAGTAAGTTACAACATCATTATTAGCTGTGAATTATCCACTGGATTGTTAGGACAAGGATGGCATTATGCCCAGACATGATAGGAGCCTACAGGCCAGCACCTAACCCAGCTGGTGGGAGGGAGATTGGAGGCTTCCTGGAGGACTGAGCTGAGCCTCACCAGGTGAATGGAGGGAAGGGCAACCCAAGCACAGGGAACAGAATGGGAGAAGGCACAGAGGCGGGCTGTGCGAGAGCATCCTGCGAGGGGCGGGAGTATTGAGAGGTGAGACTGCAGAGCTATGTGGAACCAGAGGGGTGAGCTTGATCATTTGATGGCATTATTCATCTTTCCACAATGAGTAACAGGATCCTGATTTTATAGGGGAAGAAACAATCTCGGTGTGGGTCATTCGATTTTAGATGACAGACCTCAACTACTTCTTGGAGTTGTAGGACGGAAAGCTGAGGCCCAGACAGGGCAGTGCCTCACCTAAGTAGCCCTGTATGGGGAGCGGGGCTGGGATTCGAACCCTAGTCTCCTCTACCACGCACAGTGCTCCTTCCATGCCATCCCTTGCTGGGAACGAAGCCTCTACCTGACCTTGTCCTCTGCATCCTGGTAGGTAGCTGATAGCGAGAAGGGTTTGTAGGGACTCCTGGTGCCCCTCGGTGTCTGTTGAGATGAAACCCAACACAAAATAAGGTTGAATTACTCCAAATCTCTGCAATGGAGAGGAAAAACAGGAAACATTTCCTTTTCAGGCCCTGCAAAGGCTGAAGCTCCTCTCCCTACCCCTTCGCCCCACCCTAGAAGTCCTTCCTGGACTGTCAAGTGACTCCTGGGGGGCCATCAGGGGGGAGGGAGAGGGCTGGAGGTGGGCACTGGGGTACCATGGGGCCTCCTTGGCAGAGCAGATGGGGAACATTCTACCATTAAATATTTTGAAATAGCAAAAGACATAAGAAAGCACGAAAAAAAAAAAATCCCAGACGGCACATGTTCTCTTCTGGCACAGTGTCCCCCACCTCCCAGGGTCCCAGTCATAGGAGCCCAGGTTGACACCAGCAGGAGGCTGGGACCAGAGCTTCTGCAGACTTTCCAAGTGTGTTTATTCACATTCCTGCGGACTCCCGAGGGCTGCACTGAGCTTCCCAGTGTCCATTGAGAAAAAAAAAAAAAAAAGCAGCCCCTGACATCCAGAGCTGATTTGACGCTCAGAGTTAGACCTCAATGTTGCACAAACTGGTTGGACTCTCACAGCCAGGTCATTTTGTTTTCCTGTTGGACATAAAACGTCTCATAAAATTCCAACCTCAATGAAGGTTACTCTGAGATCGTGAAAAAATGAGACAAAACAAGGCCACTTCATAATTTTGTCTAACCACCGACAAAAACAAGGTCATCATACTGCCATCCATAATACACAAACAACCCCACTCTTGCCTAAAATGAGCAACTGCTATTCTTTTTATCAGCTATACTGTGATATAATTCACATACCATTTAATTCACCCATTGAAAATATACAATTCAATGGCTTTAATTATATTCACAGAGTTGAGCAACCATCACGATGTCAAATTTGGAACATTTCCATCACCCCAAGAAGAAACCTCATCCCCCCTTGGCAGTTACTTCAAAATCCTCCCATCTCCCCAGAGGTAGGCAGCCACTAATCTGCTTTGTCTCTATGTGTTTGCTTATTCTGAACGTTTCATATCAATGGAATCATGCAATATGTAGTCCTCTGTGATATGTGTGGTCTTCTCTGACTCAGCATAACATTTTCGAATTGCATACATGTTGTAGCACGTGCCAGTGCATCACTCCGGTGATGGTCAGTTTTGTGTGTTATTTGGATGGGACCACAGGTGCCCAGATATTTGGTCAAACATTATTCCGAGCATTTCTCGGAGGGCATTTTGGAGGGGATTAAGATTGAAATTGGTAGACTCAGTAAAGCATGTTGCCTTCCCTGATGTAGGTGGGCCTCAGCCAATCAGTTGAGGGCCTCAGTAGAGCAAAGGGCTGACCCTCCACGGAGTAAGAGAACATTCTCCTGCTTAAAGACCTTCAAACTGGAACATGGACTGTTTCTGGTTCTATGGCAGCCTGCTGGCCTTTGGACTCAAATAATATTCCATTGTATGGAGATTCCACATTTTGTTTACCCATTCATCAGTTGACGGACATTTGAATTGCCATCACTTTTTTACTATTCTGAAAAATGCTGCTATGAACATTCGTGCACAAGTCTTTGTGCATACATGTTTTTGTTTCTCTTGGGTATATACCTAGAAGTGGAATTGCTGGGTTACATGATAATTCTGTGTTGAGGAACTACCAAACCATTTTCCATAGTGGTTGCACCATTTGACATCCCCAAAAGCAGTGTATAAAGGGTTCCAATTTCTCCATATCCTCATCTACACTTATTAGTTTCTTTTTCAGTAATAGCCATCCTAATGGGCGTGAAGTAGTATCTCACCGTGGTTTTGATTTATATTTCCCTAATGATTAGTGACCTTGAGCATCCTTTCACATGTTTACTGGCCGTTTATCTTCTTTAAAGAAATGTCTATTTATATCCTTTGCTTAATTTTTAATTATTTTTTATTACTGAGTTGTAATAATTCTTTATATATTCTAGATTCTTATCAGTACATGATTTGCAAAAATATTCTCCCATTCTGTGGGTTGTTTTTTCACTTTCTTGATGTTATCCTTTGAAGCATGTGAGTTTTAAAATTTTGATTGTGTCCAATTTGCCTATTTTTTCTTTTGTTGCTTGTGCTTTAGGAATCACATCTAAGAAACCATTACCTAATCCAAGGTGACTGCTCCTTTTCTCCCCCCAATACAGCTTTATCCCTGCTCTAGTCTGTCCTCTCTGTGGATAAGGTTTGTTAAGGTGTCTGCTAGAGTCTGAATGTTTGTCCCCCAAACCTCATGTTGAAATTTGATCCCAGTGTTCGAAGTGGGGGCCTAATGTGAGGTGTTTGGGTCATGGGGGCAGGTCCCTCATGAATAGATCAATGCCCTCCCTGGGTGGTGTGAGTTCTCTCTCTATTAGTGCCCTCAAGAGCTGGTTGTTAGAAAGGTTGTTAAAAAGGTTGTTAAAAAGATCCTGGCATCGTCCCCTTCTCTCTCTCTCATGCTTCCTCTCTCGCCGTGTGATTTCTGCACACACCGCACTCCCACTCGCCTTCCGCCATGAGTGTGAGCAGCCTGAAGCCCTCACAGAAGGAGATGCAGGCGCCATGCTTCTTGTCTGCAGAACTGTGAGCCAAATAAACCTTTTTTCTTTATAAACTAGCCTCAGGTATTCCGTTATAGCAACACTAAATGGAGTAAGACAATTATAGAATTGTCCATGTTTTCTGGCAGCTTCCAGTGTAGCATGAACCCCCACTTCCTCAGACCCTCTCTCAAATTACCCAACGAAAGCCCAAACCCTATAATAGGTTATTTTTAACATCATTTTACTGAAACATTTTCCCATGGTCTGCGTTCTCCCTCACTGCTATGAGTAATAAACCCAACTTGTTCAACTACAGCTGTTCCTGGTGGTCTCTGGCTGAAGGACACCAACACAGGAAAGCCCATAGGATTATGAGGGGTTCGGTGGTGAGGACACCCCACATGAGGTGTTCAGGTGGAAGTCAAGGTGGCAGGTCATGGGGAAGGAAAGAGCCACGGGCAGCTTTGAGGAGAAAAAGGAACTTTTTTCTCAATCAACTTGAATCAACATAAAGGGAAACACTTTTTAAAGGCTCCTTTTCCCTGATTATGGAAATAATTCCTGCTCATTGTAGAAAATCAGGAAAGAAGCAGGAAAAAAATTTGTCCATCATGTTATAATCCAGAGAGTATTGTTTTTAATTATATAGCACATTTAATTATATGATACAGACCCTTGGCAAAGCTTCTGGTTAAAAAAAAAAGAATGCCAATGACAGTTAGCAGGAGAGATGGAGGTGCAGAGGGCATCTTGGGGTGAGGCAGGAGGAGAGGGCAGAGCAGCCCAGCCCTGCTGAGTGACCAGAGCGGGTCTACCCACTTTTCCTAGGTATCTCGTGAGTAACCCTCTGTAACTGCCGAGGCTCCTGGCAGCCCAGGGAGGTAGGCCTAACTATCCTTACCAACAAATAAGAGTACTGAGGCTCAGAAAGAATAGCCAACCCCTCCAAGTCACACAGCAGAGGGGCTTTGAGCCAGGACTTGAATCCGGGGCTCTGCATGCTGGATCTGCTGCTTTTCCTCAGTATCTCCAGCCTTTGGGAATGGAGTCACCTCCCCAGAAGGGTTTCCCTGCATCCTTGCCCTCTAAAGTACCTCAGGGGGTCAGTTTGGGGCTTGAACCCAGGGGAAGGTACCTGGGGACAGCAGCCCAAAATGGGGGCAGCATTAAAGCATAGGTAGGGCTGTCATCAAGCGTGACTCTGTGTCTTAGTCCACTTTGTGTTGCTCTAACAGAATGCCACAGACTGGGTAATTCATAAAGGAAAGGAATTTATTTCTTACTGTCCTAGAGGCTGGAAAATCCAAGGTCAAGGGGCTGCATCTGGTGAGGGCCTTCTTGCTGTGGCATCCCATGGCAGAAGGCAAAAGGGCCAGAGAGCATGAGAGAGCAAGAGGGAGCCTGAACTCACCTTTAAAACAAGCCTACCCTCGCCATAACTAACCCACTCCCGCAATAATGACATTAATCAATTATGAGAGCAGAGCTCATAGAACTCAGGAACTTGGGGTTAGCTATTCTTTCTGGGCCCCTCCTAACACTGTTGCATTGGGGATTAAATATCCAACACATGAACTTTGGGGATACATTCCAACCATAGCACTCCTTCTATACCTATTGCCCCATCTCCTGAGCCTGTCCACAACCCCAGAGACTCTCTGCTCCTAGGTCCCTCCTACCTGTCAATCTCTTCCAAGACAAAGGGCTGTGCAACCCATAGCTGGGCCTTCAGTGCCGATGGGTTTCCTGCCACCATGGCATAGGTCACTCAGTAGGTAATTCACCTATACCCTGGTCAGTCTCCCCCACCCCCATCTCAAAGCTCTGAGCTGCCTGAGACAGAGACCAAGTAGGATTCTCCCCTTGGCCCTACTGTCCACCACACTGCGAGAGCTCAGAAATATTTATTGATGAGAGAAGCTCGCCTTCTGTTCTCATGTGCCTCAGTTTCCTCAAAGACACACCCTGCAGTCTCTGCTATTATAGCTGCTCCTTGACCTTTTTCTTCCTGAAGAACAAAAGCTGATCTAATCTTTCTTTGATATGGCTCCTCTCCTCTTCCTTTGTAGATTGCATTGTTAAAGATCCTCATTTGTTTTGGGTTGACTGTTGGTTGGGTTTTTCTTTTTCTTTTCTTTTCTTTTTTTTTTAATGCCTCTATTTTTGTACTCTCCAGTCTCTACACTTCACTTTTTTTTCCTAAATATTTCTGGAGTGTTTTCAAAAGAAATCTTACAGCCCAACAAGGAAATAAACAAGTAGAGCTGCTCAGCTGAAAGCAGGACTTAGCGGTCCTTTCTAGGAATACAGTAAGTCTCTCTACTCAGGCCTTATTTCATGTGCTTCAGTAAATGTTGATAATTTTCATATGATTCTTTTAAATTTTTTATCAGTATGCTTCTAGGAAGAAGCTCTTTTGCAGGGAAGACAATTTAACCCATAACAGATGGTCAGAGACGTCCAGCAAATACTTCCCCCAAGAGAGTTGGCCATGGGTTATGTGGGGGTGGGAGGTGGGCAGGCAATGGAACCCACTGGGCCTTCAGAGGAAAGGAATATCTCTTCTATCTTCTCCTATACAGGGGAGGGTGAGGAGCACTTAAGGGCTGGGTCTGCTGCCCTCTTAGGCACTTGCTAGCTGGAAGGAGTCACCCTGCTGGCCATCGAGGACTCTTTGCTACCCCTTGGCCTCCCAGATCAGCCACTGGCTCTCTCTCCCACCCATAGATCTGAAAGGAGTCAATGCAGACAGGCTCCGTGGCAGCTCCCTCCCTGAGGAAGCCACCTTTTCCTGGCTGTTGAACCCTGAGAGGACCTTGGAAGTTTGGAGGAGCCCCTCTTAGCACTCTGATTCAGCCAGAATGCACCCAACCATCCCCTAAATATGGCCTGCCTCCCCCAGGCCTGCCACCCTGCTGGGGTTCTTTTGCAGAGGTTTGTCCTAAGGTCACCAGAGAAGCCATGCTTCATTGGGCATTGAAGCTATTCCCAAGAAAAATGGCTGCAAGGCCAGGAAGCATCTGAGAGTCATCTGAAGTCAGACAGCCTGTACTGGAATCCTAGCTTTTCTCTCAGACCATGTGGTCTGGGTGATTTAACTTCTACCAGCCCCATGTGTGCAATGGAAATCGTCACAGCACATAGCTCACAGATTGTTGAAAGGATTAATGAAATGATGCATATAACTTAATTGCATCATGCCTGGCAGAGACATATAGTAAACGGGCAATAATTGGGAGCTACTATTATCCTGTTATCATGATTATATTCAGCAGTAAAGGGGCTCCCAGGCTGGGCTCCAATACTTGATGAGAAGGTACCCACCTTATGTCCTCTTCTCATTCTGATCCTCCTCTTCTGGTCCTGGCAGAGGGGCTGTACTTCGGCAACATCCAGTTTCCTGGCTCAGAAGATGAAGCACAGCCATGCAGGCCGAAGGGGGATGCCAAACTTGAGGGGCAAGGGAAGATCAGGTGGGGAGGCGGTGCCTCCAGGCTTTGGCCACATACACAAGGAGCACAGCAGGCGCTGCCAGATAAACAGTCACTGTCAGGAGGGCTGCAAGATAGGACAGGGAAGGATTGTTACAAATTGAATCTGATGTGCCCAATCAAACCATCAGCTCTGGGGGCCTGCCCTGAATGATTTACTCCTCCCCCTATCTCTGGGACCATCAGGGCAGGCAGGCAGCAGCATGTGTTCTCCAAGCCCTGCTGCTCCCAGTGTGACACCTGCAGTGACCATTTTAATAGACTAGACACCCTAGTGTCCCTCAGCACTTATCCTTGCCCCACCTGCCACTTGGGCCTCAACCACTGGGGAGGAGGTGTTTCAGGAAAATCCTGGGACACTATAGAAAAGCCACGCCCTAAACTAAATCTTGTTATCGTCATTATATTCAGAGGAAAGAGGCCTCCCATGCTAGGCTCTAATCCTTGACAAGAAGGTGCCCACTTTATGGCCTCTCCTGTTTCTGACCCTCCTCTGAGGGGGACCCTGGGAAGCCCTGCCTGGGCTCCCCCACCCACCTGGGATCCCTCTGACTCCTCCCAACAAGCTGTTTGGCTGGCTGAGATCAAGGCAGCATCTGTGCAGACACTGACTAGTGGACATGCACAGGCACCAGGGGCTGGCCTTGCCTCCTGCCCAGGCTCCCGTCAGGAAGGCTCTTCTGGGCAGGTGGAATCAGAAATTCGAGGAGGCTGCAACAGCAAGGAGGTGGGGCCGGGGCCCGCCCCCAGGGACTGCCCATGGAGTGGATCCACCTGGAGGTGAGCCGGTGGGCCTGGCCTTCAATGCGAGCTCGGGAGATGGGGTGTTATGTATAGACCAGTCAGGCTTAATGGGAGACCTGGGCCTCATTCCAACTGGATCATGAGGCCTCACCTGTCCAAGGTCCCCATGCCATGTACACTTGTCCTCCTAGGACCATAACTGCCACCACCATCCTCAAGCCCCACACTCCCTGGTCCCCTTGTCTGCTGGGTCTCCTGACCGCACTCATGACTGGCACCCATGACTGACCCGCAGAGTCGCAGCTGACTGCCCGGCAGCAGGGACACCCTGCCAGGGAGGTGACTCGGCTCAGAGAGGCAGCAGGGGCTGAGGACAAGCAGCGGACCTGGCGTGCAGAATCCTGAATTCCAATCTTGCTCAAATCCCCTCGGCTGTGTGACTTGGAGGAGGCGGCTACCCTCACTGAGATCCTTCATGGATCACCTCAGATATTCGGGCCTACTTTTCTCAGCTGTCGTGAGGCTCAGAAGAGACCGTGTGTAAAACACCTCGTAATCCTATTCCCACCAAGGGCCGGGTTTGCGGTTCCCAGAAACAGTCCATCAGTCCCCCCGCCGTCACCAGGTCAGCACAGCGGGACTGCTGTACCTCGCTACCTTCGCGCAGCCCTCTGCACCTCCATTTCCCCTCAAAATTGCCCCTATCTTGTCTTTTAACCTGAGGCGAGGCTGTAGCTGAGGCTGTACTTCTGGGCCTGCGGCGCGGGGTCGCAACAGCATGGGCGCCAGCTGCGCGGGGTTCCCAGCGACCGGAAGGACGCTCAGCGGGCGTGACCGAGGCTGCGCCTTCAGCCCGGGCTGCGTGGTGCCGGATCCCAGCCCAACCTGCAGAGCTCGGCCGCGGCTCCCTCCCTACTCCTCACCCCTGACCTCAAGCTCGGGCCCTGATCCCTGAGCACAGGCCCCAGGTTCCACCCAGTCTCTGGGCCTCGAGGTCCCAGCCCAGAGCTCGGCCCCTCTGGGACGGTCGCTCCGCCTCTATTCTCAGGTTAAAGACCCCGGAAACAGGTAGGGTTAGGGGAGTGGGGCTGCGCCCTCCCCTACGAAGCTTGGGCAGCTGCTTCCAGGGTGCTGTCCACCCCGCGGTGCTGAAGTGCCCTGCGCCCCTCTGCCGCCTAACGAGGAGCCACGTTCCCCTGCAGCCTCCACTCAGGATCCGACCCGAACTGCAGGATGCGTCCACACCAGTTCAATAACCCGCATAGATCGTCATCTGCCTCAACGGTTCAGACCACCACTGGTTTGAACCGAAAGCACCGAGGGGGTCGGAGCTTGCCTGAGGAGGCTCAGTGAAGGTCCACGACTTGTCCAAACGCAGGCAGCGAGGGAGAGGCGGGCAAAACTCGAATCTCATACTGTCCTGGCGCTGGTAGGGATTCGCGTATTATGGAAATAGTCCCTGCCCACTCCAGAGCTGTCCTATGACTTGTATGGGGAGGCTGCGCCCCGGGAAGGCTCCCTCAGTTTCTAGGATCTCGACGCCCTTACAGCCATCCGAGCTGTGCCAACACCGCTTCCTGCGAGGCAGGAGAGAAAAATCCCTGGAATTCCTCCCATGCATTTTTCACAAAGTGAATATGTCCTCCTTCACCTCTGAGTGCCGCCCAAATCCCCATTCCCGTCCCCCGCCCCCTAAAGTCCTGGCAAGAAGTGAGGGTCAGCTATTTCCAATGCAGGATTCTGCAACTTCGGGACCAGTTTTTGCTCCTGAAAGTGAAAGATGGCAAGGTTAATCGTAAAGAAGGTGGCGCTGGGAAGCACAAAGAAAAGGGTTGCAACTCCCCAGTGCAAGGATTAGTTCAGAAAAAAAGATCCAGAAAGTGCAGTGAACAGCCTTGCCCCTCTGGCTCTGCTGGGAAACTGCACGGTCTCCCCGGGCCGCTCCTAGGGTAACAGCCCAGGGCGCAGCGCCAGACCAGATAGTAGAGGCAGAAGTCGGGCAGGCGGGTGCTGTCCAGCACGTTCCCCGCGAGCCGCGTGTGCAGAGAGCGCGGTGTTTGCAGGCCCAGCACAGTCAGCGCTCCAGGCCCGGGCTGGCCCTGGCGGGGACTCCGCTCGGGCTGGACGTGGCCGCAGCAGGCCATACGCCGCTGACCCGGCGATCAGGCGGCGCCGCTAGAAGCAGGCAGCGCTCCGGAGGGCCCCGCGTGGCCCGCACCTCGAGCATGGCCAGGGGGCTGGAGAGCCCTTGCGGGGCACACAGGCGGCGGCGGCGCGGCGCGGTGGGCAGTGAGCAAGCAACCGTGGAGCGTTTCCCATGAGAAAGCAGAACCTGCGCCAGCCGAGGGCTCTACAAGGGGCTGCTGGTCTAGGGATTGTTTCCTACACCCATTGCCCAGCTGCTCCCAGCCAGCCCTGGGAGGCTGGAAATGCAGCCGGAAAACAGACTATCTCCCCCAGTCTCCAGTATATGGTACAAAATGACGAGTCAGAGCTCTTCCAAGCGCTGCCCCTCTGCAGCTACGCAAATCCTATACCCATGAAGCCAGCCCTGCCACTATTCTCCTCACACAGGCTTCATTAAACTTTACACTTCAGAAACTTTCCGGTTACTTGCTATGAAACAGCCACTCTCCCCCCTGCCCGGGTTGCCATAGTAAGGGGGAGGCAGGGCAGATCCATCCAACCACCCCACATGTACCTGGGCGCAGCCCTATCCGATGCAGCGAGTGAGATCTCCGTGCCACCTTGCCAAAAACCTCAGCTTCTTTCTGCAGCTCTGACACCACCATTCCTCCCCAGAGCCACAGGAAGTGGCTAGAAGAGGGTCTTTAGTGGACTTGCTGCCTCATTCTCACCTGCTCGTCTCAGTTTCCCCTTTGATATCTAAGAGAGAGTAGTTCAAAAGTCAGTATGGTTTTAAGTGGTAGTAGTGTCTGGGAAGTCTCTTGAAGGAAGCTAAAGTTCTGGGGACTGGGTTTGAGGGTGGACCTAAAGAGTTGTTTTTCAACTCTCGGAATGCTATTTCATTGCTGTTAAATGATGCCCTCGACTCAACTAGAAAAGACTAAGGAAGGATAGACTGATCTACAGTTAGACAGAAAGAAGAACTTCCAAACTATGAAAAGCCCTGAACTGTTGCAAGAGCAGTGACAGTAGAGGGCGCCAGTGTTGTACAAGCACACTCCTGGAGGAGACACCTGCAAGCACACCCTTCCTCCACACCCTCCCTACTCTGAAAATCTACCCAGAACCTCCACACACACACACACACACACACACACACACACACACACACACACACATTCCCTACCTTACAGGCACATCAGAGGTCAAAGAGCTAGGACTCCAGGCTCAGATTCTCCAACTGGCCTCCAAGGGACCCTCACGGATCTTTAACCCTTACCCTATCCCCAAACTATTTTCATGAACTATGGTAGCTCTGCTCAATGGGGAGCTGGGAAGAGGAATTGAGACTCCCAGTTTCCTTGCCCATTCTGTGTTCCTATCCCTCCAGCAGGAAGATGTTCGCTGCAGCGTTGTTTATTTATTTATTTTATTTCATTTCTTTGAGACAGAGTCTTGCTCCGCCACTCAGGCCAGAGTGCAGTGGTATCATCCTAGCTCACTGTAACCTCAAACTCCTGGGCTCAGCAATCCTCCTGCCTCAGCCTCCTGAGTAGCTGGGACTACAGATATACACCACTACGCCCGGCTAATTTTTCTGTTTTTTATAGAGACAGGATGTCACTCTTGCTCAGGCTGGCTTCAAATTCCTGACCTCAAGCGATCCTCCAGCCTCAGCCTCCCAGCAGCGCTAGGATTATAGGCATTGAGCCACTGCTCTTGGCCTGTAGTGTTGTTCGTAATGGGAAGTAGCCCGATGATACAACCTGAGTATATCGTAGAGCCACAAAATGAAAGTTGTGAAGGCTCCTCAGTAACATGGACTCATGTTTACACTGAAATGTGGAGGTTAAAAAGCAGGGCACTAAATTGTTCACTATGGCAATAGTGTGTTTGCATATAGATGAACACCGAAAGGGAACACAGTAAAACTAAACATGGATTGATGGAAGAAGGACCACAGCCTCCACAGGTGCTGGCAGGAAAGGGACTTTCTGTCCCTGCTGGAATACGGCAGAGATCCGGGCTGGGGAGTGGCAGAGCCTGGGCCATTGATTACACCTTGTTCTGTGCGGATTTACTCTCACCGTCCAGGGACACAAAAGCTGGAATCTCTGCAAACCTTTCTCTGAATCATCTACCAATCAGCAGAGACTCTGAGGGTAGGATGGTGATTATTTTCTTTAAAACTTTTTTTCCTTAAAAATATGTCAAAATTATGAAATGATTGCCTCTGGGAGACAATGTCATTGGTGATTTTTTTTTCTCTTACTTTCCAAATGTTCTACAATGAACAGGTAATTGGGTAATCAGGGGAAAAGAAGTACACACATACACACACACACACACGCACACACACCCCTGACACAGCTGTTTTCTCAATGTTGCCACAGTGTTAGCTGAGGAGGGACTGTTTCCTTCCCCCCAAGGCTGTCTGTGTGGCTCTTCCTTTTT
Source organism: Propithecus coquereli (assembly GCF_000956105.1). Taxonomy (NCBI): domain Eukaryota; kingdom Metazoa; phylum Chordata; class Mammalia; order Primates; family Indriidae; genus Propithecus; species Propithecus coquereli. The sequence continues at coordinate 2,517,384 of NW_012148519.1, forward strand.
CTCCCCACCTAACTCTCCTCTCGTCACCGTCACCATCTTTAGGGGTCACTCCGCCACAAAACCAGAAGGTGAATGAACACACTTGGAAAACCCACAGGAGCTCGGATCCCAGCCTCCTGCTGGCGTGATCCTGGCCTCCTGTGGCTGAGACACTGAGAGGGGAGGAGACAACCCTGGGGGAGTATTCCTGAACTTTCTACAAGGCAGAAACAGAACATATGTCATCTCCATCACTGGACTATTCCACATGCCTAATTGCTATTGTTATTTTCAATTGTTCACGGGCAGAAGTTTCTGCCAACTCCTTGATCAAAGAGGCCCCTGTCCTGGCCCAGTGACAGCCTCCAGATCTCCCCAGGGGTCTCTCCACAGTCCGGAGAAACAGGGTGGGCACAAAGAGGAGGAAGAGGGACCGTAGCCCCCACAGATGCTGGCGGAAGGAGCTTTCTGTCCCTGCTGGAATATGGCAGAGATCCAGGCTGGGGAGTGGCGGAGCCGGGGCAGGCTACTGATTACACCTCGTTCTGTGTGGATTTACTCTCACTATCCAGGGACACAAAAGCTGGAATCTCTGCAAACCTTTCTGTGAATCATCTGCCAATCCGCAGAGAATCTGAGGGTGTGGAAAGTAAGGACAGACGGAGGCTGGGCTCCCAGCAGGAGGGCAGCATGTGGTGTTGTGGGAGGTGAGGTAGCAGAGGAAGAGCACTGGGAAGGGGGTGGGGGCAGGAGTCCAGGGTTCAAATCCCACCTCTGCTCTCTCTTTGCTGGGCAAATTGGGCGAGTCACTGCCCTCTCTGGGCCTTGGCTTCCTCTTCTGTAACTCAAAGAAATAACTGAGGATCCCTGTCCCCTTCTGGGGTCGAGTGACCCTCTCTGAGGGTGTTTCCTGGTCTATAAAATCAGGGTTTTGATATCCACCCCTCCACCAAGGGAGAGATCAGTCCAACCTTCTAATTCTAACAATCAAGTCCTGTCTGGCTGGCCCCAAATGCCTCTGTAGTGTCATCTCTCAGTGGTCTCCCCTCTCATTTAATGCTCCTGTGCACCCCACCTCCATGCCTCTTCTCCTCCTGTCTCCCCTACCTGGATTTGCCTACCCCTTTGGTTAATACCAACTTGTCTCTAAAGACTCAGTTCAGGTCTTGCCTCCTCTGGAAAGCCTTCCCCAATCTCTTCCCCGTTGGCAGGGTTAGGCGCCGCTGCTCTGGGCTCCTGTACTAGTCCGGGTATAAGGCCGTGGTTGTCTTGAACAACTCATACCTATAGCTGAGGCTTATTGAGCACTTACTAAGTGCCTGGACCTCTACCAGGCCCTTTGCCCAGCATCATCCTGTTGAATTCTGACCATGCACGTGTGAGGGAGCTGCTATCTTTATCCTCATTTCCCTGATCAGAATGCAGCCTGAGGGATGTGAAGGGTAAGTGTTGGGGTTGGGGTGTGAACCCCCTGTTGCTCCAAATCCTCTTCTGATCTTCTACCTTATTGCTCTGTCTGCCCACCTCCCACTCCAAACATAAGGCATGGCAGTTTTCTGTTTATGGGATAAACAATTTTCTGTTTAGGGATATGTATTTGACCTTCCCCTGGGCTATGAACGCCAGGAGCACAGGTTCTCAGCTCCCTTGTACCTCTAGCCCACACCTATCAGTCCCAGGAGGGGCTGAGTCTGAATCTCACGTCCTCACCCCACGCAGTTGACGCTTCCCTTTCCTCACCCTTAGGAGTCTGGGAAGAGCCAGAATGTGCCAGGGGCCTTTCCTGGGCCTATCCCAGGGTCCCCTCCCACCGGATGCTGCATCCACACTCACCTAGGGTCAGGTTTAATCCAGGTAAGGGACCTCTACTTAGAGGTCATGGTCACATGTGCCAATGTACCAAACTCTGGGCCAGTCCTCAGACTTTAGCTCACTGAATCCTCACAGCAACCTTTAAGGAAGACAGGGTTATGACTCCATTTCACACATGAGGGAAACTGAGGCTCAGCTGACATCACAGAGCACGTGGGTGGAGCCAGAAGGGACCACAGGGGTATCCTACCCTCAAAGCCCTCCAGCTTCCCCACTGCCTCCCTCCTGTTCCGGACAGGACATTGCGAGTGAAAATCCACAGGGGACAAGGATTGTGATCCATCTTTGCATCTGCCATGGGCCAGCGGCTACGCCCAGGCACCATGAGGCTGGTTGTGAAAGTCCAGGCTGAGCAGGCCCTGGCTCACAGCAGGTTCCCAGGAACTGTTTATTGGCAGAGGTTAGGGCAGGGATTACCATCTCCACTTTATAGATGAGGAAGTTGCAATCAGAGAGGAATAGAAAAGTTGCCCAAGGTCATCCCTGAGTCAGAAGAAGAGCAAAGACTTGAACTCCGACACTCAGGGACCCTGCTGAAGGCTGGAGCTGCTGGGCTGGGCTCTCCCAGTCAGGCTGCCTGGGCTGGCAGCTTTATGGGCCCTATAAGTACATATCAGCACCCATCCCTACTCTAACGACCCTGAACCTGGCCTTGCCTCCTACAGGTAAGCTGGGTCCCAGGCAGCCTAGACAGTGACAGGTGACTGGTTTATGGAAGGCCAGCACTGGGGTTGGGGCTGGGCAATAAGGCTGGGAATGCTAACACCAGGAGGGGGAGGGCCTCTAATCCTGTGTGACCCTGGAGTTAGAGATGGCAGATAGAGCAGGAGCCACCCCCTGACCACCCACATAGCCAGTGTGCAGCCTCCATGGTGCCCACCATCAAGATGCAATCTGTGAGGAAGTGCACTTCCTTAATGTCCCCCAATTGCTTGGAGGGGATGCTCTGTCAGGGACTGGTTCTTCTTACCCATTTTTTTGGCCTCAAAACACACCCACACTTCCCTCCCCTGGGGGACTCCAATGCAACATCTCCTGATCAATAGTCCCTTAACCCCACCAAATCTTTCCCCCACTCACCAGGGAGCTGGCCTGGGCTCACAGGGACTCTCTGGGGTAGCCTCAGTTCCCAGGAATAGGCTTCCTCGGTCCTGAAAGAGACGTTTTTATAGCACTGTGAACACAAATCCACTCCCCAGAAAAGGCTCTGGGGTGTGGAACCCCTCCCCGGATTGTCATGGTCCCAGGTTGGTGATTAAATTCTGAAGCAGTGTTGACAATAGGGCCCTAAGCATGATGTGGACACCCCCTCTCCTCCCACCTGCCTCTGTGTAGGATCAAAGCTGCTCAGTGAGGCTGTGTGATCCTGGGCCAGAAGGGGGAAGTCAGCCACGACTCTAAGCCAGGAGGAAGCCCCTTTGACTGGATCGTTCTGGGGGAGGCAATGCCCCTTCAGCGGTCCCTAGCCCAGGTCCAAAGCCCGTAGGAGCTGAGAGGTTGGCAGCGGATGGGGAAGTGGCTGGACCAGAAAACTGGGGCTTCCTGTTGATGAAGGGGATTGAGGTCCACTGCCTGGTTCCCTGTCCCTCTCCCCCACCTCAGTCTGAGCTTCCCAAACTCCCACGGAAGCCCCCACCCCATGTGGGATGCACAGACCTGCAGTAGCCGTGGTCCACAGCTAAGAGAGGAGACAAGAGGCAGCTTGAGGGGGAGCAGCCCTATTTCCCCAAAGGGAACTTTTCTCCCAAGGGAACTTTCCTTTCCCTGGACTCCTCTGGAGATCCTTACAGATAGGAGAACTAGGGGTCCATTGGGACCCCAGTCTTTTCTCTTTCCATCCCATCCTTCGGATCTGGGCACCTCCATAGGAACCAGCCCCCCCTCGCCCCCGCCCCCAGCTCTGGCCATCACATAAACACCAGCTTTGCTCTGTGTTGGAAGAAGCGTCTTTGGTCTGCTTAGAAATTAAGACTGCAGCAGCCTGGGAGGAAACGGAAAAAGAGATGAGACCCAGAGAATCAGTGAGCACCGCCTGATAGAGACAGGAGCCCTCCTTCTGGGGCCACCGATTCAACAAACAGCATCGCGAGTCCCTCGGCTCCCTCTCTCCACAAGGACATCCCCCTGCCCCCGCCCCAAGGCCCTGCTACGGTCCCATTCCGAGACCACTGCGCAGTGGTTGGCACCAAAATGAGCAGTCAGGAATCCTGGGCACTCGCCCCTGTGTAGGTTGAGCACCTTGTGAGGTAGCTTCCCCGTCCCGAAGCAGGGACCGCAGGGACCGGAGGGAGGATGGGGGCGGGGAGGGCGACGCTTGTCAGTGGAGAGGACGCGGGGTGAGTGAAGGGGCCTCGTGCACCGGGCAAAAGGTGGCGGGGCGTGACGGGTCATGCGGGAGAGCGGAGATTTTCAGATCAGGGACGGGAGGAGGGGACCCGAGGGGAGGCTCCGCCAGGGGGAGGAGCCGCCTCCCGCGTCCAGCTGTCGGGGCTACCTCCCGTCGCGGCTCCGCTATAAAACCCCGGGCCCGCATGATCGCGGCATCCTCAGCGGCCTCCTGGGTGCGCGACCCCCGACTCGGCGGCGTCCTTGCTCGGTCGCGATGCTGCTGCTGCTTGCGCTCCTGGCCCTGGCCGCGGCGGGTCCCTCGGCAGCTGAAGGTGAGCTCCCGGGCGCCGGCCCCAGGTGCCCCGCGGGGGCCCCTCTGCGCCCCCAGCCCCTGCCCCTGCCCCGGCGGCGTGCGTGTGCGCGGGCAGCGGCGACGGCGCGGGAGGCGGGGGCGGCGCGCGAGCTCGTGTGCGACACGCGTGTGCGCGGCTGCGGGGAGTGCGCGTGGGCCGGCGGCCCGGGCCGGACGGACGGGTGCGGTGCGAGTCTGCCATCAGGATGCTGCTCTGACCCTCCTCGACGCACGCCTGCTTTTCTCCTCCTGGTCCTGCTCAGTCTGTCGGTGGGGCCGTCCCACTGGGGCTCAGTGCCAGGTGACTGCCCCCGGCCCGGGGCAAGAACTGCCATTGGGTGTGGTGGGGTCCTGTCTTCCCGCTTCCTGCCTCGGGCTCCTCGCCCGCCCCCGAGGGCGGCAAGCTGCGGTTATGGCCCAGCTCTCAGCGCGGGACTGGCAGCCTGGCTGGGGACACCCAGAGACCCGAGGTCCTGGCGAAGCCGGTCTTTCCGGACAGGGTGATTTTCGTTTAAAGATTAATGTTGAGGCCGAGCTCTTAATTATTCGTCCAGCTGGGAGGTGACAGGAGAGGCGTGTTAATGTTTGATAAGGAGCTAACGGCTCCCAGCGGCGGGGCACAGGGATCCGGGGCTGCCTTCTCTGCGACCCCACACCCCTTCACAGGAAGGCCTCAGCTGCCGGTTTCCAACCCAGTTACCCCTGGAATGGTTCTTGGGGAGGTCCACCCAGGCCAAACCTCCTCTCCGAAGTTAGGTGCTCTGCCCTTGGTGGCTGGAGTGAGGGCTGAAGGTGCCCTCAGCAGCGGAGGGGGAGAGAGTGTGTGCCCTTTGCAGGAGGTACCTGGCCGGGCGGGAGGATGAGGGACGTCTCGCAGCATCTCCTCGGGGCCCCATCCAGGGGAGGAGGAAAGACAAAAGGCAGAATGTGGAAAATTGTATTTGTAGGGTTGGATGTTTGAAATACAGTAAGCAGCTAGACATGGTAGAAACATAACAGAAAGAGAAATGCTTTGCAATTAACTTAGGAGCTTTGTAGCTGTATGGTCTTGGGTAAGTCACTCCGCCTCAGTTTTCTTATTCAGAAACAGGGATAGTAAGTGTGTCTAAAGGATTGAAATAAGGTAATGAGAGTAAGTGCACAGTGCAGCGCCTCCATGGCACGTGGCAACTGCTCCATTAGCAACTGCTCCGATGGTTAGGAGGCTTTGCCGCTGGCCAGGAGCCCATCCTTGCCCGTCCCCTCACACAAGCTGTGCTCCGCTTTGGTGCCAGGGCTTTCGACTGGGACCTGCTTTCCTCCCCCCACCCATCCCAGGGGGACTTAAAGCTGGAGAGTGACCAGGTCGCTCATGGAAATCCTTAGAGCATCTGCTCCCTTCAAGAGGGGGAGAGGGAGAGGATATTTGGCCCCCTTCAGTGCCCCAGACCCCTGGCCAGGAGTTGCTGGGACTTTGCCCAGGACACACTTGGGTTTTGCTGAGCTGTTTTTCAGGATTACTCCTCTTTCCTTAGAGTAGGAGGGTGGGGTGAGCAAGGTCCATTAGAGGGAGTTTCTTCAGTCATCTCTAAAAAAGGGGGATGGGGTGGTCAAGAGTTGGGGACAGCAGCTGGGTGATTGGCAGTGGTTTTTAGGTGTCTAACCCCATCTCTGGTCATGCAGGTGGCCTGGGTAGGACCTGGAGCTATGAGTAGCCCCTGTCTTTCCCAGGCCATCTTGGAAGTGGCCTGAGCCAGTGAGCTGGTAATTATCTGCAAGGGTGCCCCTCTCATGAGCTTGAGAGCCAGCACCCCACCCTCACTCCACGGACACAGACCTGACCCCTAGCCTTGGCCTCATCACCATTATGTTTTCCTGGCTTCTGCTTCCTGAAGAAGGTAGTTACAAGAGCGTTCAGCCAAGCAGGTCAAAAGTCTCTATGATTAAGACGGTGGATCAGAGGTCACTACTACAAGCCGGGGAGCTGTAGCCAGAGCTAGGGAAGAGTAAATGTCTATAAAAAGCTAAATCTGGACCAGATGGGCCCCCTAGGGAGGTTGTGGGAGGCTCACAAGAGGGCCCCGCCCTTCACAGCGGGCTCCTGAGGACTCTGGCTTAAGCAAGGCTTCTCCTGGAACAGCTTCCCCTTGGGCCTGCAGTGCAGAGGTGCCAGCTCAAGCAACAAGACCCCTTCTGCCTTTGGGACCTCCAAGGGGTGGGGACTTCTCACAATGTAAATGACCTCAAATCCGTTATCCCCTCGGACGCTAGCACTGGGAGTTCAACGGCAGCACCTTCTGTCTGAGGAAGTATGTGCAGCTCAGAAAAGTTAATTCGTTCTTTGGTAGGGATTAAGCAAGAGGCAGAGCCGAGCTGGAAGGCAGGTGAATGGTCTCCAGCTTCAGAGCTCTGCCCACCCGCAAGGAGGGGTCTGGGTGGGAAACGACCACTGTCCTTTGCGGAGTTGATGTGTGTGTGGGTTCCCCAGATGCAGCAACTCCCAGGGGCAGCAAAGCCCTGTCCGGGGCAGAGGATGGAATGTCATGGGGAAAACCCTGCATCTCTGAAAAAGGCTATGCCAACAGGGTAAGAGAAGCATTGGTCCAGAGCTGGGAAACCAAAAACCCAAAGTGGCTCTTTGGGCAAGAGAGAGGGTGACAGTTTCCCGCTCACCCCGCTGGCTGGAAGCCTTCCCCACTGCTCTACTGAGAGCCTGACCTTCTCATGGCTCCCTCCCAACCCGATCCCATTCCAGGGACCCCTCCGCTGGCCCAGACCTGAGAGGAGATGGGGCTGGGGGCAGCCCAGGCAGAGGGGAGAGGGCACTGTGCTCAGAGGCCTTAGCTTCAGCTGAGCTGGGAGCCGTGCTTTTCTTAGACATTTCCTCATCCCTGAGTTCTTTCCAACCCACTTCACTTCTCTCCTCTCTCTGCCCCTCCTTAGCTTCGGCCATCTGCTCACTGACAGGAGGCCACCAGAGGAAGGGAGGTGGGGGGAAAGAGAAGGACTTGCCAGTGGGATTTTACTGAGTGTCAGACTGCCTGGAAGCTCTATGCCACCCCTCATTTAATCCTCCCCACAGCCCTATGAGGTGGGTATGTTAGTCCCATTTTACAGATGATACAACTGAGGCTCAGCGAGATTAAGGAACTTGCCCCCAAACCCACCTAAGCCCCATGAGTGGCTGGGCCAGAATTCTAGCTCTGGATGAAATGCTCTGTTCATCCTGTTGGTGCAGCCTTTTGAAAAAAATTAACGGACTCTATTTTTACAGCAGTTTTATGTTTACAGCAATATTGAGCAGAAAGCACAGAGGATCCCTACATGCCCCCTCTGCCCCTGCACACAGTTTCTGCCATCACTGACACCTTGCATTAGTGTGCCACATTTGTGGTGCAGCCTCTTTTCAGAGACGCTGGGCTCTATTGTCCTGAATCAGAGCCAGGATTAGAACCCAAGTCTGTCTGGCCCCAAAGACCAGGACTGTGGGGTGGTGGGGCAGGGGAAAAGGCCTGGCTGCTTTCCTGCCTGTGGGAGCTGTGGAAGTTTAGCCAAGAACAGGGCTTAATAACACGAGGCGGGGCATTCTGGGGACGGGCCAGCCCAGTATCCTCACGTAACTCAGATCACCTGGGAAAGCTGCCAGGCTGGGCCTGACTCTGTTGTCCCAGGAGTGGAGGCTGGGCCCTAATCCTCCTCTTCCTCTCTCCCCAGAGTCTCTCTTCCAGGTTTGGGATGGGAGATGGAAGGGGAAGGAGGAGGCTGATGACCAAGGGATGGAGAGTGTCCAGGCCAGCCCCATGTTAGAGCTGAGGCCTCAGAGGATTTACCCTGAAGGGCTGGCAGCTGCTTCGCACAGCCCTGCCTGGGGAAACGGTACCTTAGGCAAGCTGACCAGATGATCAGCCCATGGGTTGTTTTCTTATTAAGTGTCCTCAGTCCCACACCTCAGGAACACTCTCCATCCCAACCCAAGGGAGGGCTTTGACACCAGGGATATGCCCAGCCTCTGATTCCCCCGTGTACATGTGCTCACAGATGCGTGTGCACACAGACACATTGACACACGTGTGCACAGGCCTCACTGCCTTCCTCTCTTGCTGCAGAGTTACACTGGTGCTATGAGATTCAAGTCGAGGCCTCCAACTACACTTGCTTGGGTGAGTACAGCCAGGCTTGGGGACAGGCCTTCTGCACGGTGGGAACCATCCAGGTTGAAATGCAGTCCCAGGAGGGTGGGAGGGATGAAGGATGATGGTGGTCAGATATCAGCTCCCAACACACACACACACTCCTGGTGCTCAGGGAACACAGAGTGACCTGAGTCTTCACTGGCACCTCCCGTCACCGAGAGGGCGAGTTCCCCGTGGAATAAATCAGCAGCAGCATTAAAGGGAGAAAGACATTTTTCTATTTCTCATAGCAAAAAGGAGAGTTGTTTTATTCTGGTGACACCCTTTGCATGTGGGCCTGAGAGATGGTCCTTTACACTTTTATTCACATGCAAACCAATTTGCCTGCAGTCTGCTTTCTCCCTGCCTCTGTGTTTTGGGGACTGGGCAGTGTTGTTCCACCTGACCCCTGCCCACCCGGGGGTTGGCATTACCAGGGCACAAGAACCAGGCTTCTCCAGGGTTACTTCCCTCCTTCCATTGCTCAGTAATGCTTAGTGTCCTTTGCTCAGCAGCCCTCCAGGGTCCCTGCCACAGCACCCACAGCCCTCTCCCATTCACCTCTGTAAACCTCATAACACCCCTGGGAAGCGGGCTGTCACTGCAGTTCTCATTTTGCAGTTGAGAAAACCAGGGCTCAGGTTTCACGCGCACAGCATCAGGAAGTTGTCCAGACCCCATAGCTCACAGCCACGCGTTGGCAACCCTGCTCTCATCCTGCCCCACATCATGGCCAGACTCACTGGCTTTGCATGTGTGTGTCTGTGGAGGAGGACAACGATGAAGAGGAGGAGGAAGGCCCAAGGAGGGCAAGGGCAGAGTTCTGAGCAGAGCATCCCTGCAGTACGGCCTTCCTGGCTGTATGGGCCTGACCTCAGTGGGGCGGAGGAGGCTGCTTCTCAGTGCCAGGCAACCCTGACTCTCGCCCACCTTCCCTCCCCACTCAGGGCCAGACAAGTGGGGTGAACACTGCCAGAAGGACTTCCAGTCCCCCATCGACATCATTACCAACAAGGTGAAGGTGGACAAAAACCTGGGACCCTTCTCCTTCTCTGGCTACGATAAGAAGCTAGAGTGGACTGTGGAAAACAACGGACACTCAGGTGGGCTGAACGGAGGCCCCAGGCACCCTGAGTTCCCCAAAGACTGGGAGGAAAGGGCTCCCCCAGGGAGGGCACGCCAAGCCCAGGTCCACCTTTGCTGAGGAGGGGCTGAAAACCCCGTGGGGGAGGTAGCTTGGGAGAGGAAGGAACATTCTAGCTGTGTTTTCAATACTTTCATCAGACCAGTCTGGGGGTGGGGGGAGGGGAAACATTCCAGGATGAAGGGGTGACATGTGCAAAGGCGCAGAGGCATGAAACAGCTTGGGGTGTTTGGGGAACCGCGAGTGGTTCTGTGTGGATGGAGAGAGTGAATCCAGGCCCAGGACCAGCCAGGCTGGGGACCAGGGACAGGTCAGTCAGGGTGGAGGAATTTGGACATTACCCTGAGGACACCAGGGCACCAGACAGAGGTGTTGGAGCAGAGGAGGGACCAGGGCAGGGTTGCGGTTTGGGCAGTGGGGGCTGTACAGGAGAGGGGAGGTGGGCAGCGGGGTGAGGAAGGGGGCCAGGGAAAGGTTAGGGTGGTCCAGGAAAGGTGGGAGGCAGGAGAGAAGGCCTGTCTGGGTGGAGCTGGGATGAGGGGCTGGGAGAGGCTCTGGGAAAGCCGGTTCCAGGACCCTGCCCCGTCCCGTGCCTCAGTGAGCGTGTCGCCGATAACGAATGGGATTGAGATCACGATTGCTGGAGGAGGACTGCCTGCTCAGTTCCAGCTCACGCAGTTCCACCTGCACTGGTCCAAGACGATGAATGCAGGCTCGGAGCACAGCATCGATGGGCATCACTTTGCCATGGAGGTGAGGGTCCCCCTCCAGATCGGTCTCCTGGCCGAGCTCTGGGTGTGTACACACCTTGGGCAAGGAGGGTATTCCGGCCCCCTCAAAGGTCCACTCTCCATCCCGCCCATCCCCCACCAGATGCACATAGTACATCAGACAGAGAAGGGGACATTGGGGAACGATAATCACGCCCAGAAGTTTGAATACGATACCGCAGTGCTGGCTTTCCTGGTGAAGGTAGGACTCCCATCACCCAGCTCCCGGGGAACAGGGTCCGAGGGGCTACTTCTTAGGATCTGGAAACCTGGGACTCAGGCAAGGCAGGACGGGGCAGAGGAGACCCCGACTTCCCCTCTGTTTCTGGTTACTTGTATGCCCCCAGGCCAGGTGGGGCACCCAGAGCCTCAATCCCAGAAGCTGCCTACCACCCCCCAACCCAGATCAGGAGAATGAACTGGGCATCACCATGAGCTCCCCACAGACCTTCTCAAGCCCCCTTCCCTCCCATTCCAGCCTGGATCTGCGGTGAATGAAGGCTTCCAGCCGCTGGTGGAGGCACTGTCTAAAATCCCCAGACCCGGTGAGTTAGGATCCGGGACGAGGGTGAAGTGTGAGGAGGGAACCTCTCCCCACAAAGGAAGGGGCAAGGGGAGGCAGCTGGGCTGTCAGAGTTGGGGTGTGAAGGGCTCTTCCCCAACCCCCACTGACAGTATCCTCTGTCCCCCCACCCCAGAGATGAGTACCACCATAGGGCAGATCAGCCTGTTGGACTTTCTCCCCAATGAGGAGAAACTGAGGCACTACTTCCGCTACCTGGGCTCGCTCACCACGCCGTCCTGCGACGAGACGGTTATCTGGACTGTGTTCGAGGACCCTATTGAACTGCACAGAGACCAGGTATGCAGGGCCCCTCTGCCTGGCTCCCCAGACATCGTCCCTCTGTTGCCCCCAGAGGTCCCCTGGGTGTGGGGGAGGAGCTCCAGGGAGTGGAAGTCCTTTGGTTCAATCCACAGACATTCACTAGAGACAGACAAGAAGGGTGTGGGCTGTTCCATCCCTGGATCAGGGCTGGCTGGGAGGTTGGGGAGGGGCTGGTTAGAAAAGGCTTCCAGGCTGAAACCCAAAGGGCAGGTAAGAGCAGGGAGCCAGCCTCTGGGGAAGAGGCATCAGCATGAGGCAGGGTCTTTGGCCAGGAGGTGCTCAGAGGCAGTAGGAAATATTTCATTTGCTCAACAAATGGTATCCGAGTTTCTACAACATATCAGACTCTGGGGAGACAGCAGTCAGCCCAAAGGGCCCAAATCCCTGCCCTGTGGCACTTCCATTCCATAACGGTGATTCTCAAAGTGTGGTCACTAGGCCAGTGGTGTCAACATCATCACTGGTGGGAATTTGCCAGACATGCGAATCCTCAGGCCTCACCCCAGAACTACTAAATCAGAAACTCTGGGAGTGGGGCCCAAGTTCTGGGGCCCAACAGGCCCACCCCCAGCTGATGCTGATGCACGCACAAGTTCAAGAACCACTGTACTACGGCCACAGTGACAACGGTAATAGCAGTCACGGGCCCTCCAAACTGTGAGTTAAGGGAAGCCAAGGGGAACTTGGCCCTCACCATGCCAAGCACTTTACGTCCCTGGTTCCCATCATCTTCATAATGACCTTGAGAGGTGGGGCTATGGAGCCCTTTTGGCGTGAGCTCCTGCTGCTGCCCCCGCTGAGCCCTCTCTCTCCGCAGATCCTGGCGTTCTCCTATAAGCTGTACTACGACGAGGACCAAAAACTGAACATGACAGACAATGTCCGGCCTGTGCAGGACCAGGGGCAGCGCACGGTGTACAAGTCACAGGCCCCAGGCCAGCTGCTGCCCTTGCCTCTGCCCGCCCTGCTGGTCCCCACGCTCACCTGCCTGGTGGCTGGCTTCCTCCGGTGACGACTCACTTCTGCACGTGGGATCTCTGGCCTCAGCCCTTGGATGTTTGGGCTTCCTTCCCTTCCTTAGGCTTCCCAGGTTGAACTTTAGGCATGATTAAAATATGTATTTTTGGAGAAACTTTTCTCAAGTCTGTTTTTAGCTCCCCACAACTGCCCCACCCTGTTCCCCTCAACTCACCCCTGCTCCAGGGCAGGGGCCTTAAGGCCTGGAAGTTTCCTCCAGCAGGTACTACCAGGTGTCTCTACATCCTGGTCTTTGTGAATTCCCTGTCTACACCCTGCTCCCTTCCACTCTGGCCTCAGAGGGATGCTGAAGGCACCTGGAGCTCCAACACAGCCAAAGCAAGCAGAGCTGCCATCTGATCTCTTCCTTACACAGTGGGGGAAACTGAGGCTCAGCAGGAAGAGGCTGGATGGGGGCCGTGTGTTGAGGCTACAGCAAAGCCGACTGAGACGGTGCTTTCTGCTCTGCACTAGGGGCGGAGACGGGGGTTGTGGGTGGGTACAGCCCAGGTAGGTGGGCGACAGAGAGTTTGTTCATTTGCCCAACTATTTCTTGAGCATGTATGTTCTAGGCACCAGGGCTGTGGCAGGGAGGGAAACGGACAGAAATGCCTGCCCTCCTGGAGTTCACTGTCCAGCGGAGAGACAGACTATAAATGAAATCGACACATTGTCTAATATATCGGAAGGCAGTAAGTGCTAGTGAGAAGGAAGTTGGGGGAGGGAAGCTGCAGTTTACATGGGTGGTTGGGGAAGGCGGTCCGGGAAGGGACATCTGGAAGATAAGAAGGCCGCCATCTGGGGACAGCGAGTGTCCGTGTGGTGGAGGAACGGCAGGGAAGCCAGCAAGGAGTGGAGGTGGAGTGAGGGAGGGAGGGAGGCAGAGCTCAGGGAGGCAGCGGAGAGCACTGATCTGAGCAGAGGGAGCTGATCTGGGGCTGTCAGGGGAGAGCGGAGCAAAGGGGACAACTCAGAGGCCATTTTGGCTGCCCAGGAGCAAGATCTGTCATGGGTCAGCAAGGAAATGTCAGAGGAGGAGGAGTTGGGTGGATCAAGGGTTTGGGCCTAAGCCCTTGGGACTGTTCGGGGACAGTCCCCACCTCTACAATGCTTGTGTCTTTCGAGGTTTTTATCCTTCCTGGGGCTGGTGGATGGAGTGAGACTAGGAGGCGGCAGGTGAGGAGGGGAGGGTCCAGACCCCCAGTGGGAGAGGGAAAAAAGGGAACCCCTGGGCAGCCCCCAAGCCAGGTCAGGCCCCTGGGCACCAAGCATGGAGGAGCCCCAGCCTCTCAGACCTCACAGGCCAGGCCAGGGCTGGGTTTTGGAGGAGTGTGAGCGTGAGAAGCAGGGAAGGGGACCAGAACAGCCTTGCTGAGCCAGGCGGAGACCACAGGGGCCAGGGCTGGGGTCAAGGCCAGGGCCAGAGCCAGTTGCTGGGCTTGGTGTGAGGGCAACCCCTCCAACAGGCTGGAAGTGGTGAGCTTCCCCCTGGGAAGGTGTGCAAGCCAGGAGTGCATGTGAGGGGTTCCGTCACCCACTCCTAGAGGCCTCCCTGCCTGTTGGTCTGGGAGGGGAGCCGGTTGGAGATGGTAACCTCTAAGCCTTCTGTCACCTCGTGCCTGTGCCTTGGACCAGCCAGCTAAGCCTAGGAGAGGGAAAAGGGCTGCTCCCCCTCCCGCCCACCCTTCTCCTCCCTCTTCCCTTTTGTGACCAAAAATAAGTACCCTCCTCCCTCCCCTGGTGACCACACAGCTTGGAGGGGTGTTGGTACTGCTGTTGCCATGGCAACAGCAGGCAGCTTGTGCAGCAGGGGGTGTGTGGACGCTGAACCTGTTTCCCTTCAGGTTCCCACACAGACTGCGGGGGATCTAAGCTGCCCCGCCAAGGCTCAGGACTCTGAGGTCAGAACTGCCCCCAACTACCACCCCCCACACCATTCCTGCCCTCAAGGCAAACTTCAATGAATAATGTGTTGGCAGGACCGGGAAGTCCTGGCCTCTCCACCCCCAGGCAGAAGGACATGACCCTCCCCTGGCCTCTTGGCCCATAATAATAAACCTGGCCGGCAGGAGCCAGAACAGGCACAGCTTGTCCAGGGCACAGGGCTCAGGCCACCTCCCCGTGTCCCGCCTGTCCTCCCTGTGGCCCGTTGGTCAGAGCAGGTGCTGCCAGCACACGACTTCTAGCAAAGTCACTCCGAGTCGGCCACCCCAAGAGTGGGCAGCCTGCCCTGGAATTGGCCCCCACACCCTAGAGGCTGAGGCTGATGGCATGCCTTCGTGTGTGTGTGCGTGTGCGTGCGTGTGCGTGCGTGTGTGTGTGTGCGTGTGCGTGCGTGTGTGTGTGTGTGTGTGTGTGTGTGTGTGTTCTTGAATAGCTTCCTCTTTTGCAGACATTCACTCCCTCCCTGCTGCCTCACCCCTCCTAGCAGACCCCACCCTGGAGAAGGTGGCTCTGAGTTCCTTGTGCCCAGCCTGGCCTGGCTCCTGAGACAGTCCTCTCAGAGGGAACAGGGGACTACAACGACTGCCTTATTCACAAAAAGGGCCCAGCCTGGCCCTGCCCCCAGCCCTACTTTCATTCACTTCCGGTGCCCCCCGGGCGGCTGCATTAGGTGTGCGCAGGTACCCCCGTACTTCTCTGCAGCTGGCCAGGCCTGGGGGAGGCTCAAGGGCTGATAGTTTTGTCCACAGCCTGACCTCTCTGAGGGTCACTGGCTCTTTCCTCATCGGTTCCCAGCATAGAGTACGAGGCACATTTGCTGGCTGCCTGCTCTGTGCTGGGCATGGGCCTCGCTATGATCCTCTCAGGGGGTGCTGTTTCTCCCACCCCGTGGATGAGGAAGCTGAGTTGTGGGGGTCAGGGACCTGTCAGAACCTGGGGTCACTGCTCTGCACCTCCTTGGCTCCCATGGCCGGCTTTCTCCTTCGGCAAGGACATCTGTGGCCAGGGGCAGGGTGGGGTCTGCAGCACCCCCTGCTACCCTGTCTCCACCAATCACTCGCCGTCCTCAGTGGGCCGTCTCTCTGGCCCCTTGTTTAGGTTTAGTATCCGGGTAGGAGCCAGGGACTAAAAATACTCCCTATGTGTTTAGATGATTCTTCGAAAATAAACTTCCCCATCTTGGCCCTCGGTTTGCACACTCACTGGCCCTGCTTCCTGTGGCTCTGATCTGACAATGTGGGGGGAGAAGGCGGAGAATAGAAGGGTCTACAGGGGGCCTAGACCCAGCGGGCGCATGGGTGTGTGTGTGCTTGTATTTGAACAGGCTGCTGTGTCACAAAACTCCAGGGACACCTGTTTGGGGACCACACTGTGAATGGTGTCCCCAGTGTGGTGTGACTCTGAGGCCCTGCGCTTACGTGTGTGTTGGGATGGGAAAAGGCAGGGGAAGTGGTGGCCCTGCTGGCACAGGGGCATGGCTCCCTGCTCTGGGCCTCGATTTATCCATCTGCAAAAGGGGCTAAGCGTGGTCCTTCCATCTAACTGGGCCTGGCCTTCCCCAGGCGCCTGCCGGTGACCTTGGGAGGAAGGCCAGGCCTGTCTCCGTGGTTGGGGAACTGCTCCTGCACCTCACATTACACACGTCCTAAGGGTTCTGTTTGTTTATCTGAGTAGGGACAAAGGCATAACTTCCTCTAGGGACGAAGGACGATGTCCCAAGTCCCAGGGAGGGGCTTCCTCTGGAGCAGAGCTGCAGGACAGACAAGTCACAAGCTGGTTCCTTCCGCAGAGCCGGAGTCTCAGCTGGACATGTGGCAGGCTGCTCAGGTTGTTCCAAGAGTTGGCTGCTGCAAGGCCTGGGAGGACAGGAAGAGGGACAGAGGAGGAGCAGGACACAGGGAAGGCATACCAGCACATTTTGGAACTAGATTTAGTGTTTCAATAAGATCTAATCTTTCAACACATACTGTTATTTCCTCTGTGCCAGTCTGGGCCCTTCTTCCAAGACTCCCAACCACAGGGCAGATACTCGGGTACACGAGTACCAGGTATATGACATATGGGCCTGGAGAGGGTGCAGACACACCAGAGCAGGGACCCCAGAGTCACACAGACCTGGGATTGAACCCCCTTCTGCTGCTGACTAGCTAGGTGCCCTTGGTAACTTAATTCGCCTTTCCAAGCCTCAGTTTCCTCACCTGCAAAATGGGAATGATGACAGCATTTACATTACAGGTTGCTGTAAAGATGAAACAAGATGCCTAGCTAAGAAGATACATATTCAATAATGTGTAGTTATTACTGATTCTTTTTACCAGAGAGGCCACCGAGGGAGGGTTAGGACCTACAGTTGGGGAGTGGGGAACACCAGGTGGAGGCTGGGACCCTGGGGAGTGACACGCTGATTCAGCGTGGCAGTTCTCTCCTGTCCAAGGGAGAAACCATAAGACCCTGGTGGGCCCAGCTCTCTGCACAGACACTTGGGGACATCCCCCAGCACTCAGTCCCAACCATACATAGTGCAGTCCACTGAGGAAGACCTCCCAGACTGACCTTGCCTAGAGTTGCCTAAGGTCACCTAGAACAACAGAGGGAGAGAAAGGGCCCGTTGGGGCTCGGGGCTGCTCTGCGGTCCTTGCGTCCCTGCCTTATTCGGTGGAGGTCAGGGTTGGAGTCCAGCCCAGTCCACATCCCAAAGCAAGGCCACCCTAGCCCAGGGCCCTTCCTGCTCTCCTGCTGTGGGGATTGGCCTGGCTGGGGACCGTTTTCCCATCTCACTTGCCTGCCTCTTTGTCACTGGCTCTGTCCTTGGTTCTGTCTGCCTGCAGCCTGTCCTGTCTACCAGATTTCTCCCAGCACAAGGCCTGTACCCATCAAGACAAGATACAGGATAAAATGCAGGATGCCCTGTTATTATAAATTGGAATTTCAAATAAATAACAAGCAGGCCAAGCACTGTGGCTCATGCCTGTAATCCTGGGAGGCCAAGGAAGGTAGATCGTTTGAGCTCAGGAGTTCGAGACCAGCCTCAGCAAGAGCGAGACCCCGTCTATACTAAGAATGGAAAGAAATTAGCCGGGCAACTAAGAAATAGAAAAAATTAGCCAGGCGTAGTGGCACACACCTGTAGTCCCAGCTGCTGAGGAGGCTGAGGCAGGAGGATCGCTTGAGCCCAGGAGTTTGAGGTTGCTGTGAGCTGGGCTGACGCTACGGCACTCTAGCCCAGGCAACAGAGTGAGACTCTGTCTCAAAAAAAAAAAAAAAGAATTTGGTATG
>NW_012148519.1:2535152-2563512 GCF_000956105.1 Propithecus coquereli
CATTATTTTATTCCTATTAAGTCTTCAAACTCTGGCATGCGTTTTGCATGACAGCCGGTCCCCAGTCAGCCTCACCCCATCTCAAGGGCTCAGTAGTGACTGTGGCTTCCAGATTGGACAAAGCAACCTTGTTTTGGGGCATTTAGCATAGTTTTCACAAGTTCTGGTTTCTTCTGTTTTGACTTGGCTTTATTTATCTGCCCACAGCAGAATATCGGCCCAAAGCATCTTACGTCTTTGTGTGTCCAGGCGCTGTGTTCCTGCGCCCACACTGGGCACGGCTGGGCATGCACCCGGGTCTGTCCGGGTCAAAATCCAGGGCTGACTTCCACGTCCCACCGCCTGCCCCGACAAGGTCGATGGGCCCAGGAGGCAGCCCACGGGAGGGAACCTCCTTCTTCTTGGACCGTCTGCTGTGCCTTCCTGCATGCCCTGCCTTGGCTGCCGGCATGAGGAAGGACCAGGGGTCTGCGTCGGGTGGGAGAAGCCCCTGTGAAATGGGCAGCAGCGTGAGGGTCACAGGGGCAGCCATACAGACAGGACGGTGGGAGCCCCTGTGTTGTGGGCCCAGATGGGCCCGGGCCTGGAGTCACGGGGCTGCTGGACAATACAGGACATCCAGGTAAATTTGAACTTGAGATAAACAACTGATCATTTTTTAGTATTAATAGAAATATGTCCCAAATATTGCACGGGACATACTTATACTAAAACATTATTTGTCATTTATCTGAAATTTAAATTTAGCTGATTGTCCTGTATGTTTATTTGCTAAGTCTGGTGATCCTATGCCTGTTTCATCTACCTCAGAGAAACTGAGGACAGGAGAAGCGTGGCCAAGAGCAGGGTCCCGGCTGCCTGAGCCTGCAACCCCCTTTCCTCCTCCTGGCCAACGTCCCCTCCTCCAGCTGGCCACGCCACACCTTCCAGGAAGCAATAACAGACAGGGCAATGGGTTTTCCCTCCTGGGCGATTCTGGCATTGGGCTCCCTGTAGGAGGGCAGCTAGGCGTGCCTCCGAGAGGGCACTGGAGCCACCTGCCTGCCTGCAGTTTCCTGCCCACAGCTGCCCAGTGCCTTGGGGGAGCCCAGTGCCAGGGAAACCTTATTCCTTCTCCTTTGGTCTCTGCCTGACTCCCGCCTGGCTAAGCCGGAGGCTCCAGGACTCCTTTCCTGCAGCCCAGTTTCCCCCCACACCCCTCATTCCAGCCACCCCTTGCAGAAGGGACCCCTCAGGCAGTGCCTGCTGCTATGCCCAGGTGGGATGAGGAGGGGACTAATGCCAGGGTTTTCTTTACAAACCAAAGAAGGACTCAGGAGGCACGGGACCTCGGGGTTGTGAAACCACCTTTACACATTGATAAAGGGGTGCAAGGCAAGAACTGTGGTAAGGGCCTAGCTAAAAATAATCAGCCACTGTCTCCCTGTTTGCGTCCTATAATTGCCATTCCGGAGCCACATAGCTGGTGGTCATAAAGATTCTGAGATTTTCCATAGATAACATCACCTTTTTGAAACCTAGGGGTAGTTTCCGAACTATCTTCCACATCCCGCGTTCCGGTGCAGCGGCTGACCCACTCATTCCAACGGCCATACCGAGGGACTGACGCAGCTGGTCTTGTGACCCCCACTGGAGACATGGTCAGCAAAGAAGACAATTTCTACACCCCTATGGTTCCACACTGAACCCAGACAATTAGCAGACCCAATTGCCTAAGCCAAAGTGTCTTGAAAAACCCTGTCTCCCGAATTCTCAGGGAGGTAGATCTGAGAAATTTCTCCCATCTCCCTACTTACCGGTATTTGGCATAAACTCATTCTGTGCTGTAACCCTGCTGACTCAGCGTATTGGCCTCCTTTTGGGCAAATGAACCTGGTTGGGCCGCAACAATCTGGGGGCTCCCCCGGATGGCCCTGGTGGGCACATGCCTGCGGTTTGACAGCCTCTCACCCGGGGAGGCACTGAAGAGACGAGCCCTAGCAGCCACTCAGTTCTCCTGGGTTCAGGGTCTCCTCTGGCTCTGTCCCTACTGGTGGGATGTTGTTGACCCATGGTGCTTGGACCTGTTGTTTACAGTAGAGAAACTCTTTCTAGAAGCTGAGGATGTCCTGGTGGATAGTCCAAGTATGCACAGCACCTGCTTCCTTTTCCAGATTCTTTGGCCTCTCTGGAGGCATTTGGCACCTTCCTGAGTCGTGGTCAGCTGTCCCTATATTACAGGAACAATCTCGTCTCGGGGACGAGACGAGACATCCCCCAACTGGACGGAGGACAGGGAGCCCGTCTAGACAAACACTCTTGAAATTTTTGGAAGGCCTTTTTGCTTTGATATCCACTTTAAAATAAACACTTCATTAAAAATGAATGGCTAAAATGGATCCTTTTAATTAAAGACAACTCGATTTAAATATAGCTTTTAGAGATCTCTTTTTTTAAATGATTATTATTATTATTATTTTTGCACTCATAGGTCTTTCTCCACTGTGAATTTTCTGGTGCTCATCAAGTATATGTTTGTGGCTAAAGGCTTTCCCTAGAAATCTCTTATTCTAAACAATTGTCTTATTTGTATTTATAAAAGGATCAGAACTAAAAGAAAAACATGTAACAATTTCGTGACTAGCCTTAAAAATTCTCTTGACAAAATTGAAGAGTAAATATCTGGTCTAAAACAAAAATAAAAAAAAAATCCTTTGAATACCACCCCTGTGTGAAGAGTACAGAAGCCAATTTACCTTGTAACCGAATGGTTAGAGCTCTGTGCTTGTATTGTATCTTGGCAGCCTAGGTTTGATTCTTGGGCAGGGAATAAACTTGTTCTGGTTTGGTACTTCTGTAACTTTTGCTAGAGCCATTTTGGTGACTTTTTGGATGTCATAACAACTGTTTTTTAACCTCTTTGGAGACACCCCTTGCTTCCTCCATTAAGTTATAACCTGGATTAAGGCTTATTGGTTCCTCTTAGAAGGATACTTTAGTCAAAATGTTCGAAAGCAAAAATGTTAGCCGTTTGTCCTGGCTGGAGCTGACCCCTTTACTTTCATTCCCCTCCACTCCTTCCTCTGCCCATCACTGAGTCTCGGCCAAGCAAAGGTGACGGTTGTTCAAGGCAAGCGCTGAACTGTCTGTCCCACACCTTCTCCGACCATACGGCAGCGCTGGAGTCTCTGAACTTGTTCCACTTCAGCTGCCCGACTTGGGGATTGTTCTTTGCTCAAGTAAACCCTGTTCAGCCTAATTTGTCAGGAGGGGGTTCAGAGAGAGAGGTCCCAGAGACGCCCCCAGGAGCCCCAAGTGGACAAGGCAGGTACCCGCCATGTTGTGCCCGTTACTGGGGCTGGTGGGTAAGTTCTCTCTTGGATTCTGAGGTTCTACAGATTTGTGTTTTGAGCTCTTGGAGTCTGTTTGAGCAAATTCTCGATCGTAACTCGTTTGAAAGTTGTAGTAGCAGCTGCTTTGCTGGGTCTGGGATCAGATTGAATCCCATTATTCTGCTTCAGCCTCCAGGGTGGCTGGGACTATAGGCGTGTGCCACCACACCCAGCTGATTTTTCTATCTTTTTGTGGAGATGGGGTCTTGCTTTGTTGCTTGGTTGGTCTCAGATTCCCCACCTCGGCTTCCCAAAGTGCTGAAATTGCAGGCGTGAGCCATCGCTCCTGGCCCTTAATTGGATATCTTGAAACCCTTTTATAAAAAATTTTCTATCCATTAAAATAAAGGAAATTTCTGTTTATAAGAGTGTCTGAGAGGGAGGACTGAGTCACTAGAAACTCTTACCATTGTTCTAAATTTACCCGACAAGTCTTACCTTTGTTTAGGGTACTTTTCCTGCTACCTTATCTTAACTAAAACTTTCCATACAACTTATTTTCCTCGGTATGAGCAAATGACGGTACGATATTTAGGCCTAAAGTCCTAGCCCTGTGCTTTTGAAATACACATTTTCTGCCTTGCTTCACCTAGGAGTCATCTTTTTAGAAGGCAAATTGTTGCCTAGCTAACAATTGCTTAAAGCTATAAAACAGGTAATTAGAAGATTAATAGTCTGAATAAAAAAAAATACATCTTTTAAACCAGCAAATAAAAATTCTGCTTCTGTCTATATGTCTGCTTCTTTGTGTGTCTATATATGTTGTGTGTATTTCACTACCAAAATATGTAAAAAAAGCTCTAATTAATTGGCTTAAAAAACAGTAAGTGCTTAAATCAAATATTTTATCAGGAAAATAGTAAAAAACTCAAAAGCCTTTTAGTTCACATGACTTTGGTAATCATTGATAAATAAAACTAGTTTTAAAACTGTTACTGATGTTTAGATGTTTTAAGATCATAAAACTGCTGTTTCTGTAATATTTTTAAATCTTGCTGGATGAGACTGTGAGCTTGTGTTTTTGGTTTTGAGCCTCTAGATTCTGGGGTCTGGGGAGGTGGCCATGCTGAGGCCGGGGACAGGTTCTCAGTGCCTAGACCAGCAGCTACAAGGCACAGTCCAGCCCCAAATGGCCCCTTCTTCCCTGCCCCAGCTTTCCCCGTGGCTGTTCTGGGAGCAATTGGATCCTCCAGGCATCCCGTTTACTGTCCTGAACTCTACACAGGGTAAATGAATTGAGGACACAAGACAGGCCCTGTCCTTTGTAGCCATCTTTTATGCCACATGCTATGTGAGACCTAGGAGGACCAGGAAAGACCTTAGGGATGGAATCTGTCTTGTGGTTTCAAAATTCTTTTCAGTAACTTAAAATCTTAAAGTCATGTTATGTAAGTGAAAGAGGATGATCATAAAACGTCTGAGTCATTTATAAGTACAGTACTAAAACATTAATTGTTAAACATAAGTTTAAGTTGATATACCTTGACAGCTTATTTTATGATATAGAGCACTAAACATATTTAGGTGTGCTGATAAAAATTGTGGACTGATAACAGTTCAAAGTTACTTTAACTTCCTTGGTTTTTCTAAGTGTTGACATGAAGATTAATATATGTAATTAAACCTGCTAGATAGAAGAGAAACAATTCCATATAAAAATAAGATTTTTAAAATAAAAAGGTTATGAGACATAGAAATATTAATAGTTTTGTTCAAAAAAGATAATTTTGTCTCATTTATCAGTTTTGAAACTGCTTTAAATTAAATAAGTAAATAATAATTAAAAACTAAGTGGATATGAAAGTAACAAAATGAAGGTTATAAAAGGTTTGTAGGTCGGGTGTGGTGGCTCGCACCTGTAATTCTAGCACTCTTGGAGGCTGAGGCAGGAGGATCACTTGAGGTCAGGAGTTCGAGACCAGTCTGATCAAGAGTGAGACCCCGTCTCTACTAAAAATAGAAAAATTAGCTGGGTGTGGTGATGTGTGCTTGTAGCCCCAGCCACTCGGGAGGCTGAGGTAGGTGGATCGCTTAGGCGCGGGAGTTCGAGGTTGCTGTGAGCTAAACTGAGATCATGGAACTCTAGCCTGGGCAACAGAGCAAGACTCTGTCTCAAAAAAAAAAAAAATACCCTGAAATAAATAAATAAATAAAGTAAATAAAAGTTTTGTAAAAATCTTAACTCTGGTGAAATTGATTAAAGTTAAATGGATTTGTTTATAAGACTTTATTACAATTAGTTTTACTATTAATATACTAACACAATGGAAAAATTAGGTTTTCTCTTTTGAACGAGATTTTTATATGATATTAGTAAGAGTAACAAAAAATTTTTGTTCACCATTTGAATAAACTGCAAAAAAGCTGGGGGAGAGAAAAAGAAAGAGATTCAGCTTCCCTCCTCACTAATTTGCAGTTCACTTTGTCTATATTAGGTCTTATGATCGTTTGGGAGACTGAGTCTCCTCTCTAAAAGAGTAAGATTTTGCTTTTTAAAACCTTTGAATTATCAATCTGGCTAAATGAATTTTATGGTAACCTGTGATCCTGTTTCACAACATGTGTTTTATGACAGACAATTCATGACTTCCTGGTTAAGTGTTCACTGAAATTTAAAGTTACTAAAAATAGGAATTCTAGTCAATACATATATATAATGTGTACCAAAAAACAAGACAGGTTTTCAATAAGAAAAATTATAAAAGAAGCATAAAATGCATTCCTATTTACCATACATGTAATTTTGTCTGATTCAGAGGTTATTTAAAGGTTGATTTAAAATACAAATTTGGGAAGAAAACAAAAACAAAATAGAAAGTAATTCGTGAATAAGAGAAAGAGATGTACAAAGGTAATGAAGATAGAAATATATTTTTGGTAAGAAGGTTAACAGAAAGGGAGAAAATATTGTAGAGAAAAGATCTTGCATGGAAATTTTTGTCCTAAAATAACTGGTTATTTAGGAAAACGGAAAGAGCTAGGACAAAACATAAAGTTTTAGGTACGTTTGTAGGTGGTCCATGCAAGTTGGGTTACAGTGTATGAAAGGGAATTTATGAAGGCATTTTGTATGTGATACAGTTGATAATAATTTTAAAAATTTTTTGGTTAAAACAACAAAGTTTTCTGGAGATATTAATTTGCTCTTAATGAAATTACATAACGTACTCATTTTGATTCTGTAACCTTTATATATATATATTTACCAAAAAAATCACACTACAGGAGGTTTTTCTTTACCTTTCGGTAACTGGCCTAAAAGAAGCAAAGATTTTATGCTTTATCAAGATAATCCCTGAGCTGGGCGAGGTGACTCATGCCAGGCGTAGTGGCACGTGCCTGTAGTCCCAGCTACTTCGGAGGCTAAGGCAGGAGGATCGCTGGATCTCAGGAGTTTGAGGTTGCCGTGAGCTAGGCTGACACCACAACACTAGTGTGGCCAACAGAGTGAGACTCTGTCTCAAAAAAAAAAAAAGATAATCCCTGAGTTGTCTTTATTAGGTGTTTTGACTAATCAGAAAACCTAAATTTTAAAAGGGTTAAGGTTTACACCTGTATAAATTCCTTTATAGCTTTGACTGGTAAAATCATATTTTCAGAGGTACCCAGACTGTATTAAGAATTAAGGTTGACTTCATAAGGCCTATAAAAAGCCCTTTGAAAAACTGGCTGGGTGCCTCATCAGTAACATTTTCTGATCAGTGGAGAGTAAAGAATGTCACTTTCTGATAGGTTAAGGCACCTCAAGTTACTTGGGGACCTCGTGAAAAGAGGAATGTACCCAACTCATACAGGTACCTAATGGCACAGACAAATCCTTGGTTTGACCCGAGAGGCTTTCAAGTGTAACCCGAGATTCCTTATGAAAACATTCCAGCAAAGCCAGTTTTAAAAGAAAGAAAAGCCTAGATGGCTAATAATTATTATTAATGCACTTTATGCAAATAATCAGGCCAAGTACACTAAGAGCAAAGTTTTGGCAAGTAAATTGATCCCACTATGATTTGTCTTTAATAAAAATGGGAAACTGGAGAGAGAAAAAATATGGCTCAGAAATAAACTATAGTCCCCTGTTATTATATTCTAGTCTTGTGCACTGTTACTGAGTTTTTGATATTTCCCTACAATTTGGACTGAATCCTGAGTTCTCTCCTGGCTACGACTCTCCAGATAAAGTTTCCACGGACCTCTTAAGAGAGGGTGGCCAGGAAGATGCCAGGCCACCTGGTAGCAAAGCTTGATAGAAATACCAGTCCCTATGGACAGAGTATGTGCCAACAGAGGCATGATTAGAAATCTCTGTGGCTCTAGGACTGATCACAGAAGAAACTGCAAAAGGACCCAGCAAAGGTCCTTCTACCTGCTAGCCCAGGTAGTCTTAGATAATCAGGCAGCGCTGGATTTCCTCTTGGCCAAACACAGGGGAGTCTGTGCAGTGTCAAACACTACCTGCTGCACCCCAGGAAAAGTTAAAACCCAAACATAAAAAATCCCAACAAGCTGTGTGGCTACAACAGGGATCTACTAGTGACCCCACAACTGATTGTTTTTTGGGATTATTGACTTGGATTCACCAGAACTTCAGTTCTATAGGGGCTGGTCAAGCTAGGTATTATCTGTCTTATAGTCCACTGTTTACCGAAGTACTGTGCTAAGGCTGGAAATAAGGGTACTAACGTTCTCGTCTGCACACCTTAGGTGCGAAGCCCAGCACCTGTGGATATTTGCAGATGACTGCAAAATGCTTTCACTCCCCTTATCCTGGGTTGAACCCCAACTCCATCCCTTCTCAGCCAGAAGAAGCCAGAGCGGTGGTCTACCCTTCTCCTTCTCATTTTGCTCATACCTCAGGAAGGAGGTTGGGTAAAAGCCAAGGGGGAATTAAAACTGCCTTTACAAATTGATAAAGGGGTGCAAGGCAAGAACTGTGGTAAGGGCCTAGCTAAAAATAATCAGCCACTGTCCCCCTGTTTGCGTCCTATAATTGCCATTCCGGAGCCACATAGCTGGTGGTCATAAAGATTCTGAGATTTTCCATAGATAACATCACCTTTTTGAAATCTAGGGGTAGTTTCCGAGCTATCTTCCACATTCCGCGTTCCGGTGCAGCGGCTGACCCACTCATTCCAGCGGCCATACCGAGGGACTGACGCAGCTGGTCTTGTGACCCCCACTGGAGACATGGTCAGCAAAGAAGACAATTTCTACACCCCTATGGTTCCACACTGAACCCAGACAATTAGCAGACCCAATTGCCTAAGCCAAAGTGTCTTGAAAAACCCTGTCTCCCGAATTCTCATGGAGGCGGATTTGAGAAATTTCTCCCATCTCCCCACTTAGCGCTATTTGGAATAAACTTTCTCTGCTGTAACCCTGCTGACTCAGCGTATTGGCCTCCTCTTGGGCAAATGAACCTGGTTGGGGGCAACAGTTGGAGCGCCCTGTTCACATGATAGCCTGGGGTGCAGGAAGGGTGGGATCCAGACAGCAGCAGGGAGCTGAGCCCCCTGTGCAAATTAGATGCCATTCTTCCCATTCCTTTCACCTTGTCATCCCCTATCTATCTATTTCACAACCTTTAGCTGTCATTATTTGCATGCCCACTATGATATGCCAGGCCCTTTGTGAGGTCCTTTGCACTCGTTCTCTTACCCATTCCTGACAGCGAGCTTTAGAAGACAAGCTCCCACCGCGGCAGCCTCTCTGGGACAGCAGGGATTTTCGCCTGTTTTGTTTACTGTTTGTGCTGGACACTGTGACGCGCTGCTGGCGCCCCCCACAAGGAACTTGTCCAGCTGTGGTCAGGGTGTAGGCGCCTCCCCCCAAACATGGTTCCTGTTGTGACATCTACACATCAGCCAAGACTCAGCCTAAAAGTTGCCTCTTTTGTGAAGCCTTCCCTGATCTCTGCTGCCTTCCCCTCCCGGCGAGACTCCCTGCGGGACGCACTGGAGGATCACGTCTCAACCATCAGAGTATGCAAGTGCCCAGGCGAAGGTTGGCCACAAAGAGGGGCGCAGGCAGCAAATGTTTGCAGGATGAATGAATAAAAGGAAAAATGTTAGCAAAGAATGATCCACCAGGCTCCATTCCAGGGCTGGGACTAAATATTTATCTTGCCCATTGGGCAATCCGGAGATAAGCTTGGTTTTCCAAGCTCTATTTATGCCAGCTTTCCTTCAATGACTGACATGATCAACCCGGTTTTGTTACAGTTTGAACAGCTGTTTCCACATGTGAGGTCTGGGTGTACTAGGTGCTTGATCCTCTGCTTCCGCTGTCCCCAGGGAATCTGCTTCCCAGTGCTTGAGCCCCAGGTGGCTTTCACCTCCATTCTGTGGGCCTGGTCTGTCTACAACCTCCATGAGGCCGGGGGTCCAGTGGAGGCTCCCCTCCGGCATAGGCTGAGGCTCCACGCCCAGCCATGGGGTTAAGCCACATCGGAAGCTGCCTGGAGCGTGACAGGACAGACTTGCCTGGGTCTACTGCCTGGGAGATGCCTTTCTTAAGTGAGTAGGGTTGGGTGTGACAAACTGGATCCAGGTGAAGCTTCAGTGATGTCATTGGGGAGAGGCTCAGGGCTCAGTGTGGCACTTTTCACTCAGCCTCTGGGAGTCACATTGGGGTCATACAGAGGATGGAAGTTGCGCATGAAAACGGAAGAGTGATTTCACCAAAACTCCAGCATGTGGGGGACAAGCAGCTCTGGTTTGGTAACACTCCAGTGGAGCGTAAGGGGCCAGTGAGCAACTTCGGATGCTGGTGCCCAGTCTGTGAGGCGATGCCCAGGGGAGGCCGCGGTGGTGGTGTCAGATGAGGGGTACTCAGATGACCAGGCGGTCCTGCCCAGTGGACTCATGGCGGCTGAAAGGACTAGTGTAAGAGCACATTCCAGTTACCCTCTGGAGGCTGCCATCAATATGTAGAGGGAGATGGGACTCTGCAGGGGCATAAGGGTGAGACCCAGTGAAACCAGAGTCGTTACAGTGAGTGACCTTTCACTGAGCATGAGGCTGCTGTGGCCAGGACAACACAGTGGCAAAGAAGAGATTCCCGAGACACTACTGCTTGGAATTTGGCGATGCGTCAGGGAGCGGGGCTGAAGCTGGGCTGTGCTCCGGATGAGCACAAGCCATCAGCGCAAACACAGTTACAGGCGAAATGTTTCATCCAAGCCTTGGCAGGCCTGGTGCTGATGCTGCTCTTCCAGAGAGGGTGTTATCTGGGCAGTGGAGCAGGCCCTGGACTCCAACATTTCTTTTCAAGTCAGTTAAGGAGTTTGGATTTTCCTGCACATTTACACTGGCTGTTTCCCCAGAGGCCAAATTAGGCGCGATTGTTTTTTCTTTTCCTCTTTTTTGGACATATATCAGTTTTGGATTGAGGCCTAGCATTCCCATTGCCATCAAAGCAGAGAGATGAGCAAACCAAAGTTGGGCTCCTAAAGCCAGGGGAGAAGACAGCAGGCTGTCTCTTTGGAACTCAGCACAGGGGGGATTGAATCGCTGCGGGAGCGGCAGGCAGCTGTGCCGTCCGCCTGCTGCGTGATGGGCCTGCCGTGGGGCCGGCTGGACATGTGCTGTTTGGTTTAGAGCCCACGCTACTGGGGCGCAAACACCTGGAGATACATGTCAGGCTCAATTGTTCTCCCTCCCTGTCCAGGAAAGGCCAGGAAGGAAAAGGCCTCAGCTTAAAGAGAAAGCATTGTCCGTGGTGGGTAAGTGGAGTCAGGTAGCCGGGTCTGGCAGGGGGCCAGGGAGCAGCTCAGGATTCTCGCGGCTGCCTTGCAAGAATAGTTCATTCAACCCTGGTCTTCTCCATCCGCCTCTGTAACTACGGCATCCCTGTTAAATCGCTGATAAGGTATTGTATTTCAGACACTACAAAGTCTAGTTTGGAGCTAAAGACATTGCTTGACCCAACCCAGAATCCCTTCTTTCTCCCTGCCTACCTGTCTCCCCTCACCCCATTCCTCCCTCTGTCCAGCTCTTTAGGTCCCTGGGCCACCAGAGGTGAAGAGAACAAACCTATCTGTCAAAAGTCACTGCACGGCTGTTTGCGCCAGAGAGTTTCTCATCTTCCAGGGACAGGAGGAAGAGCTGCTTTCAGGGCACCCACTTCCCCTCCGTATGTAGCAACACTCCGCATTTGCACATTCACGTTCTTACTCAGGGCTCATCACAACACTGTAGGATCGTCACAGTCATGGCCCTCATCACTTGTCAAAGATGAGGCCACTTTTGCTCAGGGTGATCACTGACATGCTGGGAGGTGCCAAGTGTGGGTCGCAGACCCCAGTTCAGGGGAAGTGGTGGTATAGAAGCAGCCGGATTAACCTGGGTTTGAATCCAGCTCAGAAAAGTTCCACCTGTGTGACACCTTGGGCAAGTGACTTAACCTCACTGGGTCTCCGCTTCCTCATCTATAAAAAGGGTCGAAAGTGAAACATGTATGGCACGGGGGCTGGCAAGAGTAGAAGCCCATTAATGCCCAAGTGCCCTCTCCAGCTTTTCCTCCAGTTCCAAGTGCGAGACTGTCCTTCAAGCCACATAGCAGATAAGCATTTGATGAATGAGTAATAAACTCAGCCTGCTCCGTTTCCCCATCTCTTTCAAAGTGAGAGAATGTTTATTTGCAGCAGCTCCAAGCCGCAGGGAGCTCTGCAAACAAGGAGTGGCAGCAGTAACTTTCTCCAGCTGGCACAATAATTAAAGGCCACAGGCCCTGAGGCTGGCTCCCTATAGATGCCAGTCCTTGGGATGGAGGCCAGGCACCACTTGTTGTCTCTACAGTGAGGGAGGTTGACTGGCCTTCACCCTAGTTGGCTGGCTCTGCTCCTCTGCCCAGTATACTGAAAGAAGCAAAATGGCCTTGGAAAGGTCCACCCTGCTGCTACCATGATTTCCAGCACACCACATGAGAGTGCTTTCCTGGGAGTGCTGCTAAGTCCTCTTGCTGGGGAGAGTTCGCTGGGAGCTCCTCAGGCGCTGCTGGAACACTGTACAACCGGCTTTCTGAATGCTTAGAGGTGAAAGGTGCTTTAGCAGACATCGGATCCAGAGCCCATAGATGTTGCTTAGGCAACAACGCCCCACCGCCCCCAAGCTAAGCAGCTCCAACCTTATCTGCTTTTGCTATGGGTCCTTCAGGTAAAATGTGGTTGGAAGAAAGGGTCTGGTCCTGATGTTGTTTCACAATAAAAGCTGAAGACCACCGACCTAATGCAACCTCATTATTCACACAGGGAACGGAGGCACTGAGGAGGCGAGGGACCTGCCAAAGTCATACAGTTCTGCAAGGTGCAGAGCAAACGCTGGGGACCGGACTGCTGGTCTGTTTCTTTCCATGGCATCAGCTAAGATGACTGCTCTAACTTGGGGCTACAGCAGCCTGAAGACGACCATAGGCACCTCCTGCTCCATCCTGGGAGGCTCCCTCCCGATCCACAACACGGGGGTCCCCTTTCCCTGCCTGATCTGTAATCCCAGTGGGCACTGGGGTTTAGCCACCAGCAACAGAGGATGTTGCTGAACTCAAGAGCGGCACTGATGGCCGGGCGCGGTGGCTCATGCCTGTAATCCTAGCACTCTGGGAGGCCGAGGTGGGTGGATTGCTCAAGGTCAGGAGTTTGAGACCAGCCTGAGCAAGAGCAAGACCCCATCTCTACTAAAAATAGAAAGAAATTATCTGGACAACTAAAAATATATATATAGAAAAAATTAGCCAGGCATGGTGGCGCATGCCTGTAGTCCCAGCTACTCGGGAGCCTGAGGCAGGAGGATTGCTTGAGCCCAGGAGTTTGAGGTTGCTGTGAGCTAGGCTGAAGCCACGGCACTCACTCTAGCCCAGGCAACGGAGTGAGATAGAGTCTCAAAAAAAAAAATTCTTTAAAAAAAAAAAAAAGAGCGGCACTGAAAGAAACCCATGGAATCAGCAGAGGAGCCCCACCCTCACACTCCCAAGCGCCTTGGAGGTACATTTCTCCTTCCTGGGCCGCACTCAGCTATGACTGGGCCCCTCTCTGTCATGCCTTTCCAAAGTGCTTCTGAGTTTTTCTCCTTCTCCTGCCTAACCCTTTTTCTTTCTCCTCCACTTACTTTGGTCTTCTTGGAACCTAGTAACCATCTATGAGTTCCTCTAAAGTTCATTACCAAGAGAAATTCTAGCAAAAGTGGATTGTACGAAAAAGAGAAAGTTAAAATGACAACAAATAAAACACGTTTATAATAAAATGGTCTAAAATAGATTCATACATACCTATGCAAACTATATGAAAATGTTTTGCAACCATACCAAAATACTTGACAATGTGAAAACACTTTTATTATAACTGGTCTGATCTTCAAAGGCTTTCAGAACACGGTTTCGGCCTTCTTGTTATCTCCCACTATGCTCCTCGTGCACTTTTAACTCAGCACAAACAGGCCTCCACCGCCCCTGGAATGCACTGCCTGAATCCTGCTTCTGCTCCCTGGCTGTCTGCCTAGACTGCTCTCCACACCTGTGCCAATATAATCCCGTTCTCACTTTGAGGTGTTCTTCACTCCCCTTTTCCACTTAGTTTTCCTTAAGTACTTCATCAACAGCCTATCCGGTGTCCTCAGTCAGCACTTCATCAGAGACAATTATGTCTAGGGAGCTTTTGGTTAATTACTACCACTCCTCCTGACACATGTGCATATGCATATCATCTTTCCCTAATTAGACTGGAAATGACTCATTCCCCGGAGCAGTGGTTTCCATAAATGACCAATCTTCAGACCAATGAAAGAATCCCCTCTGAGGAACTTATTAAAATGCAGATTCTTGGACTGCATGGGAGAGGATGAGCTCATAAATCTGAGTATAAGTAGGCACAGAATATAGGTGTAATGTGACTGGAACTCTGGAATCAGCACATTGAACAAGCTGTAAGTTGATTCTGATGATGGTGATGAATTGCCAGGTTGGGAACCGCTGCCCCTAGAGAACCTAGCACAGAGCTCTGTACACAGTAGGTGCTCACTCACATGTTGTTTAGCTATATGCCTTTTGACTGGTAAACCTGAGCATAACATTATGGTTGTATTGTAGCTGTGCTGTTTCCCTAAGCGAGGGAAGAATACTTTTGAGTACCCAATAGATGCCAAGCTCTGTGGCTACTTACATACATGATCTATTCTTTTTAATAACCTTTGGAAATAAAGTATTTTCACTGGGCATGAGAAATCTGAGGGTCTGAGGAACTTTAGTTCACAGCTGTTAGAACAGCAGTGCTAGAAGCTGACTTCTGACATAATGGGCTCAAAGTCCATGACCTTTCTATTAATACTTACCAGAGGGCATGAACTGGTAGCTTGTACTTGGCTTGCACATAAATTTTTATTTGGGCAGTATAATGTTTAAGATTTTTAAAAATGATCATTTATAAATTGGATATTTTGTATTCATATCTGGATTTCTGGCTTCTCTTTAGGGGGAAAAAAGATTTGGTTAACATCAGGGCCTACATTCCTGCATGGCAACAATCAGATGGAGCCTTCAGACGCCATGTGCCTAGAACCCACTATAGACCCCATCGCTCCCCATTCTCATCCGTGGTGGGACACACTCACATTCTATTCCCAACCTGGCCACTATAGGCCTGAGTTTGTGACTGCTGCATTCTTACATCTACTACCTTGCTTCCCCTTGGTCAGGAAGCCTCAAAGTCCTCTTTTTGTTGAGTCTCTCATCATAGAGGTGTGTGCATTTCTGACTTTTTGTGATTTCAATACTAAGAAAAACTGGGGTCCCTGCTCCCAAAGTTACAGATTCTGGCTTATCCCAGTAAAATTCTCCATTCAACCTTCAAGACAGCTGGGGAAAACGTGGTAAATCATCTACTTGCTCCAATTCGATGGTGTCTGCAGGTAAGAAAGAATCCACAGTGAGCAATGCCACCAAGTGGTGGAGAGACTCCGTGTGGAATCGCCATCAGCCAGAGAGGCTGGGAGGCTGAAAACCTCTTATCTTAGAAGGCCATTCAAGAACTAGAAACAAACTGCTTGCCCATCTCCATAAGCTGGTCATTCCAAGACTGCCTTTTAAAAAGATATTAATAAAAACACGGACTGGCACTTTAGGAGCTGTGCTTCAAGTTTTTCTGTTTGTTCCTTCCCTTAAACAAGCTGCTAGGCCGGGCGCGGTGGCTCACGCCTGTAATCCTAGCTCTCTGGGAGGCCGAGGCGGGCGGATTGTTTGAGCTCAGGAGTTCGAAACCACCCTGAGCAAGAGCGAGACCCCGTCTCTACCAAAAATAGAAAGAAATTAATTGGACAGCTAAAAATATATAGAAAAAATTAGCCGGGCATGGTGGCGTGTGCCTGTAGTCCCAGCTACAGGCTGAGGCAGGAGGATCGCTTGAGCCCAGGAGTTTGAGGTTGCTGTGAGCTAGGATGACGGCACTCTAGCCCGGGCAACAGAGTGAGACTCTGTCTCAAAAAAAAAAAAAAACAAGCTGCCACTGCCACTATAGCCGATGCAACATGTTTCATTTTATACATTTTTAATGTGAATTCCTGTTTCTGGAGAATGTGAACAGAGACCTATTAAACTGTTAGTGTCAGTATAGCAAGGGGGTTTAAAAAACCACCTCTTTGTGAGACACAATTGAGTATCACGGGGATAGGATGTCGTACTCATTTGAGCACTTACCAAGAAACTGTGCCAGGCATTTATGTACTTCGTTGACTTCTTACGAGCCTGAGTGCTGGGTATTCTAATTTTATAGGTAAACAAACAGGGGCTGTGGGTGAAGGACCTATAGCTGCAAAATCTTCATCTCTTCTCAACTTTGCCAACTGCCTCCTTGCAGACCTCCCAGAGAGACAAGCAAGAACATCTCTGTTTCACAGTGCACCCTAGAAACCCAGGGTCATTTTAAGGCATTATACAAACGAGAAGTTTTCCTTCTCTTCACCTTATCTCCCAATCTGCCATGAAAATTATTGTAGGACCTCCCCCACCAATTCTGAGCTCACCGCCTGCTCGCTACCCTTCTCCTTCCCACCCACCCTGTGAATAATTTTCTAAGAGGATGTGAGTCACTGCAGGTGTCTTGTTCTATCCTCAACACAATTTCCATTCCCTCCGAGATGAAGCCTCCCCTCTGTAAGTCAGATAGCCTTTACTTGAGTAGGTGAATTAAAACAAGATCACAGAGAGAAAGGCTGAAGAATTTGACTTTTTGAGTTTACTTGTATGAGGAAAAACAGCACAAAGAGGCATCCACAGTATTTAATTTGTTTGGATAATAGTTACAGATAAACAGGTACACTCCATATACAATTACCAATACTTTTTGTACAGTTATATTTCAGTACAACACTATTTTATTTACACTCTATTTATGTACATTAACATCTTTCTAAAGTCAGTGCATTGTCGACAAGTTTTATACAGTAATTTACAAGGTGAATGTAGTTAATAGTTAATTTAATAAATTTTCTGCTAGTTCATGAATTAAAAAAATTAATTACAACCAATATAACAAACACACATCAAACAACATTAGTAGATTGTGCTACCTGCTTAAATAAAACATCTGTAAGGAAATTATTTAAAATCTTCCATTTTTTAATGAGACATGTCTAGGTAGGAGTGGACAGATTTTATATACTGAAAATCTTGAAACTATTATATGAAGTATGCCTTTTGTCTGACTTTATTACATTATATAATTTAGGCCACTCCTTCCTACTTGCAATTATATTCTTCTTCTGAAAAGAATTTAGCCATCTTAGACACCTTTCCAAATGCTCTGAGAAAAACGAGATAGTTACTGGCCTCAGATATCAGAACATAAATGCTTAATTACATCGGTAATTACCACCTATGATGAAGAAAGGGTAATGAAGTCTGACAATTAATGACAGTCAACTTGTAGCGTCTAAATGAATCAACAAAGACCAAAAATAAGGTGAAACATTTCTTTCAAACATATGTTAAAAAATACGGGAAAAAAATGCTACCTGAAATAAATAACATTTATACTTTTGTTCCAGTCTTGAATAATTGGAGAAAAAAATGAAGCAAAGAAACATAACTTTTTATGACTACTATAAAATTTTAAAAAAGGACAAATATCAAAATAAAAAACTAATGGACATGCGAACATAACTTTACTTCCGAAAACCATCAATTCCATTAAAAATACTTACGAACTATTAAAGTTTGGGATGTGTTTTGTTTTCAAATTTAATATGATGAGGGAAAATACCCCAATCAAGTTATTTTATAGCCCTTAGAGCCATCAAATACAAACAAGTTTATTTCTCTCTTTTTTAAAGTGCAAAAAAAACACAGAAAAAAAAAACAACCACTAATTGTGAAACACTATCTAGCTTTGATGCTGATTACCTTCCCAGAAGCTCTTTGTGCAACATGTGCATATGAAGATGGTACAATTATTGGCAACTACCATGCCACATTCAGCAGTATGGGGTGTACATTTTAGAGGATACTTAAAGTATCCTAAAGGTAAGATGCCTCTATCAGGAGGGCCATGTTAGCTGGATTTCCCAGGATGCTTTTTCTTTCTACTGGGTATACCAACCAAGGCCCTGGTTAGAAGGCACATAGCTCTTGAGAGACTCTCCATTTCAGACTGACCACTATATGCCTCTGCCACCAATGACTGGTTGTGTCTCCAACACAAACACAACAAAAACAAAAAGCAAGAAAGACATATAAAGAGTAGGGAAATGGTTTAAAAAAATAAATAAAAAAATCTGCGTCCATGCCGTAAGAATCATTTGCACATCTTCATGATCTTGCTTTCTCCATCTTGTCAATATAATGGAATAAAACTTCAGGAAAAAGGAGGTAGCATATCATGTCGTCCCTGGACAACAGTACAATTTTTTTGTTTTTTACTTTCACTCCAAGGAAATTCTTAGTATTTTGTTACGATTACTGGTAAACTCCATACTCACTACATGTTTGTTCATAGCTGGACAAGCACAATTTAATTCTCATTTGGTCCCAGGTGGCTGGTGCCAAACCCTTTTGTTTACAGGCCAATGGTGGGATCTGCCTGAAAGTTCTCTACTGGAGAGCTTGTATGAGACTTCCAAACAAAATTATTACTACTCTTAAAGTTAACTGCTATTTTAATTAGGATTTTTATTTTGTGCTTCAGGGTCACAGGATAAAATAACTACATTTAGCTTGCCTTTCACTGATGCTTTTGCCAAATGTCAGCTACAAGGAGTCATCTCCCTCACCACCAGGCTGTCTAGCAGCGAGAGTGGTAGCTTTACTGCAACACACAGTACTTTTTGTAATCAGACTCAAAGTCTTCATCCATGCTGCTTGTGTCTGCCATCTTTTTGCCATCGATCTTTGGCAGAAATCGTGCATAGTCTATCCCCTGCTGCTCATAGAAAAGAATGTAGGCAGAGTCGGTGTCAATTTCATCAGGGTGAAGTTCCTGAAGGGGCAAGAAAAGCCTTTAACAAAAAACATCACTATTCTAGCTCTTAATCCTTGCCAGGGAAGGGAAGACCAACGCTCTCTAATTACTAAACCGAACTGCTTCTAATAAGCTTACTATTTTGATTGTCTCACACCTGCCCCTAAAAGAGCCCCATTGTTTCCAATTTATTTATTTATTTATTTTTTGAGACAGAGTCTCACTCTGTCGCTCTGGGTAGAGTGCAGTGGCATCAGCCTAGCTTACAGCAACCACAAACTCCTGGAATCAAGTGATCCTCCTGCCTCAGCCTACTGAGTAGCTGAGATTCTGGACTATAGGTACGTGCCATGATGCCTGGCTAATTTTTCTATTTTTAGTAAAGACGGGGTCTTGCTCTCGCTCAGGCTGGTCTTGAACTCCTGAGCTCAGGCAATCCTCCTACCTCAGCCTCCCAGATTGCTAGGATACAGCCACCATGTCTGGCCTCAATATTTGTTTTGAGGAAAATATTTTGACCAAAGTCAAAAGAATGATCTAAAACTCCATCAAATTCTAATCATCCAAAAAATAAGAACTTTTTCTTATTAACTAATATCTTCTTTTTCCTCCCTATTCATGTTTTCATTCGCCACTCCATATCTCACTTTTGTTCCCTTAATACTAACAGCATCTATATACTCATCCTAACAGAAACATTTATTTCCTATTCAGGAGATAGTCCATTATTTCAACAAATGTTCCCCAGATCTGTTGGCATTCTGTTCTAACTTTTATTCAAAGATTGAGAATGTTTACCTTACAACTGCTGTCATTGTAACAGTACCACTTGCAGTTTGGGTTTTTGGCATAAGTGACGTAATGGCCCCCACCTAGAATTCCTGAATGGCACTGTACAAAGAGAAGAGAGTAGAGGTATGTTAGTAGTTAACTGTGTTGTGGCCAGGGCATAGCACCAGGATCTGAGCAGGAGAACACTGATTATGCAGTGGTTAAGAAAAAATGTTTTGGAATTCTCTAATTTTTTCTAAAAACAAACAAAATGCAAAATTCAAAAGTCATAAGCTCTGAATCTTGTGTGGATAAACAACCATTTTATAGTTTTAATTACTTTTTTAGAAAGCAAAACTTCCTTAGGAACACACAGTTATGAATGACTTGAACGTGTGACTTCATTTATTATTATTACATGACTACCCCTACCCCCCAAAATCACACTGTGAGTTGCTTGTAACCTATCCAGAAGGCCAAGGTTTCTCTGTTAACTTTGTCTATCACCAAGTTCAATGCCTAGCAAATAAGCAGGACCTGAAAGAATTGCTTGTTGATTAATAAACAAGTCAAAAAAACGACCGAAAAGTGCAGACCACTCTGAAAACCACACAAGAGTCTACGGCCATACCACCATGAACGTGGTCGATCTCATCTGAAACCATATAATAAACTACTTACCGATATTGCATATAGATTATAAATAGGCTTAATACGCGTATCTTCTCTTTGGTCATCAGTGCTGTCTTCTTCACTGTGGTTTCCAAGCTGACCATTGCTATAGCCATTGCCACATGCCTCATGCTCATAGAGGAATCCATTGGCCAAAGCTACCTCGTGGTCCTGAGGGGTGACCAGCTCAGGTTGGCTGCCCCCCAGCAAATGCCCTCGGCTCCAGGCATCAGCCAGCTCACAGACCTGCCCAGCCCCATTCTCTTTGCTGGCATCCAAGTTCTCCTTACTATTTGACAGTTTATTTTTGCTGCCAATCTGGGGAAGCCGGAGCCTCCCTTTGCTCCTCCCCAAAGTCCGTGGGCTGCTGTTAGGGCTGCTGTTTTTGCTGGAGGGACAGCTGGTTCCACTTTTCCTTGTTGAAGAAGGTGAACCTGTGAAAGGGAGAGAAGGAAAGATGCATAAATCCAAATGCCACATTTTAAGCCAGCCACCAAAGGCTAACTTTGAAGCCAGCTTCACAAACGTACACATCAAGGTAAGGATGGGGAGTCTTGACTTGCTACTCTTTAGTTCTATTATGTAGCCAATGAGTTACATTTTTGTCTTCTTCAATGGTGAGTCTCCATAGGCAACAATGTCCTGAAAACGTAAAGTATATCGTAGGGGCTTAGAAAATGGCAGAAAGGTGGTTTACACCAGATTCAGTTCAAAACAGTGTAATTATTAGACTAAGGAATTTTACAAATACATGTGCTTCTTCTTTGTCAAATCAGACAAAAAAAATATGGCCACCATTTATTAAGTATTTACTATGACTAGGCAGGGTACTGGGAACTCTCCAGTATCTCGACTTCTCACAAAAGCCCTGCAAGGCAATGGGTCCTAAACGTTCTGGACATAGACCACCCACCCCACCCCCTTTTATACCCTTAAAAATTGAAGACCCCTAGAACTTCTATGCGGATTATATCTATCAATATTTCTCACATCAGAAATTAAAACTGAGGAATTTAAAGTGATGACATCATCCCATGTCATGTTGTCTCTGACTCCATGGTACTTTTGTTAGAGAATAAAAGTGAAAAGGCCCATATTGTTTTAGTATTTTTATGAAAATAGTTTTGATCCTCCAGACCTCTTGAAAGGGTCTCAAGGACCCCCAAGGGCTCCCAGACTAGACTTTGAGAGCCTCTGCTGTAAGAGAACAAAGATGACAACTACCATTCATGTTCACTATATATACCACGCCTTATGTAAAGTGTTTCATTCTTAATATATCAGATCCTCACACTCTGTAAACTTGGTATCTCCATTTTACAGATGAGATTTAGGGAGGCTGCATCTCTTGTTAAAAGTCCCACAGCTCAAATATAGATAGGTCTGATTCCAGATAGGTACTTTCCACTCTACCACGCTGATGCTCCAGAACAAAAGAGAGACGGAAATATGCAGCCTACAGAGTCCCAGGAGAGCCCCTCCACCAGGCCTCCCCGGCCTCCTCACCTTTCGGGCTACTGATGACGTTTGCACTGAGCGAGGACGGGCTCTTGCTCAGGAGCACATCGTCTTCCCCAGCTGAGCTCTGAGAATCCACTTTCTTCACCTCTCCTGCCAGAACCCTTGGCTCAGAGAGGTCGTCCCCCTGGGGTGTGAGTGGTTTACGCTGGCAGAGAGCCGGGTCTCTTGGTACCAAAAAAGCACTAGGGTCAAAACTTTCCCGAGGAAATTTAACAATTTTCTGTGACTTTATCCATCGACCATTTACAAATTGGAATCGTTTAAGGTGAATAATCTGGACAAGAGAACGTAGAAAACATCTGCATTAAGGGTTCTAAAGATACAAAATTTACATTAAAAAATGTCCAATGTTTGGGAATATATAACATTTATTCTTCATTATTCTTTTTTTTTTATTTCAGCATATTATGGGGGTACAGATGTTATTCATTATTCTTTAAAGACCTCAAAAATATGTTTTTGTTTTGAAGACAGAATTTCACTGTGTTGTCTGGATTAGTGTC
The DNA here is from genome assembly GCF_000956105.1 of Propithecus coquereli. Classification (NCBI taxonomy): domain Eukaryota; kingdom Metazoa; phylum Chordata; class Mammalia; order Primates; family Indriidae; genus Propithecus; species Propithecus coquereli. The sequence goes on from NW_012148519.1 coordinate 2,557,424, forward strand.
AGTGGCATGATCGTAGCTCGCTGCAACCTCAAAATCCTGGGCTCCAGGGATCCTCCTTCCTCAGTCTCCCAAGTAGCTGGGATCACAGTCGTGCACCACCATGTCCAGCCAATAAAAATATGGCTTTTATAAAGGCCTCTAGTTCATAATATGTTTTATGTCATGGTTATATGAGTACACTATTGTCAAAATTCATCAAATTGGACATTTAAAAATCTGCCCATTTAATTGTATGTTAATTATACTTGAATTAAAAAAAAGTTTCCCCCCTCCTCCCCATCTACCTTGTCCCCAAGCCTGCCCCTTTCCTCTTCTTCCCTCCCCCCCACCATTCCCATCCATGGAACTAGCTAGTCGATGTTATTAATTTCCTGTGTATCATTCCCTGGGAAGCTGTTCTGGTCTAAGGACAGAAAAACCTACATTCAGTTTTCACATAGTACTAGGATAAAGATACAAATAAGAAAATACATACAATGTCTAGGTAAAATATACTAGCACCTTACAGTTACACTGATCTTAAATGAATAGGAAGATTTGTCACTGCAAACTCTCCTGACAAGTAATAGGAGAGCCTCTGAATTCATAAAGGGAGAAGGCAGAAGTAACAAGAACACGTAAGCCCCCGTGCACTGGAGTGCTGTGCAGCACACGTAACTCCCCAGCGAGCGTGGCCACGGGACAGAGCGCAGTGGGCAGTGGAAGCTCCCAGCCCAGTTGCCCTTCTGTAGCTACCAAGGGCTATAGCCTAAAACTTCCTCTCTCCATAGGGCCATGAGTGCTTCACCCTCTCCTTAAGTTGAGATTCATCAGGTTGAACTGCAGTTACTGATCTACATGACTTCCCGCTCCTTCTAGGCTACAAGCTTTTAGATACAGGAACTACCAAATATTTGTAGAACAATTCATCTCTGCAACTCAACATAAAAGCCTCGTATAGAAAAAGTGTTTTAAAACATTGCTGCAGGAAGGGTCTTACTCTCAAAAATAACAAAAACTCCTGTTTGTTCATGGCTTCTTTCCTTTATGCTAGACTCCTGCCCTCTCAGAGGCAGGGCTGTAACATACCAGGATGGGTGGAAGCCTCCAGAGATCCAGCTTCTTGGTTGCCAAGCAGTGGGTCTTACACTTGGAGCAGTAGTACATCTCATTTTCCCCCAGCTCCTCCTCACTGGTGAAAGCACGGAGACAACTGTCCAGGTTGATGGGTTCAGCTTGCGCTCGCCGACTCTGTTCCACACTCTCATGCTCATCTACGACCTGCAGGTAGAGGGGACAGGAGGAATGGGGGTTGTGGGAGGGCATTTAAAGTGGTTATCTAGCTATGCATCATCCTCCCCGTCACTCACCATCATCTTATTCTACATGAGGAAAAAGAAAACACAACCCAAACTGGACTCTTTGAACAAATACAGCATCTATACATTTATTCACAAATATCACAACAGTAACATTCTGGATAAAATTTCTATATACATGACTATAGCTATTCTTGAAAAATTTCTGAATGCTTCAAAATGACAAAAACAAACAAACAAGGAATTGCTTGTTTATTTCACAATTTTGGAATCCTAAAATGGTTTACATGTGAGCTGGCCCTCAAGCCAGGGATGCTGAGAGTATGCTGTTTATTTTTAACTGGACAGATAGAGCATTATTAGTATGTTGCAGACTTTACAGAGGCTAAGGGAAATAGTATCACTGAAACACAGATGCAGAGCTAGATAAAGTAAGAAAGGGCACAGAAAAGCTCATCATGAGAAGACAACACACCAGCGCATTCAACTCTACAGGATACAACTCATTTGCATATCAACACCATGTCACACAGTTATCAGGATACCATGTGTATTATTATTGGTCTCCTGCTTCATTGGCCGTTTTTATCTGAGATGGCAACAAAAGAATACAAGCTCCAAAGAGCATGTTGCTTTTGTTGAGAAATACCCACCCAAACCTTTGGGGTCCTGTTAACCAGCATGCTAGGCTTTAGAGCAAGAAGGAAGTAAATGTAAGAAAGGAGAGAGGACAAAGGAGGGGTAGGGGTACAGAGATGTGTGCTGGGGGTGGTGTGGGATGGGGAGCGTGGAGAGAAGGAAGGACCTAGAATGCAACAGAAAAGGAAGAATTTTTCCCATTCCTAGCTGCCACCTGACAAGCAATCAAGAACCACAGAGCTGGGACCCTTCTGTTTGTCTCTATTATGGTGGGAAGGTGGGTGAGGCACAGAATGAGGACTGTATGTTGGCATGAGACTTCACACAACAGATATTCATGTCCCAGGGCAGAGCCCAGACACATATGTCCCTCACCCCATTTATTGCTCCTCCCTTCCAGAGGTGAACTGGTCCTCTTTGCCTGAGGCAATTACCCCTATGTTTCCCTTCCTGAAACTCATGGTGGGAACACTGCGTTGCCTGGATCACAACAAACTGGCACAGCTCAGGACATTCACTTTAGAACAGATTTTCAGGTGAGATGTTTTCCCTACAGGAGAAGATGGCTGAGTCACAAGGCTGTCAAATGCCCCAAACTATCAAGGTTGGTGTTGATCATGCAATTAAGGTTTTGGCATTGCACCACCATCCAGTCTAAAGAACTCATTTAAAAAGGGGATCTTAGAGGAAAAAAATTTTTTTAAAAGAAAAGGAAATCTGGCTTGACCTTAGGTCACTGACTTCTTTTCTGAGCACAAATTCTGTAATATCAAGATACTAACTCTCATCATCTCTTGAGCTGGACACCCAAGGAAAAAACTGACATGCTTCAAAAGGAAACATACTGTATCATGTTTGATGGAATGAGTAGAAAAAGAAGTATATCAAATACAGCAGTGTTTCTTTTCTCGTAGTCAGTTAAATAATCTCTTTACCAGGGATGTTTTATGGCCAATCACAAATTACAGTAAGATAGCAAAGACCATTTATTTATTTATTTATTGATTGATATATACATATATATATATATATAAACCTTTTTTTTTTTGGACACAGGGTCTTGCTCTGTGGCCCAGGCTGGTGTGCAATGGCATGATCATAGCTCACTGTAGCCTCAAACTCCTTCGGCTCAAGAGCTCCTCCTGCTCCAACCTCCTTAGTAGCTAGGACTATAAGCACATGCCACCATGCCCAGATAACTTTTCTGGTTTTTGTAGAGATGAGGTCTTGCTATGTCATTCAGGCTGGTTTTGAACTCCTGGCCTCAAGCGATCCTCTTGCCTCAGCCTCCCAAAGTGCCAGGATTATAGGTGTGAGCCACTGTGTCTGGCCTTATTGACTGTATTTTATGTGGAACACAGGCTACAGAACTAGATGGAGACAAGGAGGAAGAAAGGCTGATAAAAAAATATATTTCTGAACTGACAATAATTTCTATTTATCAATATAATTTCCCTAAATGATAAAGATTCCTTTACCTCTTGGGATCCATGCTCAGATTCTCTATTTTTGTTCAGATAGTTTAAATTACTTATAGGCACCCTCTTCTTTTTATCCTAAGTTGTTTTAAAGCTCATCTTTAATATAAAACATAGGAAATGAACTAATAGCTTTCATAGATTATGAGATTATTTAAAAATGAGAAAGACCCAAGAAGTTATCTAGTTTAATTTTCTATTGAGGAATGTGAAGTCCAAACAGGGGGAAAATACAAAGAAGGGAAATTGCTCCTCTATTTGTTTTTTGCTGATTATCAAATATAATATTCATGTAGAAATTTTGGAAAACAGAAAAATATAAAATGGCAGGGAAACTTTTTATATTCTTAATACAAAGGCAAACAATGTCAAAATATTGGCAGATTTTCTTCTGCTCTTTTCCTAGACATTATTATTTTTTTTAATATTGCAGAGACTTTTTCTAGTATATGCAATTTCGTATCTTGCTTTTAAAAAAATTTAACATGATATTGTAAGTATCTTTCCATAAACGTCAGTAAAAACTCCTAGTAAACATCACTTTCAATGACTGCATTATATTTTATCCAATGAATATATGATGTTTTCCTCATGAGACAAACATAAGTTATTTCTAAATTTTTTACTGTTCTAAAAAAATGTTACAATGAATATTTTCCTACAAATTACACAGTAATGGCAGAGCATCCTATTTCCGAGGATAAATTCCTAGAAGGGAAATCACTGGAATGAAAAATATAAAGTATATGGGTAATAATCTCAATTTTGAACCATGGTATCTCCTTTGTCTACATGATTCTCTAAGCACATGCAGAAACCAAATGTAGGAAGAGCCCACATTAGTCCTAAGGCTACGCTCCCCTGCAAGGCAGGATATCTCAGTAGCTCCTTGTTTCCATGGAATCCTAAGCGCATCACAGAAAGTGGAAGTAGGGTGAAATTTAACAGGTCCCGTAGGCCCTTCTTCCTGTAAGCAGGATGTCCTCCAGAGCTTTTCATATCGAACACTGGGCTTGTTAAAAAGGAGAAGAGATTTACAGAGCTAAATAATTTATCATCATTGACAGGAGTGTCTTGTCAGAATAATATCCTGTCATATTTTGTGCTGACAAAGATTTAGGTATCTTTCTATCGATTGCTAAAATTTTCCCTCTTCAAAGGAAGCATGACTGAGGCTATTGAATCACCTTGCTACAATGAGCACAATCTAGAACATCAGCTTCATTTTGGCTTTCTTTAGTTAAAGCCCAGTGGTCTTTCATATGGCAAGTATTCACAAATTACACTCATCCTTGGCTAGAAAGAGCTGCCAGGAGCCTCACCATGTGTGGGGGAATATTTAGGCATTCAAATAGGGAACTAGGTCTAGATTGGTAGTTTCCCCATTCCTCAATAGCATAAAAAGACAGAGGAGTCAATTACAATTACTAACTTATCCAAAGGGAATGCTTCAAGAAATAGTGAAGAAAATTTCCAACAATCAAGAGCCATAAAAATGCAAAAACCACTACGATTCTTGTGTGACTTAAGAAATTTCTTTGATTCTATTGCTTTTATCTCTCCATCAGATTCTTAATATTGTCAAACAATATTTAGCTGATTAAAAACGGCCTGAGGCAAACATTTTTAACTATGGAGTTAGGATTCTTTCTGGAGTAACATTTTCAAAATTTTAAAATTGTTCTGGCCAGAGAGTCGCAACAGAAGAACGCAAAGTGTGAAGAACAGCCATTGAGATGTACTCTTAGGTAACCAATCATGAACATTTCATCCTTTCTCTATTTTTTCTGATCATTGAAGGTAGGAGCTACAGCCCTGGGATACATCTGAGCTAAGTAATTGTGGTTATCAGATGCTGCAACTTCAATAATATTTAACAATTGGGCAGACAGATGTTTACTGGTATGCCATGGGCAGACAATATTACTTCTTAATTACATCCAGTTTTGTCTTGAGATTTACTTATCGATATTTTTGAAATTTATTGCCTGTTATGGTTTTGATATGGTTTGTTTGTCCCCATCAAAACTTATGTTGAAATCAGATCTCCAAGCTGGCAGTGTTGAAAGGTGGGGCCTAGTAGGAGGTGTTCGGCTCATGGGGGCACATCACTCATGAATGTCTTGGTGTCGTTCTTATGGTAGGTAGTTCTCCCTCTGAGAACTTAGTTCCCGTAAGACTGTTTAAAGCGAGGTTCTTCTTCATGTTTGGTCCTCCCTCTTCACACGTGTCTGCTTCCCCTTTGACCTTCTTTGCCATATTATGATGCAGCACAGAAGCCCTCACCAAAAGCCAGGGCCGTGCCCTTGAACTTCCCAGCCTGCAGAACTGTGAGCTAAATAAATCTCTTTTCTTTATAAATTACCCAGCCTCAGGTACTCTGTAACAGCAGCGCAAAATGGACTAAGACAATGCCCCAATACGATTAACTGTAGAAGCTGGAAAATGGAAAAACCCAATCACATCAATGTATTAAGTACCATAGAGAACGCCAATAAATGTTATTCTGGTTGTATTTGAATTGTTTAAGACAGAAATGGCATAATATAGTTAAACTGGGGAAATTTTCCCATTCAAAAACCACCATCTTATGGTGACCCTAAGTACTTACCCTTTCCTGTGACGTTTGATAGCGAAGGTGAAGGGCTGTGGGGTCCCAATCCACAGCAATATA
>NW_012148519.1:2564262-2593650 GCF_000956105.1 Propithecus coquereli
AAAAAAAAAAAAAAAAAAGAAATTCTAAATTCTGTTATTTAATGCACTGAGGTAAGAAAATTTATCTGGTATAACAACACCTATCTCTTTGTTTGTAAAATAGTACATTAAATAAATGTATATAAGGCCTGGTGCAGTGGCTCATGCCTATAATCCTAGCACTCTGGGAGGCCGAGGAAGGAGGATTGCTTGAATTCAGGAGTTCGAGACCAGCCTGAACAAGAGCGAGACCCCCATCTCTACTAAAAATAGAAAGATTAGCCAGGAGTTGTGACGCGTGCCTGTAGTCCCAGTTACTTGGGAGGCTGAGGCAATAGGATCACCTGAGCCCAGAAGTTTGAGGTAGGAATGAGCTACCATGACGCCACTGCACTCTACCCAGGGCAACACAGTGAGACTCTGTCTTAAGAAAAAAAAATAATAAAATAAAAATGAATGAATAAATAAACGTATAAAGTTGCTAGGGGAGGTGGCGAGGACATGATAAAGCCATGGTTCTAATGCCTAATTTAGACTTAGTTTGCTAAGTCTATTACAGTTCTCGAAAGGTTGATTTCAGTATTGTCAGGCACTTTCTCTGGTGTGATAGCAATGATCAATCTCCATAACTTTTTAAAAACCAGCAGGGTCTAGTAAGTAGACTATGTTCTACCGGGCTCAGAATTGCCAAACAGATTTACATTTAAGGAGCAGAAGGTACAGAATAATAAATGTTGATCATAAGCCAAGAATTTGGTGTGGACTGTAGAGTTTATAAAACCAGCTAAGTCTCAAAAGCAAAACTTAGCTATTGACCTCACAAGAAAGAGATGAAGGAACAATTCCTAAGTCTATTTTAAACTTCTTGTTATTTACTATTACTTCTCAAAACTGGAAATCTTATGAAAATGGCATAGTTCCTGAAGCTGAAATGCTATGAAAATTTTTCTTTTGCAGAAGATTACTTTACCTATACCATGGGCACCACGCGCAGGAGTTCCCATCTTTCTGCACAACTCGTAGAGTGAACGGATATTGATAGCCCATACTGTCATCGCTGAAACAGAAGGGAACATAAACCAAAGAGCATAATAAGCATTTCTGGGGTGAAGTCCAACTCCTTTTCATCGTGCTTTGAAATAAACCTAGGAAGGGGCATTTGCCATTGCAATATGTTGACGGCTCAATGCAGTTTATCCTAATCCATTGGCTGCAGTCCCATGCCAACCACACGCTGGACTTCTATGCTGTATCCCTGCTTACAAAGGATAAGACATACTAGACTGCCAAATGTCTCTAAGAAAGTCCACGTGGTCCACAAAATTTTTACAACATAAGCTAATCAAGAAATCAAACACCAATTATCTTAGTCCTAATTTTATTTAATTCGCATTAAACTGAAATAATTAGGCCTTTCCATGACAAGAACACTGACACATCACAGAAGGCTGTGTATATTCTGAAGTCTTCTTTAATCAAAATCCCTGATGTGGTACATGCCAGGTACTGCCTCCTCCCTGTCTTAGCTACTCAAAGCTGTAAGCTACATACTATTCTTAGAGTAACTTAACTGCCAACAGTTGTTTCAAGATAGCCCTTTGAGTTCTCCAACTTTTAAAAAAATTTACTCATCCTTGCCCTACCAAGAAGCAATGCAACAATTTATAGATATATCAAAACATCAAGTTGTACACCTTAAATATATGCAATTCCTATTTGTCAATTATAGTTCAATAAAGCTAGGGGAGAAGAAGTAATAAAAGGAATATAACATAAAAGTGGTATTCTTTACAGCTCATTTGGTAATTGGTAGCAACTGTTACATGGCTGCTGAAGGTAATGAAATCATGATAAAGCATCACTGTAAGTGCTAAAGTCCGTATCATGTCTGGCACAGGAGTTCCTTTCTTTCTGCATAACTTGTCCAGTGAATGATGATTGATAGCCTAAACTGTCTAGTATCATGTCTAAATCATGTCAACAGTGAGTGAGGAATCAAAAGAAAGATAAAGGGACAAAAAAATCAAGTGACACTCTCATAGGGAACTGTGCAACACCTCTCTTCTGAAAATATCCTTTACCTTTTTGCTCTAACTGAATGAAGCCTGGCTTTCTTGAAAATCCTGCTTCCCATACAGTCTCTTTAGTGCTCTTTATTCTCAAACATCCCAGAACTTGGAGGTAATGTGGATTTCCTCCTCACTCCTCTTTGCCACTTCTAGATGATTTCTCCTTTCTTCCTTTTCCTGAACAAAGTCCAGCTTCTTTGTAGCATGTGCTATTGAATTATGCCAACTACTATTCCTCTTTGGAAGGTGCATCTCTTCTTTATTCACTAAAGATTTTAGCACCTGGTTCACTGTTTTTCTTCCACCATTTCTCTTGTTAATATTCTTGGTGACATCAACATCAATGTAATTAACCCAACAATACCTTGGCCTTCTGTCTTCCAACAATAATTTTCCTCCATACCGTGTGATCCAGTCTCTCCAACTGTCATATTATAAACTATGTTAATACAAACTTTACTACCTCCAAAATCTCAGTTTCAAGTATCCTACTTTGCAACCACCAACTCTTATGCTTTTGGGTCACTTATTCAAATATCCCTACTCTAACAATTCTTTGATCCAACAGAAACTTCCAATCCCTACCCTCCCACCCTCCCTTTCTTCCCTACCCACTGTACTTCAAAACAATCACTCTTCTGTATAGACCCTTAATTCCAGGAATTTGTTCATTTAATCCCATTTTCAAACTTACTGACATAAACACTCACAAAAATAGAGAACTGTACAATGAACCCCAACGTATTCAATATATTCATCTAGATGAGGACTTGCAAATGAATTGGATGTGGAGAATAAGGGAAAGAGGAGTCAAGGCTGGGTTTTCAGCCTGAACAATTGTCTGTGAATGGTGGTACCATTTAATGAAAAGAGGAAAACTAGAGGAGCAAGTTTTGGCAAGAAATGACAGGAAACAAGTTAAATTCAAGATGTCTGTTATATATTCAAGTGGGAAATTCACTTGAGTGTTTTTTCCTGGAGATATAAATATAGATGTTCTCAGCAAATAGTTGGTATTTAAAACCCTGAGACCAGATGATATAATTCAGAGAGTGAGAATTAGATAGAAAAGATGCCCAAGATCTAATTCCTGATGTAGTCCAACATTTAGAGGTTGGAAAAGGGAACGCAGCAGCAACAAAGGAGGCTTCTCAGGAGCAGCCAGTAATGTAAGAAGAAAACCAGGAGTGAGCAACTAACCAGAAGTTAAGTAAAGCAAGAGCAGTGGTTTCTAATGCTACAGAGAGCTTGAGTAAGAAAAGGACTGGGAATTGCCCACTGGATTTGACAAAATAGCAGTCTTTAGTGACCTCTGGGCAAGCTTTTAGTGGAATGGTATAGATAAAGGCATGGGGGTTGGAGTGGGTTAAAGATAGAATGGTCCTTCAGACATTAAAAAGATAATAAGAGCTTGTCTTTTAGAAATACACACTGAAATATTCATGAATGAAATGAAAAAATGCCTCTGATTTCCATCAAAAGAATCTAGTGGGTCACAATAGCTAAAATGTGGAAAAACCCAAGCATCCATCAACAGATGAATGGATAAACAAAATGTGGCATAAACATACAATGGAATATTATTCAGCCATAAAAAGGAATGAAGTTCCGGTACATACTACAACATGGATGCATCTTGAAAACATGCTAAGTGAAATAAGCCAGACACAAAAAGACAGGTGTTACATGATTTCACTTTTATGAGGTACCTAGAATAGGAAAGTTCACAGAGACAGAAAATAAATTAGAGAACCAGTGTCTGGGAAGGAAATGCAGGGGGATTGCTTAGTGGGTTTGAGTTTCTGTCTGGGAAGGTTAGAAGGTTCCGGAGATGGATGGTTGTGATGGTTGTACACCATTGTAAATGTACTTAATGCCACTGAATTTTACACCTAAAAATGATTAAAATCGTAAATTTTATGTTATGTATATCTTACCACAATGTTTTAAAATGAGGGAAATATAGACTCTAGTGGGGTTGGTAAGGGTATGGATGAAATAAAAGTGGTCAAGAGTTAATGATGACTGTACTTCAACTCTATAAATTATATCATCTGGTCTCAGGGTTTTAAATATCAACTATTTGTTGAGAACATCTATATTTATATCTCCAGCAAAAAACACTCAAGTGAATTTCCCACTTGAATATATAACAGACATCTTGAATTTAACTTGATTCCTGTCACTTTTTGCCAAAACTTGCTCCTTCTCCATCTAGTTTTCCTCCTTTCATCAGATGGTATCAACACTCGCAGACAATTATTCAGGCTGAAAACCCAGCCTTGACTCCTCTTTCCCTTATACCCCACATCTAATTCATTTGCAAGTCCTAGGAAAAGCCCTCATTTAGAAGAAGCCATTTAACTAAATCAGACTTTCACTTCAAATTTGCTCAACTGTCATTTTTACTAAACACAACACTCATCAACTAAATTGCGTATCTATTATCTGCAGTTTTTAAGATTTATTTACCTTAAGCACTAATGCTAATCATCAAAAGACTTCACATCATAACAAATAAGCAAAAAGAACTTTTTCACTCAGTTATTACAGAAGCAGAACTTTCATTTGCACTATGATAGCCAAAAATGATCTGCAATTTAATTGAGATACAAAAAAGACATCACAATCCCCACAATTATTAAAAGTAAATGCATTTACTAATCTAACACAACAGTGGTAGGAGGAAGGGAAAGAAAACAGAAAATGTTTATTATCTTTACCTAGATTTATAAAATTATTCCACATTAAAATGACATGGTATGTGATATGGTTTGGATGCTTGATCCCTCCAAATCTCATGCTGAAATCTAATCCCTAGTGTTGGAGGTGGGGCCTGGTGGGAGGTATCTGGGTCACCACTCCAGAGGGCATGAGCCTTAAGCCTTGGCAGCTTCCACATGCTGTTAAGTCTGCAGGCATGCAGAATGCAAGAGTGATGGAGGGTTGGCAGCTTCCACTTAGATTTCAGAGGATGTATGGAAAAGGTTGGGCGCCTAGGCAGAAGCCTGCCACAGGGGCAGAGCTGTCGCGGAGAGACTATACTAGGGTAGTGATGAGGGAAAATGTGAGGTTGGAGTCCCCACAGGGGCACTGCCTAGTGGAGCTATTGGACGGGGGTCACTGCTCTCCAGACCCCAGAATGGTGGAGCCACCAACAGAATGCACCCTCAGCCTGGACAAGCTGTAGGTACCAGACTCTAACCTGTGAGAGCAGTCATGTGGGCTGTGCCTAGCAAAGCCATGGGGCTGGGGCTGCCCATGGCCTTGGGAGCCCACCGCTTGCACCAGCATGCCCAGGGTGCGGAACATAGGTCAAGGGAGATCATTCTGGATTTAATGATCTGTCCCGCTGGGTTTTGGGATTGCATGGGGCCTATTGCCCCTTTCTGTTAGCCGATTTCTCCCTTCTAGAATGTGAATGTTTACCCAATGCCTATACCATCATGGTATCCTGGAAGTAAATAACTTGTTTTTGATCTCACAGGCTCACAGCTAGAAGGAACATGGCTCTGTCTGTTATCTTTCCAGTAAAAATCACAACAAAGAAAAGAAAAAAAAAAAAGGAACTTGGCCTGAGTCTCAAATGAGACTTTGAACTTTTGAGTTGATGCTGGAAAGAGTTAAGACTTTTGGGGACTACTGGAAAAGGATGATTATATTTTGCAATTTGAGAAGGACATGAGATGTGGAGGGGCCAGGGGCAGAATGATATATATGGCTTGGATGTTTGGCCCCTCCAAATCTCATGTTGAAATTTGATACCCAGTGTTGGAGGTGGGGCCTGGTGGGAGGTGTTTGGGTCATGGGGACAGATCCCTCATGAATGGCTTGGTGCCCTCCCCGCGATAATGAGTGAGTTCTCACTTTATTAGTTCACACAAGAGCTGGTTGTTTAAAAGAGTCTGGTACCACCTCCTCCCTCTCTTGCTCCTTCTCTTGCCATGTGACATGCCTGCTCCCTCTTCACCTTCTGCCTTTATTGGAAACTCCCTGAAACTCTCACCAGAAACAGATGCTAGCACCACACTCCCTGTACAGTCTGCAGAACCGTGAATCAAATAAGCCTCTTTTCTTTATAAATTACTTAGTCTCAGGTATTCCTTTATAGCAATGCAAAATGGACTAATACAATATGGAAACAACCCAAGTGAATCATTTGTTATAGCATGAGACCTTTTCAAAGTTCACGTATAGACATTTGCACTGACACTTTCATTCTGTCTTTCAGAGGACTGAGATTATACAAATTTCTTGGTGAATTCATACTCTCTCTCCACTTTTGCAACAACAGAAGACAAGGATATTACCTGAAGCATTGGCAGGACAGATTTAGGTAAGAGATTAGAGAATGGAAGGATTATTAGACACTAGAAGGTTTAGGAGACAAAAGGAAGCTGTATAGTCTCTTCTACTCTAAATATCAAACCAAATGGTTAATATGCTCTCTGAACGGTTCTTTCAAGAATGATTAACTTGACATGGAATGGGTCTTATAAATCACACAGAATTCATATAAATTATTCTTCTGGAGTTTGGAAGCCACAAGTCTTGGCTGATCCCCCAAACTCACCAATCCTGAGCGTGATTACTAGCTTCCTGAGGTGGGAGTGGGCTGGCTAATCGAGATACTTGAATCCAAACTGCATCATATAGGTCTTTCTTCCGTGTATGCACAGTACATGGAACAATCAATGGCATTCCAAAGAGGCTGGGGCGATTCTTCTGAGATGACAGGAAATACAGTTCTGTCCTCATCTATGTGTACAAACAAGAGAAGAGGGAACTGAAAAGACGAGCCTCTGATTCCTCTCTTTTGTTCTTTTAACACTGCCAATAACAGCCATTACCACCATTTTCAAATTCGTCACCATCACATTGTTCTCCTTATTTATATAATCGTATTTATTAGTATGAAGAGAATGGTTATTTACAATGAAATTATGGAAAAGTTGAGCTATTGCCAATTTCAGAGTTGTTGCCTATCTATAAAATTTGAATTTCAGCAATTAATATATTTTCTCTGATAAACAATCCTCACATATACTGAATCATATGTAAAAACTAGTAATAGTTTCATAGCTCAAGGCTTTTAAACAACTAAAATTCTTTCTTTCTCTAGAAAATGTGCCAGTAAAGGCCAGGCACAGTGGCTCGCACCTATAATCCTAGCACTTTGGGAGGCTAAGGTGAAAGGATTACTTGAGGCCAGGAGTTCAAAACCAGCCTGGGCAACATAGCAAGACCCTGACTCTAAAAAAAATAGAAAAATTAGTCAGCTGTGGTGCCACATGCCTGTAGTCCCAGCTACTTGGGAGGCTGAGCCAGGAGGATTGTTTGAGCCCAAGAGTTTGAGGTTACAGTGAGCTATGATGGCACCGCTGCACTCCAGCATGGGTGACAGAGTGAGACGCTGTCTCAAACAAAACAAAACAAACAACAACAACAACAAAAAAAGCCATTAAACAAAAAACTTCCCTCAAAATGCAATTTTTCTTTTCTTTTTTTTTTCTTTTTTTTGAGACAAGGTCTTGCTCTGTCACCCAGACTAGAGTGTACAGTGGCATGATCATAGCTCACTGCAGCCCTGAACTCTTGGACTCAAAGCAATCCTCCCGCCTCACTCAGCCTCCTGAGTAGCTGGGACTATAGGCATGCACCATCACACCCAGATAATTAAAAAAAATTTTTTTTTATAGAGATGGGGTCTATGTTGTCTAGGCTGATCTGGAACTCCTGGCCTTAAGAATTCCCCCACCTTGGCCTTCCAAAGTGCTGAGATTACAGATGTGAGCCACACCACCTGGCCCAATTTTCTAAGAATAAGCTGTTGATAGTGGTTGTTAGAGCAGCAATTCCTAAATTTTTGGAGATTTGTGCAATTCAGTTATTTAATTTCACAACTTATGCACCTTCCTAAAAGCAGCTAAGTGGCTTTAGTCTTTTTGTTTTTTAAATATGTGATAGAATAAAAGGTAAAATTTTAAAAATTTCACTTTGAGTATGTCAAAGAGATTTCTATGATATTCTTTAATATAGAGATATTACACAGAATTAGCTTGGAAATGGCTGCTTAATAAAAGTTTAGTATAATAGAATGATTGGTGGGAATTCAAGATCACTTGAAAAGCCTGGACATTTAATTCTTTGAGAAGTTTGGTTGGTGTGAGTAGTTAGAAAAGTTAAATCAATGATTTATAAACTCACTAGGGGTTAGTTAGTTTCTAAGTAAAAAGACCATTCTTTATTATTTCAGATTCTTCAGGATTTTATTTTGCCATTATTCATTTAAGCTTAAATATGTGATTTTAAGACCCTGTGTTATGTGTTAGCAGGACCCACAGACATAGTTCAGTATAAATATTTTATAAAATTTTAAACTTAGCTAAACTCACACAAATTTTATCCTCTCATAGGTAACTTCTCCCAGGGCTTTGAGTTCCACACCTGCTCAGTTCCTCAAGGGAAAAATTCCATTCCCAGTTCTGTTGCACCAGGAATTCTCTTTTTGTCCTCTCTTAACAACTTTTTCTTTCACCTGAAAAAACTCAACTTGCTCTAACTGTGCCAAGTTCTTACCCCATTTCTTTACTTGATGACATTGCCAAACTCTTTTCAGTTTTCATTCTTTTACTTCTCTGACCACTTTTTTCTTTTTAAAAATTGACTCATCATTTAGTTGTGTCAGTACACTGTTTTCCTATTTCTCCCTTTACCTCTCTGAATATTCTTGCCTATTTTGCTTATGCCTTATTACCTTTCTTTTTCTACCCTGAAGAAGGGAGTACATGAAAAATAAATTGCTTTCAAAGTAACTCAACAATAAGACTAAAAGTAGTAATTTAAAAGAAGAACTTAAAAGGGCATAATGATGTACTGAATATGAGGTTTTAGAAAAGAAGGAAAAAAATCTAAAAATACTTTCCGGTTTCAGCCTTTAGCATTGGATGAACAATGCTGCCTTTCACAGAAATAATGGGATAAGAGAATTGACTTGGGACAGGCAATAAAATCAATTTTAAGCATTCCCAAAAGCAACTGGCTAGGTCATGAAGGAAACTGGAAATAGAGAACTGGCTATACGGTAAAAACTTAGGGCCAGATGTGGTGGCTCATGCCTCTAATCCCAACACTTTGGGAGGCTGAGGCAGGAGGAGTTTGAGACCAGCCTTGGCAACACAGCAAAACTTCATCTCTACAGAAAAAAAATTAGTTCATCGTGGTCGCCCTTGCCTGTAGGCCTGTAGTTCCAGCTATTAATATTAGGGAGGCTGAGTGAGGTGGTGGATCACTTGAGCCCAGGAGTTCAAGGCTGCAGTCAGCTATGATCACACCACTGCACGCCAGCTTAGGCAATGAAGACTCTATCTCTAAAAAAAGAGTAAAAAGAAAAAAAGAGTAAAAATTTAGAGATGACAATATATATTTATGGTCCAATAATTATAAAAATCCTGTACATAATACTCAAGTATATACTAAGTACTGTATATAACATTACATATACAGGATAATTGAAGAAAGCCATTTTCTTAGAAAGACAAAAAGTACATCAGAGTACTTAATATATAATCTGATAATGTCTGGAAAAAAGGGATGGAGAAATGCAGAATAATCCAATTATTTTAGCTTATGGCACCAGTTATAGCTGTGCTTAACAACAATTCCAAGTCACAAATACATGCCGTGGTTCTCTAGACTGTCCATTCACACTACTCATCTTTGTTATAAATCAAGTGTTCATACATGTGTGAAATTGTTTCTGGGCTCTCTATTCTATTCTTTCTTTTTTTTTTTGAGACAGAGTCTCACTCTGTCATCCTGGCTAGAGTGCAGTGGTGTCATCATAGCTCACTGCAACCTCAAACTCCTGGACTCAAGTGATCCTCCTGCCTCAGTCTCCCAAGTAGCTGGGACTACAGGCGCATACCACCACAGTATTTTTTTCTATTTTTGATAGAAATGGGGTCTCACACTTGCCCAGGCTACTCTTGAACTCCTGACCTCAAGGGATCCTCCCACCTTGGCCTCCCAGAATGCTAGGATTATAGGCATTAGCCACTGAGCCTGGCCTCTATTCTATTCTTGGTCTATTTCTTTTCTCACACCAATATCACATTATTGTATCATATCTTCATAAAATAAATCTTGATATTTGGTAGCTCAATTTCTCATGCCGTATTCAAGTATGCCTTGGTTATTCTTTGTAATCCACATGTGAAAATCAGCTTATTAAGTTACACACCGCCCCCACCCATACCATTAGCATCATTTTTATTGGTATTGTACATTGACTCTGTAGATAAGTTTGTGGAGAACTGATATCTTTAAAATATTAAGTGTTCTAATCCATGAACCTAGTCTGTTCCTTCCAATATTTAAGTCATCTTTAATTTCTATCAATATTTTGTGTTCTATATAGATGCCTTGTATATTGTTTTTAAAGTTTATTCTTAGGTACTTAATTTTTGTTTGGTACTCAACATTTTTAATACTATGATAAATGATATCTGTAGTGGGTTGAATTGTGGCCCCTAAATATGTCCATGTTGTAACCCTTGGAACCGGTGAATGTGACCTCATTTGGCAAAAGGGTTTTTGCATATAATTAAGTTGAGGATGTCAAGATGAGATCTTCCTGGATTATCCAGGTGGGCCCTAAATTCAATGACAAATGTCTTATAAAAGAAAGGCAGAGGGAGAAGAAGAAGGCCGTGTGAAGAGATTGAAGTTATGCAGTCACAAGTCAAGGAATGCCTGGAGCCACCAGAAGTTGGAAGAGGTAAGGAGGCTTTCTCCCCTACAGCCTTTGGAGGGAGCTGAAAGCCTGCTGAAACCTTTATTTCAGACTTCTAACCTCCAGATTGTGAAAGAATAAATTTCTGTTGTTTAAACACATCAAGTTTTTTGGTAATTTGTTACAGCAGTCCTAGGAAAAATATAGTACATTTTTTACAATTTCATTTTCTCTTGTTGATGTTATGTAATTAATGTGCTTGATTTTTTTACACTGACTTTGCATCCTTACAAAGCTTAGTTCATCTGTTCTTTATATAAGTAGGGAATGGTACATTTTATCCAATAAATATAATAAATAAGATGGGAATAAAAAATAAAGTTAATTTTTGAACAGAAGTAGGAGTAAGTAATGGATCTTAGAAATTATCTAGGAGCCCTGCTCCTTTAACTTTATAAAATTAGGATACCAAAGTCCAAAAAACTCAATCAGCTACCTAGTGGCAGGATTAGAATTAAAACAAAGGTTGCTTGATTTCTAGTTCAGTGCCCTTTATACTCTACCCAGTTGCTACTGTACCTGATGAATACCTCCTTAACAATTGTCCACTGATCAGTTTTTAAATCTTCCTTTGTTTTTTATCAAAGAGTCAGATTTTTATGCAATAGTTTTATATTAGTCTATTAAGGGAGACATTAGGCACAATTTGCTGGAGTGCAGTGGCTATTCACAGGCATGATCATCAAGGCACATTACAACCTTGAAGCTGTAGGGCACTGTGATTCATGTCCGTAATTCCAGCACTTTGGTAGGCTGAGGTGGGAGGATTGTTTGAGGTCAGGAGTTGGAGACCACCCTGGGCAACACAGTGAAACACTGGTACAAATAAATTAAACCAGCCAGGTGTGGTGGCATGTGCCTATAGTCCTAGCTACTTGAGAGGCTGAGGCAGGATTGCTTGAGCCCAGGAATTTGAGGTTACAGTGTGCTATGATTGGGCCACTGCACTCCTGCCTAGGTGACAAGGTGAGTAAGACCCTGTGTCTTTAAAAAAAAAAAAAGAGGAAATACATTCAGTGAAGATGTTGCAAAGACAGAAAATGGCTATGTTTCACAAATGACACTGGCAAGACCAGCAGTTAAGTTGCCTAACATTTAACTAACCATTTTTCGGTGGATTGCAATGATGTAGCCTGTAAAGGGGTTGTCAGGAAGAGATGGCATATGACCATTCACCATTCCATTTGTGAAGTTCTTCTCAGTTCCACATGGCACAACAGTGTTTGGCATTCCATTGGGGATGAATATTGGTCGGGGTAGGTCCCCATTGGTAGTCAGGGTGAATACTCCATTCGTAGATGGGGAAGAAGAGAAGTCTATGAATTCAAAGATAAATACAGCATCATAAGCTTGTAGAACCTCCATCTTTGCTCTTTTCTCATGTATCCTGAGGAAATGGACCATTGACAGTGCGGTCTTTTTTAACACAGGACAAGGAAAAATCATAATTAAAATAACAATTCTAGATTTATTGGAAGATTGTAATTTCAGATTTTATTTTCATAACTCACAATTATGACTAAATGGCAAAGCAAGAGTAACTATTGGAAACTGTTAAGCAGAATGTCTAAAAAAACCTTTATCAGCACCATGTTGTGGCATACAAACAGTTCTATCACTTGTTTTCTTTTTCCTATTCTCTAAAATGCATTTCTCCATTCCTCTAAAAATATTCTGTCCAATACAGTAGCCTCCAGTCAGATACTGCTTTTTAAATTTAAATTAAATTAAATATGCATTCCCTTAGGCTCACTAGCCACATTTCAAGTGCTCAACAGCCCATGTGACTAGTGGATAATGTACCAGATGGCAAAGATTATAAAAAGTTTCCATCATGCCAGAATTCCATTGGACAGTGATGCTGTAAACAAAAAACAACATTAAATCATATCTACCATGTGCCAATGAGAGGAGCCTCATTCTTCATGAAGCCCTTTATAGTAGAGGAATTAACCTAAGTATAAACAGTATAAAGAAAAATAGACAAAGCATACTAATGATCAAAAGGGCTCACTGAATGACCATGTTAAATCACACATAAACTTCGATAAACAGATTCCTTTCTACCTATATTTATTGTTTGTATTTTCTGGTAGTATGTTTCTCTCATACTATCCACTGCTGTATTAGTATTAGATAGAAGTTAAAAGAGATCTGAATTCCAGTGGTATATTAGCTAATAACTACCTAACTTAACTCACAAAGGTTCTCTAAATTTTAGGATCCTCATCTACAAAATGAGGAATGATCAGTAAGGTTTTCCTTGGGTTCCAAAATTCTTTTGCTCTAATATCCTTAGTGCAACTAATATAAAAAAGATGACAACTCCTAGGCCAATAATTAAAGCTTCAGATTATGAAAGGAGCTCTGGTTCTATCTTACCTGTCTGTGTTGGACTAGAAGCTGAAATTGGAGATGCAGGAACAGGAATTTCAAATGCACACAAAAATCCACTCACTGAAAGTCGCACTTTTTGGTTGTCCTGAGGGAAGTTCTACAGAAAACCAGTAAGATGAGAAGGGGGTGATGTTTCAGATAAAATGGAAAAATTATCTGTCTGATGTACTTGAAGAGAATATGTCTTAGATGTTTTCATCAGTAAAACAAACAAGATGACAATAATTTTTCTCAACTTAGTAAAGAATGAATGCTTGATAAAATAACTGAAAACTAACCTCAGTGCAGAGAAAACTGTTATCTCTTTGCACAGGAAGTATGTTGTTTAAGACTAATTTCTTAAGCTTCATTCTTCATTTCAAGCATCCATGCCCCAAACTCGCCCTTTTGCATGTCATATTAAGAAAATGTCAATGAGGTGGAAGTGTGTTCAGAAACCCCAAAGATGAGTGTAAATGATACCAATGATAGGTAGCTTAGTTTAGAGTAGGCAACACATTTATTAGATTATTTCTTTCCCCACTGGTATGCAGGAAGACATGATGGGTGTTAATCTGTCTTTACTCTCTATTTTCTTAGGGTATTGAAAGGGCAAGTACATATATTCATAAATAAATATTAAAAACATACATTCATAAACACACAAAATACTTTAACCTAGGAAGAATTCTAGTGACAGTGATAATACAGAAGAGATGGTAAGTGAATCAGCAGCACTCTCTGGAGGAAACCTATGCTATACTGACACAGCTAGATCACGCCATATAGGTAGCCTTACCTAGTTCTCTTTAAAAATAATAACGTAATTAATATTCCTTTATCTTTTTTTTTTGGAGACAGGGTCTTGCTCTGTCATCCAGGCTATAGTACAGTCCTTTATCCTTTTAATAAGTTTCTGGGTTGGAAAACTTGCTAAGTTTTTTTGTTAAGTTTTTATTATGTGGTTTTTTTTTTTTTTTTTTGAGACAGAGTCTCACTCTGTTGCCCTGGCTAGAGTGAGTGCCATGGCATTAGCCTAGCTCATAGCAACCTCAAACTCCTGGGCTCAAGCAATCCTTCTGCCTCAGCCTCCCGAGGAGCTGGGACTACAGGCATGCGCCACCATGCCCGGCTAATTTTTTCTATATATTTTTAGTTGTCTGGATAATTTCTTTCTATTTTTTTTAGTAGAGACAGGGTCTTGCTCTTGCTCAGACTGGTCTCGAACTCCTGAGCTCAAACAATCCGCCGGCCTCAGCCTCCCAGAGTGCTAGGATTATAGGCGTGAGCCACCGCGCCCGGCCTTTATTATGTTTTAATATCTCCCTCTGTCATTTAACATAACAATTTATTGATTTACTATATTGATAATAATTGAGAAAGCTGTGATCTTTGAAGGACAGAATCAAAGGTTTCCTAGAAAAAGTAGTTAATATTACCTTTATGTTGGAACCATGCACTTCTGCAAGAAGGATTTGTTCTGAATTAAGTCCACAGAGATCACTCAGCTGTTTTTTTAAACCAGTGTACTTTTCATCCATATTCAGTCTTAATCCGTATCGTACAGGGGTAGTACCATCTAACTTAATTACTAGTAAAGAGAAAAGATCTTTCATCAGTAAAATGCAGGTTTCATTGAAAGTCTTAAACTCTGTGTACAGATGTATCAGACTTGCAAATGGCAAACATTTCAGCCTATAATTTTTATTTTATACATAAACGTTAAAACGGACTATACTTAGGGATAATACTGAGTGAAATCAAGATTTTTTATGTTCCTCTCATATAGAAGTGTGAGTGGCTTTGTAAGGTTTTAAAGAGAGTTTCTGGCATGTCTGAAACTAAAAAAACAACCAATGGCCACAAAACTGGGCCCATGGTCCAAATCTTTCAAACCTCAAATGATGTCTATAACTAGCTTGCTAGATTACAATATGCTGACTACCAATCTTTATGAGAATACATTGTGAACAAATAACTATACTTACAAATTTAGGCTGTTTACATAAGGTAAAGAAAATAGAATTGAATAGTTTTCCAGAACTTTGTGACCCACCTGTTATTTCTAAGTGCATATAACTGTCCATTGGTAGTGGCAAAGACAAAAAATTAAAAGGGTCAAATCGGACACTTATATGCCCACATGTCTTGCATTTGACTTGAGATCTCAGCTGCCCATGGAACAGATCCACAACAATTGATCTATTTCTTCTCAAATGGTTGTCCCAGGCCTAGTGATTAAAAAGATTATAGAACTTTCTTCTCAAAATTCAAAAGATAAGCATTTCTACACAAATTCAATAAAATAGGTTAAATATATTATATTTAAATGTAAAGAATATAATCCTTAATCTCTGCTTAAAATATAAAAGCTTTTTGCCTATAAATTTATAATTCAGATATGCAATTTAAAATGTACTGCCTACTGAGTACAGAAAGCTAGCTATTGAATAGAATTGGTCCTTTCTGCATAACCTATAAAATATTAAATTCAGATGGAAAAATCCTATTTTTCATTTGTTCTTACCATATACAATAATGAATATTAAACGTCTTTGTCCATTAAAAAGCAGATAAAACATGCCTATAGGTCACTGTATACACTACTTTAACAATTACAGGGATTCTTTAAATTCCACTAGATAATTATTCCTATATCCAGTCCCATAAAGTTTATAATGTGAAATGGCAACATTTTTAATATTTTCATTAAAGGTGCTTTTGTTTTGGTATTACTGCATAAGAATTAAGCATAGAAATAGAAACTCCTTTGTTTTCACAGCAAAATTCTGATCATAGAATAGTTTAGTTTGCATTTAAGTTGTGCTATATATACTTGTGGCCAGAACATTTTATCTATTGCTTACATTAGAAATTCAAAACTGACAAACCTCTGCAGCTACTTCCCAGTCTGGTCGGCCATCACTGTCTTTCAGTTCCACATATGGTTTCTCATGGACTCGGTTGAGATCTTCATGAAGACCATCCAAGAGAAACGCCAGGAGTTCTTGGGAGTCTTGTTGCTGGAATCCATTAAACCTGGGAGCATATTTTGCTATGGTCCACTATAAATATGAGAAGAGTCATAGTCATTATTTCCTACCCCATAAAATTGGGAATGAACATGCCCCAAAATTCTATCAGAGGTATTATAAGAAAGTAAACAGTGTAGAATTCAGCCTGCTTCTAATTCAGCAAATATATTTGGATAATCATGAACTCTTTCTAATCTTAGTCTCAAATGAACAAAAAAAAGAGAAGCGCTTTGGCCAGTACTGTGTCCCAGTTCAGTATCATATAAGCAAACTGAGTTCTTTAAGCACATAGATGTTACTTAAGACAGAAATATTAAAAGAGGATTTGCTCACACTGAAAGATTTCCTGTTCTATAATGTCTTACACATTTTATAGGTATAAAAAATATGTATATTTTATAGGTATATAAAATAATATACATACATTATTTTTTATAATGTAATGTTTTCTTCCACAGTTACATTTTCTGGTCTTGTTGTACCCTAATGTTTATTATTAGAGGCAGAATAGCATAGAGTTTAACTATGAGGACTTACTAGTTTATAATCTTGGGCTATTTCATCACTCTGAGCCTTAGTTTCCTGAGCTATAAAAAGGGGATTACATTATAGGATTATTTAGATGATGAATGAGTTAATACACATAAAAGTAATTAGACTTGCCTGGCAAGTGGCAAGTAGTCAAATTTTTAGATATTATGCTTATTAATTTTAACTTAAAAGGATTATGCCTTGTTTTTAAATAAAGGTAATAATCCTAACTTCACTAAAACCTACTACATATTAATATAAAACTTGTATCCATTAGTTATATTCTTTCATTCTGCTACACTTTTATATTCTATAGATAGAAGTAATTATCTTAGTAATATTGAAAATGTATTGGTTATAATTAATCAGATTCTGAGTTAGAATACTGCTAATAGTAAAGCATTACCAAACAAAGTTTTATTCATCATATAAGATATTTGATAAATTAGTAAAATGAATGACATCCCAAATTTAGACTGTGCCTCCAGTCTTTTCCTTCTCACTACATGTATAGCAGTATTTTGCATATATTTAAACAAGTATTTAACATCTGGTTTATGTCTAGTGAAGGATCTGAAAATATTTACTAAACTAAAAAGCTAAACATACAAAACAAGTAGAGAAAAAGAATTACAACTATTTAGGAATAAAATACTTTCATATTATTTTAACCTGCTTACCCGAAGCTTTAATGGGGCAACATTCTTCTGAGTTCCACTCCAAAGTTCCTGTACTAAATCACCATAGCATTTAGCCATATGTCCCTTCATACCAATGGGATTTGTCCTAGAAGTTTGAGAGGAAAATTTGTTGCCAAAGAATTCTCATAAATCACAATCATGTGGGCATGAAAATGCCTAACATCTTACATCAAAATATCTTTTCTTTTTGAAACAAGAGAAGTACACCTTAGCCCTTATTTCATACTAAACAGGGCAAGTAAGATATGATGATCTTTACCAACCAGCGTGAAGAAAGAGGAGATTTAAGGGATACTAGTTTGTATCAAAGTCATAGAAGATTTAGAGGCCAATGGCTCAAGAAAGATTACCTGTTGAGTTCATAAAGATGTCTCCCTGAGATAAAATACTGTGTCAGTGGTTGTGTGTTACTAACACACTGGATGCTTGAGTTCATGAAGCATGTGTTTCCCAGGTTGCTCAGACCTGTGGCTCCCTTTTCTGTGGGAACTGGAACAAATAAAATGAGAAGCAAAGCCTAGCTGTAGTAAAATGTAATAGGACAGTTACTTGTATTCAATGCAATGATTTTTATAACTCTTTTTATCAGTTAAGGGTGCTAATCTTTCTCTAGCAGGTCTTTCGAATGCTAAAGTCGAGAAGGTTTTTCACGGAGGGTCTGGCAATCATGATGATCCATGGTCATTTGTAACCCAGAAGCACCAATTATTCTCTTTAATTGCCATGATATTTTTTAAAGAATTCAAACAATTATTCTTCTAGTAAGTCTTTAAAATATATAAATTATTTAATTGCAGGGTTAGAAAGAAATTTATAAAATAATTTGATGCTGGGTTTACCAACATCAAATGCTGCTTCAGGAAAAAAGAAGAGGGGGCTTAACTCATTTTGAACTACAAGATCAAAAGTTGTCAGCACTTTAATAGTTAAGAGAAGAAAAAATAAGAATACATTTAAAATCATTTCTGATAATTAAGCGATTTAATGATTAAATGATTTAATCATCTCCATACATTTAAAAACACTACACTGGAGACTTACCCTTGTGTCTATCTATTTTACTACTATTTGCTATAAAAGACATCTCCTCGGGCCAACTCATATCTTTGTTGCGAACTGGAAAGACAGATAGGAATGTGTTAATTTTTCATCCAACCAATTCTTGCCCCCTCAATTGCTTCCATTTTTTTTTTTTAAAGAGTTATTTCTAAATCAGAACATCAAAAAAATTAAGTTAATTTTACAATACATGTTGCTCAATGACGAGGACACATTCTGAGAGATGCACCATTAGGTGATTTTGTCACTGCACAAACATCATAGGGTATCCTTACAGAAACCCAGGCTATATGGTATAGCCTATTGCTCCTAGGCTACAACCCTGTACAGCATGTTGCTGTACTGAACGCTGTAGGCAACTGTAACATAATGGTAAAAGTATCTGTGTATCTAAACATAGCAGAGGTACAGTAAAAATACAGTATAATCTTATGGGACCACTGCCATATAAGCGGTCCGTTGTTGACTGAAACATCTTTTATGTGGTGCTTGACTGTAACTAGCTCTGAAACCATTCCTATGCTTTACACTGGGGTCTTTAAAGTCACTTGGTTAGAATTAATGAGCTATTCCTTCAATTACCTACTTGAAGTAGAATTATACTCAACTATCTACAGAAGTAATTAAACCTCAAAAATAATGGAATTTCTTAAACTTAAAACATTAGAAATATTATAATTCTTTCTTAAATTGCAACAACTGTCAGAGTAATCTATGCATTTTAATACAAAGGCAGCTAGCAACGTTTCCATGAATCTTAATGGGAAAAGACACATTAAGTTTTCAATGACGTGTGTCAGTGTGTAAATCCATGTGTGAATATATAAGTAGCTCTGCCAGTAAGTAGCCAGTTTTGATGACTAGCCTTTCATAGCCTGTGCTACTATGCAAGAAAGCTACTCTTCTTACTCAAACTCAAAGAGGTAGCTTGAAAACTTTAAGAAACTTTGTAAACTTGTAAGTGAATTCACTTGTTTTTACTCACCATTCCCACCCCTTTTCAGCCAATGACTATAAACAAATTTTTTCTTTTAAAATAATCTAAATATTAAGGTAAGATTACATAGGAGTTCAATGAGTTTTCTTTACCATAAAAACATAATGATCAAATAATAGTTGCCATGGGAAAAATTATATAATGGATCATTAGTGAGTAATTCTTTAAATTCTTCTCCTAAAAATCTAATATAGATACATGCTTGCATCTTGTACCTTCAATTACCAGGTGCTGTTCATCCTGGATTTTCAAATATTCCAATCTATGATCCTCATCATCCAGCAGAGTAAGGTAATTCTATGTAAGGAGGAAGAAATGTTTTTGTTAATTTGGTTAGTAAACTTGAAACAAATACAGAAATAAAAATGAATGGCAATTAAAAACTTCCTTGCAGTTACACAACTCTTGGTACATATATTTAACATATCATAGTTGTTTACAAATATTTATTACAACTTAAGTGGCAAAATTAGGGAAAGACAATGTGAACTTCATATACATTCTCTACTCCCTAAAACAAAATTATATACAATTTTTGGAGGGACCAGGAAAAGATCTGTCATACATCATGCCAAAGTTCACCAAGACCTAAATTTTCTGAAAAGCTTGCAGAAAAGAAATTTTCTTTAGTACCTAGTTACGCAATTCAGTAAGTGTGCTGAATGGAACTTGATTACTTACTTGGAACTGAGAATGTAAAATCGAAAGTCATACGGCAGAATTATACATTTTTGTTTATGTTCACCCTGTCTAAAGTGCTTACAGAATGAATTCCTTGAATTCTTGCAACAACCCTCAGGGACATACTATTATTTTCCCATTTCACTTAGAGAAAACTGAGAGAGTTAAGTGACTTGACCTTAGTTACACAAATAAAAAGCGGCAAAGCCAGAATTTAATTCCTGGCAATGTGGCTCCAGGAGCTGTGCTCTTAACTACTATATGACACTGCCTCTCGATGGCGACCAAAGGAGGATTTAAGAAACAACACACTAGGGAATAGAGAAGTGGTTAGAACACACTTATGATCCAATTACAGAGTATCTTCTATATTGAATATATCAAGAATATATACAAAATTAACAGCATAGGCTCTGAGGAGCGTAGAAGATAGGGGTCAGAGGACGCAAAGGAGGAATTTTCACTGTATACTTCTGTATTGTTTCAATTTTTAAACATATATATGTTACCTTAAAATAAATTTAAAATAGTGTATTTAGTAAAAGAAAAAAGATATTTGCCATTAACTTTATAACAATATTCTTTCCAAAATGGTACTGTCCATGGTGACCAAATGGATCTCTAGTGAGAAATATCTACATGTATGCATAATAATTTAAAAGACAAAGTTTTCATTGAGATCCCACACATGGGGCTTATAGCATAATTATTACAGACAAAAACTCCATACTCATGAAATGTGATTTAACACTTAATCAGACTCTTCTTCAGTCTGAGATGCCTCTTACCTCACTGTTATATAGCCACAGGCGCATATCTTCCTCTTTAATGCGCAGCCTTTGAGATAGATATTCATGAATTTCCTTGATGGTTTGCATTCGACTAAAACAGCCTGTATAGGCTAATACCCGCTTTAAAGGTGCATTCGGAGAAGGTACATTTCCTATGGTTACAGCAATCACAATAAAGAGAAAGGCAGATGTAAAAAAAGTACGTCTTGCAGCAACGGGGACCATACTATTTTAGGAAATAATGATAAGAAATGAGAATTACAGGTCTAATAGTTTTATAGATGAAGAATATCATAAAGCTTTAAACTGAAGACCGGCGATTCAAGTGTCTTAAAGTGAATCCAAAGCTTCAACTTTCAAAAGAATAACAAGAGCTCTGAGGCCCAAATAACTGGCAAAATTTGGATCCCAAGAAGAGTGGGAAATGCTAGCAAACAACTGGCAGTGGTTATCAGGCTGTCCTCAGTTGGGTCACACTCAATGGCAAATGAAATAAAATTCAGTGTAAGAGTAGGGGGTATAAAATAGGACTGGATTTGAATTCCACAGATATATAATTGGATTCATATGATCCACTCTTTCTTTCCTTTTTTTTTTTGTTTTGAAACAAGAGTCTCACTCTGTTGACCGGGCTAGAGTGCCATGGCGTCAGCCTAGCTCACAGCAACCTCAAACTCCTGGGCCCAAGTAATCCTTCTGCCTCAGCCTCCAAGTAGTTGGGACTACAGGCATGCACCACCATGCCCGGCTAATTTTTTCTATATATTTTTAGTTGTCCAGCTAATTTCTTTCTATTTTTTTAGTAGAGACAGGGTCTCACTCTTGCTCAGGCTGGTCTCAAACTCCTGAACTCAAATGATCTGCCTGCCTCGGCCTCACAGAGTGCTAGGATTACAGGGGTGTAATCCAGTTACTCAGGAGGCTGAGGCGAGGATTGCTTGAATCTAGGAGTTTGAGGTTGCTGTGAGCTAGACTAATGCCATGGCACTCCAGCTTGGGCAACAGAGCAAGACTCTATCTAAATAAATAAATAAACAAACAAATAAATAAAAGCTGTGCCTTAAAATGGTCCACCCTGGCTGTATTTTATTGAGCAACCCAAAACAAAACTATAAACTTAACATACCAGTATAATCCCTTTAGAGTATAAGCATACATTGCAGGTAGTTTTTTTTTACCCATTTAATGATGACTTAGCTTTTTTTCTCCCATTAAATGTGCTTTTAGTGAGTCATCACCTACTAAACAAAGCTGAGAAAAATATTGGCATTATCTTTTTTTTTAGAATTCTCAAAAAGAATTCACTCACCTAAGATAAGCTAAAAAGCTATCTAAGAAACAATGGCTTCTGTAGCCATACCTGTAGAAAAGGCTATACTGAAGCTATTGTAACTGTGGTAAGGCTTGAATGCCTGTCATTTCATAAGGAATAAAAGAGCCTAGTAAACAGCTGCAGTAAGTTGAGTATTTGAGAAAGATGACCATCATATCATGGCAGAACAAAACCCAACCGTGATCAATTTTTAAACACATAGCAAAGCAAATCTTTTACTATTAGCAAGCAAAGGATAATCCCTAAAAGAAAAACAAAAGAGCAAATTTCTCCAAATATACATCAGGGAATTAGTCATAAGATTACAGCAAGAAAGCATATTTTATAAACTTCAAAATGATTAATGATTGATTTCACAACTAATTAGTAAAGAATAAAATTTCAAATTAAAAACAAATTTGGAGCATCGGAACTACGCAGTACTAGGATTCAGAAGCATATGCAAAAGTATAGTGTCCAAGTCAATCTCTATTGTTCAAGCCACAATATAAAAATTTGAGTTCTACAAGTTTTTATAGCATAGCTCATTAAGCAGGCAGCCACTTATTATACATAATTTTGTGCTTTTGAATAGCACCGATGAATCTAATGGAATTTACAGAAGCAGCAAAAAATCTAGGATCAGCACAAGAGTTACAAAGAATACTTACTAAAAGCGCAACAACACATCTTGCCTCTCATGTTATCTTTCAAAGAGAATTGAAAAAGACGTGCTGTGGGTGCCATGAAAGCAAGACTAATACTTCTATTCAATGGAAAATAAAACCGAGAATGTTTTATAAAGATTCTATTTCACCGTTTTTTGATTTTAATGCTTTCCCCAAAGACAAAGTTTGGTTAGGCAGAAGCCACTGCTTAGCTATAATGCTTACCAAACAATAAAGAATCTTCATATATTATGTGGATATAACCTTTAATGAAGACATAAAATTAACCCCGTTCAATTTCAAAGGAGAGCTAGTACTTACATAGGGTTGGTCTGGGTTTAGAGGTAGTTCTTGCATTCTAAGTTATATTAATTAAATAACATTCTAGTGTTAACACAAAGTCTCATACTTTGTGTAAATGAATGCTCATTATTTTACTGCTGAAGAACAATTTCAAATACTTGCAAGGCAAAAGCAAAGAGCAAGTTTTGTCCATCAGTAAAATTTAATCTCATAGAGAAATCAAAGGAGAACTTTTGCATGCTATACATTAAAATAGGAACTTATATGTCATTTTGATAGGCTTGGTGTTTTTCAAAGCAAATATGTCACTTTCATTTTTTAAAATATCCCCTTCGCTCTGTATTATCTGTCTTTTATAAAGCCTCTTTAGATCCACCATAAGAAATGTACCACGTTTGCCATACGAAACAAACAAAAAACACCCCTAAAAAGCAAACACAAAAGATGATAGTGTAAAAGGAATCACTTCTTATAAATCTGAGTGGATTTGAAAAGACTGGTCAATGACTGGAAGACTACAACCAAGTCTAGTAATAATTTACAATGGCTAATCTCAAAGAAATAAAGTATGTAAAATCTATTTCTATTTATTATCTCCATGTTTACAAACTAGAAAAGGAAATATCCCTTTTCAGTTTACTGCTGGGATTTTGCCTCTATCCCACATCGAGTCTTGCGCATGACCATAGATCTAAGCCCCACAAGTGATTTCCTGATTTTGCATGAAAGCGATGGGAATGTGAATTAACACAGTGGCACCAGACTCTGAGCAAATTGGTTTTCTTTTTTTTTTTTTTTAAGGAAAATGCATGGTATTCTTGCTGCATTCTTAAGTTACCTCTAGGTAAATGCTGAGGAAACATTCTCAGGCTCATCATACCCATATTCACCCAGATGTTAGACTGCTGTGTCCGAGTAGCAGGCTGCTGTCTCAGGAAGAGAAGATAGCGAGGAAATAATTCCAGTTCTGGAATGTCTGTCTTGCTATTCTTGATCACCTGTTGTTTTAAAAGATAAAAAGTGATCACTCTAGAAGAAGAAACAAAACTTGTCATTTTAATCTAACTTCTTAGATTTATCTTTAAACTAAATGTTTGACAAGTTCACCACTTACATTTCAGTAGATTACTGAAACTCATATATTTAAGTTATATGGGTTTGAATACTCGAGCTCCTGCTTCTACACCCATCTTTTAAGATTACAACTCCTGTGGGTGTTTTCTCCCTTTTCATTTAAAAGGGAGCAACAAAATTAAGGGGAAAAAACCTTAAATAGTATCTATAATTCTTGCTACCCTCACACCATAACTATTTTTTTTCACTTTTACATATTTCACATATATAAATGACTGATGTTTTAAGGACAAATTAATAAAACTGGAGTTAAAAGTAAAAAAACTATGGAAGTACTGAAGTCATTAACTATATAGTCATGTTGCCACCTAAAGTTTAGCAATTTACACTGTTCCCAGTAATGTATGAATGTACCACTTTCACAAAACCTTATCATTGGACATCATTAAAAAACACCTCCATTTCTTTAATACATGTAAAGAATATTATAAATTACTTAAAATTTTATTTATTGTATTACTAGTAAGAATAAAACTGTTTCCATATAAAAATTTTCTATGTTCTACTTGAGTAGCCAGTTCGTTCATATATTTTTTGTCTACGATTTAAACAAAAAAATTGGATGTACAAAACTGAAGTTTCACATTGTTGGAATAGGATTTTTAAGTAGTTCTAACATGCTTACGAGCCCATATACACAGGAAAACATTTATTATTAAAATATTCTTTTATGAGTTTTAAGAGTAGCACATTATCAATTTTATTAATATATTCTAAAAGGATAGCAGGGTTAACACTCAAACTCTTTCAAACAAAATATCGTACAGAATCTTAACAGTCTCAGGTGATCAGGCTTTATTTTATTTCCCTTTAGTAACCAATATCTTATGCAACAGAGCATTTTTTATTATCAAGAGGGGGCAATAAAGAATCAAATAAAAACAATACTACAAACCAAACCTTTAGGACTATTTCTTAAAACTATTCTGCATGTTGTCATATGCTATAATATAACACTTGAAAGCGTCCATTTGGGAGGTTTTCAACTTCTATTTAAACGGTAAGTGGTAAAAGGAGCCCTCCCTGGCACACTCCTCTCAGATCACTGGAAGAAATAAAACCTGTCCACCTTGCCTAGACAGGCACTGACAGCTGCAAAGCCTACCATCACTTCTTATGATTTCAGTTTAAGTGTGCTTTTCAAAATGATTAATAATTCAACATCTGTTGTCAGACAACATAAAAATATACCTCTGGCAGAATGTTAACTGATAATGGAGTAGTTCTTAAAATATGTATCTTGCTTTTCAAGATAACAAGGGATTTTGTGAGCAAATTACAGTTTAACAAATTCTCACACACACACATGTACATACATACATTTACACATTCATTTACATTTTAATTATCCTTGACTATGAACTTGTTAAAAACTTCAATGTTACCCAGCAAACAAGAAATGCAATATAATCCCTTCATCTGAAAATTAGTTTAGGCATAATCTTTATAGAAGGGAATAAATAATATATATGAAAAAGTAAAACGCATGCATCTTTTGATATAGCAATTCCATTTATAGGAATCTACGTTGAAGAGATCATCACACACATTTGCAAAGAGAATGGTTACAGAAAATTGCTTTAAACAACTAAAAGCTAAAGGTAAACAAAATGTCCACCAATAGGTAATTGGTTAATAAATGATTTCTGTACATATGTGTGCATGTATGTAATGTATATAAGGGAACACTATTCAATTATTAAAAATGATGGTTCAAGTCTAAATTTATTAGCATACAAAGATATTTATTGTTTGTATGTTAGTAAAAACAGATCACAAAACAGCAGGTATAATGATTCATTTTCATAAAATTATCCACACATATCTATATATGTATTATGGATAGAAACAGAGGGATGCTTGGAAAGATGCACAACAAAACGTTGTTAGTAGGTATCTCTAGGTGGCAGGATATGACATGATTTTTACTTTCTTTTTTCTCTATTGCTTAAGTTGTTATTGAGCATGTATCACATGTACAAATACAATAAAGCTAGGTTTCAAAAAATATGATTTCTGTAAGTATGAAGGTGAAAGCATTCATTTTTAACCTTGCCATGGCTATAGTGTTCTCTAACTGGGAATATCATATTTTCAATGTTTTCAAAGCAATTTTCCCTGAAATCAGGCAAATTTATCATATTTAGAGATGAGAAAATACTACTGAGCCAGCAAATGAACATTTAACCCAGAAAAATTATGGTTTAAACTAATCTTTATCTGACATCAATGTTAAAAATATGACCTTTTGTGAGGCTCTGAACAAACTAATTTAATAATTATTATATAATGATGATAACAATGAGAGTAGCAAGCAGTCAACATTTATTGACCACTTACTATGAATCAGATGATGTTCTAACCATAGGTGTTATTTAATCCTCTTTTTTCCTTTTTTAGTTCCCTCCCCCTTCCCTTGTATTATTTAATTCTCAAAACAACTCTAATGAGGTAGGCAAAATTATTCCCATTTTACAGATGAGAAAACTAAGATTTAGAAACTGGAACACTGGCAATCTGAATTCAGACAGGCTCTAAAACATCAAACTATATATAACATTGAACCTATTCCTTCCATTCCATGTTAGCCATCCACTTCCACAGGCATATCATTGTATGGTTGATTCCTAATATAGTGCTGAATAAATGCTGAATGAATGAATGAATGTGAAGGAACCTAAAAGTATTTGTTCAACTAATTTGAACAGGTTTTGATTACTCTGCTGCCATAACGGAAGAACTGATTTGAGGACAGTGAGATTCATACAAAAAAGTACTGAAGACCCCATCTATGACTGCTCCTTATATAAGGCACTACTAGCTATACTTACTGGTCTAGGTAAGGCCAGGTTTGCTCCATACCAATGATAAAGTGCTCTCCACACAGGTTCTGGGACCATTTCATAATCTCGTCCATGGATCAGCTGTGGAGTTCGTTTTAATCGTCCTCCTTCTAGTGTTAATGATGTAGCCTGAAAAGGAATAAAAATATTGATTTTTAATATTACAAAGTCTTCTGTGTTTTAACAAAACCTAGATGAAGGAGAACAAACTCATATGTCACTACCCAGAGTTTCATGTTACCGGAAATACTGAACTTTTAAAGAGAGATTTTTATTTTGACTTTCAAAATAAACTATTTAATACAGGGAACTCAAGACAAATCATTTGGAAAAATCATCAGAGCATTTGGAAATAACACCAATTTTTGCAAATTTCTTTCAAACAACAAAAAATATTTTGGAAAAAAAATTTCCATATATAGTACATGTGAAACAACATTTTTACAGTAGCTGTCATAAGAAAGAATAACATTTCCAAGGATCACTGTACTATTTCTCTGTTAGTTCTAAATCATAAAATATTTTCCCAGAAATGTACTCTACAGTTGGGCCCTGGGTGTGGTGGTTTCCAACTATAATCCCAGCTACTTGGGAGGCTGCAGTGAGAGGACTGCTTGAACCTAGAAGTTGGAGGCTACAGTGAGCTATGATCATGCCACTGCACTCCCAGCCTGGGCAACAGAGTGAGACCCCATCTCTTGAAAGAAGAGAAGGGAAAAGGGAAAGGAAAGGAAGAGAAAAGGGAAGGGGGGGAAGGGAAGGGAAAGGGAGGAGGGAAGGGAGAAAGGAAGGGAGAAGGGAAGGGAAGGGAAGGGAAGGGAAAAGGGAAGGAAGAAAGGAGGAGATGGGAGGGGAGGAAGGAAGTATACAAAGAGACTTCGATCTACAACAGGGTAATTAAATGAATCACCAATGTCTTGCTATGTGCTAAAACCTCTAAATTGAAATTTACTGGCATCCTGAAAGAGAAGAACTTTAATTTTAGATGTGAAATTATTTACCTTTACTGGTTCTTGAGTTACTAGTGGCTGGTTATCAATAGCCCCTGGTTTCTGAGGATTAAGGTGCAACAAAATATTCCCATTGGCTCCTAGCAAACACTGGTTGTTATTGTCAGAAGTGTTATGTTGTCGAGCAAAGCACACATCTGCCCCTGGTGTGGCAGAATACAGAAAGCCTATGAAGAAAAGGAGGATGGAATCTCTTATTTTTAGTTATTATACATAAACAGGCTTAAAGATATGAACTCAATGGCCATGTATTGGATAACACTATTATTCTGTGGCATGTCAGTAGAGTTTTAGAGTCTGATAAATCTGTAGAAGATAGGAAATACGATATATCCTTTTCTGGATAATTCACAGCATGGCACTAAGTAGACTACAAGCTTTTAAAAGTATCACCAAGTGAACATTTGGATACCGTCCAAGAATATCTATTTAATAATAACTCATGAGAATTACATGTCCTCTGATAGGAAGGGAGGAAGTGAGCTAAATACTGGTTATTAAGTATGAAATGTCCGATTTTCTCAAGTACGAAGTTTGACAGTTGGTATCTCTGACATTTCACTTTGACACTTACTTTATTTTTATTCTGAAGGTACATCCTCATTCTTTCAAACACATGGTTTGGCTTGTGATTATCTTTCACAATATTTTTTAGAGCAATTTTTGTGAAACCATGGATAAGTAAAAAACTTGTGTTATTTTTGAATATGAGTTCTGTCGTGGAAATACTGCAGATAGCTCGAAATACCAATGAAATGTTTGGGAAGGATGTGGCTAATGAATGCACAGTATGTTGATGGTTTGAGAAGTTCTATTCTGGTGATTTTAATCTTGAAAATGAGCCATGTGGGTGACCAGAGACCAAGGTGGATAATGATGAGCTGACAGCTGTAGTGGAAGCGAATCCATCTCAACCTATGCGGGAACTGGCAGCAGCAAGGTTTGATGTTACCTTTCCAACAACATTGGATCATTTGAGACAAATCCACAAGGTAAAGAAGCTGGATAGATGGGTACCACATAAATTAAACAAGTGCCAGAAGAGAAATCGTCTTGAAGCTTCCTTTCTTTGTTGTCACTACATATAGGCGAATCATTTCTACAC
>NW_012148519.1:2594125-2596181 GCF_000956105.1 Propithecus coquereli
AACAAAAAAGAAAGAAAAGCTAATGGTGTCTGTTTGGTGGGCCAGTGCTGATATTAGCCACTACAGCTTCATGAAACCTGGTCCGTCCATTACAGCGGATGTCCACTGCAACCAACTGGATGAAATGATGAGGATGTTTACAATTAAGCAGCCCAGATTGGTCAACAGAGACAGGCCAATCCTCTTGTAAGTCAATGCTTGACCACATGTTGCACAAACAACACTGCTCAGACTACAGAAGCTAGACTTGGAAACTTTCTGTTACCCACCATATTCACCAAACCTTGCACCAACTACCACTTCTTCCAGGCTTTGGACCACTTCTTGCAAAGAAAAATATTCAATTCTCAAAAAGCTGTGGAAAACGCCTTTCATGATTTCATCACCACTCGCTTTTCAGGCTTCTTTGTTGCTGGCATAAACACGCTAATATTAAGATAGCAAAACTGTGTTGACAGTTTTGGTGCATACTTTGATTAATTGTACTGCTTCTTGTTTGAGATATAATAAACTATACACTTTTGATTCGAAATTAGACATTCATATTTAATGACCTAATAGCTGAGCTTTCACATAGTCTCCTTTAATTATTTTCTTCTACCTACAAACACATTTCAAATATTGTTGGTAGATGGTAGTGATAGGAAGTCTCTGGATTAAAGGGAAGGAGCTAAAACAAGAACTCCAACAAAAGAGTGCTAGGGTGCTAGATAGATCCTAATGTTTTTATTTGAAAGAAAATCCTCATCTTTATAATAGGAAAATAAGCACAGAAAAATGATTAACGATAGCTTAAAGTTGTGAGCCTTAACGGTATTTTAAGGTATTTCAACTCTCAACTACATGTTAATCTTAGGTAAACATTCTAGTCATCAATCACTTTATAACCTTCCACCCGTGGTACTGCTCCACCTGTGGGTAACAGGTAATATGGTGAGCACAAACCACACAGGATCTTGATAGGGTTAAACAATAATCTGGTGTTAAAGCTGATTAGCACTTCTAGGACTGCTACCTGACCTTTGTATACTATTATGAGAAAGAGGAAGAGAAGAAGCAGTAGATTCCACAAAGAGCTTTGTAGAGAAAATGTTAGCTCTGTTCACTTTGTTTACACTTTCTACAGAAAAGGAGAGAAAATCTCAGAGGAAATAACAACAGGGTAAGACTGGGGGTCCTAATAATGGGAATCAACTCAATTCAGTTGGGCCACAGAAACACCAAACCATCTTCCCTGTAAGTGTGGAAAGACTAAGTTTTAGGTAAGTACCAAGGACTGAAGGGAATTCTTTCTAGTATTTTAACAAAATAATCCCCAAATTCTGGCCTGAAATGTCCACAGAATCTGACGTGAGGGTGCATTTCATCCAATAAAGGTAGAGAGAGTCCTGGAGGTGGAAAATTTTATATTCTCAAAAACTATCCTCCCAAATTTAAATGTATTGACTAAATAATTTAACAGTAATATGGAGAGATGTGGCTTGATCAATAAAAATAGTGAAAATATTTTCGTAACGAGAGATTAATGAAGTAGAATATAAAAAAGCTTTTCTTAGTAAAACTATTAAAATATTCATGAATCTTATAACTAATAATTTCATTCAAAATTTATTTCTGTGAATGGAAGCCTGATACCCAATACCCCAATCCCCACACTCTCTGCCCAATTAGACTCCCTTAAGAACTAACTATGATTAAACCTCATGGGGAATAAGGCATACTTACCGCTGCCAGCAGTTTCTGAGGCTTCAGATGCAGTAGAAATGTTGTCTGAAAATTTCTCTTCTGTGGCATTCACATAACTGAGGCTGCCACCAATTCTGTCTTCACCCTGCTCCATAGGATGTACTGGTGTTCCGAACGAATGTTTCCCTCCATTCATAATAGATGATGGCTCAATTACAACAGGGTTAGCATCCTAAAATCATGAAGTCAGAATATAAGCAGCAAAATTTAATAATCTGACAACTATGTAGCCTTCGAAAATGACTCTCACAATGATCTACTGTTTCTAATCCTCCTGTGGTTGCCTATAGACATTTTAAAACATTTTAAT
>NW_012148519.1:2597461-2601894 GCF_000956105.1 Propithecus coquereli
GAAGCTCTGACTGGGGTGGGGGGAAGGGCAACATAACCTAAACATTTGTACCCCCATAATATGCAGAAATAATAATAAAAAAAAAAGGAACAAGGATAATTCCAAGGAAGAACACAAGGTGCTGGTTTAGAAGACTGGATGGGAGTTAACATTGTGACAAAATAAGGTATATTGATGAATGAGAATGGTTTGGGAATGAGCTTATTTTGAGATATTCTGGCTTTAGATATCTGGATATTTGAGGCTCAGGACAGAGAAACAGGCTGGATATAAAGATTTGAGGCTATCAGACTTCCTGAAACACAAAAAAATGGTGTATACAGAATGAGAAGTGAGCAATATTTACATGATAGGTAGTGGAAGAATCTTGTTCGGGACACTGATCCTGAATGGTCAGAGAGGCAAACAAACAAACAGGACATTGTAAAGTCTCAGAGGGAGAAACCAATAGCATAGAACTATTTTCCACTAAGTTTAAGAGTGAAAAAAGAGAGAGATTTGAGACACAGAAAGGGAAGGTGCTATGAGAATTTTAAAGAGAGATCAGAATACTATCTGTGATTGAAAGGGTAAGAGAAAAGCTAAAAGGACTAACCAGCAGAACAAGATCCCAAAGCAGGAGACAGACAATAGCATGGATAGAAGAACTCAGTCAAGAAACTCTGGCATGAATTATAGTAGATAAAACTGATCAACGAATGTCGGTCTTAAAGGCACTGCCTATAAACTAACCGACACGTCAAATTTAACAAACTCTAAGTCAGAGTGTATCAACAGCATAGTTGATGCTTTTGTTTTCTTAAAGCAATTATAGAATCCCTAATTTTAGTCAACACAAGGAGACATTGATCAACACTGTATCAGCTGTTTTCCTCTCTGACCTATAAACCAAGTGAATACTATTAATCCATGGAACTTTTAGAAGTAAGCTCTGAAGAAATTCCAGTGCCTTTAATTGAAAGAGTGTCAAGAAGAGTTAGAACAAAACCTTGGTTTCTTTCCACATACCAATTAACTGTATTGGATTTAAATTTTTAAATAGCAATATAGCCTTATTATCCAAACTCCAAACAATTCAGAAGTATAAATATTCAGCTTCTGTTACAGATCCAAATGTTAGCATCTTCTGGTAATTATCAACTTTGTTAAAGTCAGAGGAAAGTACAGTGGAAAAAGTTTTATTCCATATTCAACTCTCTTTCAATCCTCTGATTACTTCAGGGAAAGGGTCTCAGTTTGGTGCTAATGTGCTAATCTAACACTCGATAATGTCTCTAACAAAGAGAGAACAGTCCTCAATAGCAGAGTTTTCCAATGGCGACACTATTTAGCTGGAATTGAAAAATATTAGTGCTTCCTATTTCTGGTGACATTGATTTTCTATTTAAAACAGTGATATAAAATTTCCTTTCAAAATACATTAAAGGAAAAATGGTGAGATTATTTATATATACATATACGAATTTTATATATTAAGTAACAATTACATGGGCACTATATGGGAAAATGGTGACCATAGTAAACAAATGATTAAAAACTGGGAATCTACATTAAATATGGATTTTTGGATCATCGATATTTTAAAATGGACTATTTATCAAAGAAATCAAAATTATATAGACAAGAGAACAACAGAACCAAACTGACCTATGTCAGAGAGAAGTATAAACGTAAATTAGGCCTAAGTAGTTTATTTTCTTAAAGATGATATCGAGTATCTAACAGCTTTTCTAATATTGAATCCATACCAACACAAAATTTTAATTAGGTTTCAAAAGAAAATTTTCCGCAAACATAAATAACTTATTATTTAAATCAATTCACCCATTTTCTTTAGTTATGCTTTCTGATTTATTTGGTCTGGAGTGGAGCAAAAGCATTTTTTTTTAAGTTCTCTATGTGATAACCATTGCCTAGTGAGGATTACAGTCTCATGCATTTATTTTCATAATATGTTCCAGATGCTGACAGTTTAGGAACTGATTTGTTATTAAATCTATTACTTGCTCTGGAACTTGCTTTTTAGAAAAAGATTAAGATTTTAATTAGCTTTTGGGTGATTTGCTTCTTTCCCATAAAGATGGAGCAAGATAGACAACATAGCCATTTAGAAGGAGTAACAGCGCCACCTTTGAGAAAAATTAAAATTAAAGTCTGTTTAATTAAAAATTAAAATTAAAATTAAATTAAATTTGTTTTCCTCCAGAATAATCACTTTATTCTTGCTACATGTGTTCTTGAACTTAAATACTGTCTGCATAACTATCATATTGTTGGCAGGCCAACTTCTTTACAAATTTATACTCACTTCTCTATTCTATTCTCTGGGCCAGACACCATCCTAAGTACTTTTCTTGAATTACACATTGCAGTTTTACACTTTGAGGGGAGGCATTTTACTATCCCTGTTCTTTTGTTTGTTTGGTTTTTTTAGACAGGGTTCTGGCTCTGTCACTCAGGCTAGAGTACAGTGGCATGATCATAGCTCACTGCTACCTCAAAGCCTGGCTGCAAACAATCTTCCTGCCTTAGCCTCCTGAGTAGCTATAACTACAGGTGCACACCACCACGCCCGGCTAATTTTTTTATTTTCTTTGTAGAGATGGGATCTTGCTATGTTGTCCAGGCAGGTCTCAAACTCCTAGGCTAAAGTGATCCTCCCACCTTGGCCTCCCAAAGTGCTAGGATTATAGGTGTGAGCCTGTGTTTCTAAATAGAATTTACATGAAACCATTCCCATGATAATATTTCTTATTCTGAAGAGCTCAGGATTAATACATAGGTTGAATTTATATATATCATTGGCAAGAAAATACGGCAATAAAAATATTACCAGTCATTAAATTTGTTAGGTTGAATGTTGTAAGAATTTGTCAATAGAATGATTGTAACAGCTTTTCAGAGGCTGCAATCTTTGCCTCCAGAGATTGCAGACTGTACCATATGCTTTTAACACGGCACAGTGAATAAAATAACAACACCCTTTGGACTTGGAGAATATGGGCTTTTCTTCACTTCTTTCCCAATGCTCCAAACAAACAGTGGTCTGTCTTCTGTCTTTGGCTTTCTTTTCTATTACAGGAATTTGTTGCTCGCAGTGTCCTCCACTGCCTGAAACTGTCACCCCTCCTCAGGTTCCTTCCTTTTCCCCTTTCTCCACCCTTATTTTTCCTGTTATTCCTTCCACTCTTTCAGTGAAAAAGCTAATCTTTTCTTTCAACTAATCTTATTATTGCTTTCCTTCTATATGCTGAGCAAACTCCTATATATTACAGAATGTTAGAGTCACCGGCTTTTTTCAACTGTGTTGTTTCTGGCTGCTGCGGGAATTTTTTTTTTCCCGAAACATCAAAGGATCTCGTTTAGTTTTTATTGACTTTTAGGTCTGAAACTATCTGAAATTACCCTAGAAGCCTGTGTTTTCAGGAAGATAGGTTCCTAGGTAAAGTTTCACCCACGGTGAGAAATTTCCTCACTTTCTGAGTCGACAATTCCTAAAAAGCCTATGAAGCACTTACTTTAATATGGGAATTCTATTTTGAGAATTTCATGATTCCCTCTGAGTTGGATGAATAGTTTCTGTTTTCTAAAAATACGGGTCAGAATTCACCTTTTCCTCCACTGATGGTACTACTTCATTTTATGCCTTATACATATGTATGCTACAAGTATTAATGATCTTAAATAATTAACAGTTTTATCAATTTTTATATTTCATTAGTCTGAAATGCTGGTTTTAGAAAAATAGAAAGCGACATGGAGTAATGGAAAATGTTATCAAGGCAAGAAACAGGAGACCTCAGCTCTATCAGGTAATAAATTAATTGTCTAATACAGCTTTGAGCAATTACAAAATCTAAAGGACCTCCCTCAGAGGCTCCATTTGTAAATCTAGAGAAGAAAGGTGATTTAAAGTACTTTCTAGTTCTAAAGTTACATGATAACTAAATAGTAAAATCTGTAAAATAGTAATAGCTGCTACCTCACAGTTCTCACAAAGACACATGTATACTACTATTAATACAAACGATGATAAACAGAAAAGATTACACCATTCCTCCCTATTCGAATGTTTACAGAAGGAGATTCCATATAGAAGAAAAAGGCCTGGCACATTAAGGAGGGAAAAGATTGGTAAGATCCCACGAGCAGAGAAACAATCAAATATTCAGGCTCAAGTGAATCATAGCAAATCTGGGGTAAACCACTTATGAGAAAGGATGACTTATTTTTCCTGCTCCCTTGGTTTCTGATCTTTTCATTTAGGCATGCCACCATCTGAAACACACAATCTGCCCTCACTGACAATAGTAATTCACATGAGCAAACAGGTTACTTTGTGAAAAGAAAACACTAACTAAAGCTAAGGAATGTTTTAGGCAGATAAAGCTCAGAGTAAGATCAAATTATCCAACATGTTAATACTAATTTTT
>NW_012148519.1:2602234-2604927 GCF_000956105.1 Propithecus coquereli
TCGGCCTCCCAGAGTGCTAGGATTACAGGCGTGAGCCACCGTGCCCGGCCTAATTTTTTTTTTTAAACAAGGCATTTGCCAAAGTTGCCACATATACTCAATGGAGAAATTTAAATTATTACTGCTACTGCTGCTGCTATAACTACCGCCACTACCACCACCACCACCATCTTCAACCTTATATAGGGTTCCTAACTGCCAGGAACTGAGCTAAGTGCTTCACATATATTAGCTCATTTAATTCTCATAACAGTCTTATTGAAATAATTTTTTTTGAAATAGATAATTATTAATCTCATTGTTCACATGTGAAAACTGAGGTAGAGAACTCAAGGTCATACAGCAAGTGGTAGGGCCAGGACTCTATCACAGAGAGTCTAAGCTTACTACGATTATCTTATACCAGTTTCTCATAACAACAGATAATACTTACTATGCCCCAGATACTTTTAAAACACTTAAGACATATCAAACTCATTTAATCCTCATAACAGCCTATGAGGGAGGTTATTATTATTTTTATTTTACAGATGGGGAAAACAGGGCCCAGAATGTCACTTTTAAAAAAAGGTTATTTGCATTTAAAAGGAAGTTGTTTTTTATTTAGTAAAGAACACTTTTCTAATTAGTACATATATGCAGAAAGGACTGCCATTACTCCACTTACATTTTTTTTGCCATCTTATTAATACGTTGCCATAGTTCTTTGCCTCCTTTCCCTCTGTATGAACAAATACTCTCTTCCCAGGTTATTGTTATTCTTGTAACAATAAATTAGCCTTCATTTTTAAGTAGATCTTGACCGATACATACTAGACAATAATGCCAGAGTGGGGAAAAGAATATGTAGATTCTCCCCTGTACATCTCTACCTTACTACTGTCCTCAAATTCTTCTAATGCACAAAAGGATTATGGCAGGTAAGAACAAACTAGGTTCATGTTCTTGTCAGTGCGCTTCTGTCTGTTTATAAGGGACATGCTGCTAAGAGCAAGATCTTTGTCATGTTCCTAAAGAAAACAAAAACTAATACATTCAAGACAAAACTAGATTATTCTTTGAGTCTATACTTAGTAAGACATTAATAACCACTCATTCTAAGGCTAAACTAAGAATACAAAGACCAAAAAGTATTTCAAAATAAAAACTAAAGCTTTACCCACCCCCTCCCGCCTTTTCTTGTTTCTTTACTTACACTCACTATCATCATCTACAAGGTTCTTTGTCATTTGCCTTTTTTACCAAAGTCTGTGTTTCCCAATTATTAACACTGTGGCATCAGATTTTGAGTAACTTGGTTTTCATTTTTTTTTTAAAGGAAACTCATAGTATTCTTACTGCATTCTTAAGTTACCTCTTGGTAAATGCTGAGGAAACATTCTCGGACTCATACCCATATTCACCCAGATGTTAGACTTCTGTGTCCCAGTAGCAAGCATGTGCCACTACACCTAGCTAATTTTTAAATTTTTTGTACAGACAGGGTCTCGCTTTGTTGTCCAGGCTGGTCTCGAACTCCTGACCTCAAGCAATGATCTCGCCTTGGCTTCCTAAAGTGCTGGGATTACTAGTGTGAGTCACCGTACTTGGTCAATATAACAGCCCCACATTTAAAATAACCCATACACCAACATTAACAGTAGCATGTGAAAACACACTATTAAACTCTGCAAAAGGTAAAAAGAATGAGGAAGAATGGTAAGGTAGAAAATGTAAAGAGTATCTACCAATACGCTAATAATAAACAGTGACAGAAAAGAATATTTAAAAAATATGAATAAAATTATTAGAATTTTTATTGGTGATCATTTGGCAAATAACAATGAGTCTATATATCAACTTGCTCTCCCTTATACATATGTATGCTACAAGTATTAATGATCTTAAATAATTAACAGTTTTATCAATTTTTATATTTCATTAGTCTGAAATGCTGGTTTTAGAAAAATAGAAAGCGACATGGAGTAATGGAAAATGTTATCAAGGCAAGAAACAGGAGACCTCAGCTCTATCAGGTAATAAATTAATTGTCTAATACAGCTTTGAGCAATTACAAAATCTAAAGGACCTCCCTCAGAGGCTCCATTTGTAAATCTAGAGAAGAAAGGTGATTTAAAGTACTTTCTAGTTCTAAAGTTACATGATAACTAAATAGTAAAATCTGTAAAATAGTAATAGCTGCTACCTCACAGTTCTCACAAAGACACATGTATACTACTATTAATACAAACGATGATAAACAGAAAAGATTACACCATTCCTCCCTATTCGAATGTTTACAGAAGGAGATTCCATATAGAAGAAAAAGGCCTGGCACATTAAGGAGGGAAAAGATTGGTAAGATCCCACGAG
The DNA here is from genome assembly GCF_000956105.1 of Propithecus coquereli. NCBI lineage: Eukaryota > Metazoa > Chordata > Mammalia > Primates > Indriidae > Propithecus > Propithecus coquereli. The sequence continues at coordinate 2,604,587 of NW_012148519.1, forward strand.
CAGAGAAACAATCAAATATTCAGGCTCAAGTGAATCATAGCAAATCTGGGGTAAACCACTTATGAGAAAGGATGACTTATTTTTCCTGCTCCCTTGGTTTCTGATCTTTTCATTTAGGCATGCCACCATCTGAAACACACAATCTGCCCTCACTGACAATAGTAATTCACATGAGCAAACAGGTTACTTTGTGAAAAGAAAACACTAACTAAAGCTAAGGAATGTTTTAGGCAGATAAAGCTCAGAGTAAGATCAAATTATCCAACATGTTAATACTAATTTTTCTTTTTTTTTTTTTTGAGACAGAGTCTCACTCTCTTGCCTGGGGCGAGAGCCGTGGC
>NW_012148519.1:2604977-2619023 GCF_000956105.1 Propithecus coquereli
TTTCTTCTTTAACTTTTTATTTGGAACAATGGAAGATTACCTTTTATAAATTCTAAGTTCTAATGTTAGTTCTGAAATTAACTTAGTTGTATAGGAAATTTGTACTTCTTACCCAAGGGTCTTCAACTTTTTGATGGGAAGGGTGAACTAATGAAGGACAATGTAAATGATGTAGTTGAGAGAACACAAATTTTAAAGTAAGTCCTTAGGTTTGATCCTAAGTCTTCCACCCTGATCAAGATATTGTTACTTTTTCTCTCAGCCCCAGGTTCCTCATAGGTAAAATGGGTATAATATTACCTTCCTCAAAGGGATGTTGTGAGAATTAAATGAGAGGTGAGGTGCATGACATACACAGGCACCCCTGTGCCAAATATTATCTTTCTCCAGAGTTGTTGCAAGGGAAGAAATTTATGTGGAAGTGTAAGCACAGAGCCTAGCCCATAGCAAGTATCATATAAATATTCATTTCCTTTCCTTTCAAATATTTATCTAAGTTGGAGCATTTTATTACTGGCCAGTAGTCACACAAAGTCTAATGGAGTTGAAAATCCTATGAAAAATATAAATAAACAGGAATCTAACTCACGTATTTGACATATTCTTTCCACTGTTGCCACCACTGCATGGAGATGATAAACCAATTGTGTCCTGGTTGCAGACCATATCTGCTCTCTCGTTCTAACCATCCTCTGCACATACAAAAGAAATTCAATACATCAAATGAAGTTGTGTGGAAACATATAACACCATCCACAAATTATCATTAGAAGTTTTACAAAGAAAAAACATGAAACGAACAGATGTACTCAGGAGAGACTGCCACGATTTAAATTAGTGAAATATTATTTCCATTGATAAGCTAATTAAGAGTCATGGAACACTATCAAGCATTATACTGATATTTTTAAAGACAGCTTTACTGAGGAATTATTTACATAATATAAAATTTACCTATTTTAAATGTAAAACAACAATTTTGGTAAATTTAGAGATGTGTGCAACCATCATCACAATCCACTTTCAGAACACTTAGAACATGTCAGTTAGTGCAAAAAGATCATCATCTGTGCCCATTTTTAGTCAATCCCTATTACTACCCTCAGCAATAGGAAACCACTAATCTATTTTCTGTCTCTTATAGATTTGCCTTTTCTGAATTATTTATGTAAATGGGATAACACAGCACATGGTTTTTCACATCTGGCCTCTTTTATTTCACATAATGGTTTTGGGGTTCATCTATTTTAGCAGATATCAGTTGTTTGTTCTTTATTCCTCAACAGTATTCTATTGTACGTATATACCACATTTTATCTATCCAACAGGTGAAGAACATTTGTAACTGGCAAACCAATATCCAAAGTGGCTACACCATTTAATATTCCCACGGGCAAAGTAGGAGGGTTCTAGTCTCCTCACATTCTTGCCTATACTTGTTGTCCACATTTTCTGCCATTCTAATGGGTGTGAAGTGATGTGGTATTGTGATTTTTCAAAAAATATTTTTAAGGTAAAAATCACATAACATGAAATTAATGATTTTAATGCATACAAGCATATAATTCAGTGGCATTTAGTACGTTCAAAATGTTGTGCAACCACAACCTTTTATTAAGTTCCAAAACATTTTCATACACCCCAATTAAACAGTCATCCGTTAAGCAGTTATTCTCCATCCCCATTATCCATTTCTCCCAGCCCTTGGCAACTACCAATGTGTTTTCTGTATCTACCAATTCACCTATTCTAGATGTTTTATATAAATGGAATAATTTACTATGTGACCTTTTATGTCTGGCTTCTTTCCCTTAGCATATTTGTGAAGTAAATCCATGTTATAGCATATATTATTTAATAGTACTTCATTCCATTTTATGGAGGAATAATATTCCATGGTAACGTATACCATGTCTTGTTGATCTGTTCATCCACTGATAGATGTATAGACCATTTCCACCTTTGGATACTGTGAATAGTGGTGCTATGAACATCGTGTTCAAGTATTTGTTTCAGTGACTGTTTTCAATTCTCTTGGGTATACAGCTGGATTATATGGTAACTCTATGTTCGGGAATTACCACACTGTTTTACACAGTGGCTGCACCATTTTACTTTTCCACCAGCAATATATGAGGGTCCCAATTTTTCCATATCCTCACCAAAACCTTCCATTTTTACAATTATAACAATCCTAGTGGGCGAGAAGTAGAATTTCACTGTGGTTTTAATTTGTATTTCCCTATTCACTACGCTGAGCATCTCTGCATGTGCTGATGACCATTTGAACATCTCTGGAGAAATGTGTACTGGAGTCCGTTTTTAGTTACCTATTTTTTAATTGGGTTGTTTGCTTTTTGTTGTTATTATATTCTTTATATATTCTGGTTACTAGACCTTTATCAGATACATGATTTGCAAATATTGTCTCCCATTATGTAGGCTGTCTTTTCAGTTTTTTGATAATATCCTCTGATGTACAAAAGTTTTTAATTTTGATGCAATCCAATTTATTTTTTCTTTGGTTGCTCATGCTTTTAGTGTCACATCTAGGAATCCATTGCAAAATCCAAATAATTTTTGAAGGAACAGTTTTGTATTATTATACAATCTATATTATTTTATAAGATTTGGAGTGGAAACAGAAGCAGGGAATAAAATAGTATTTCAGAATATTCCCATTTTGTAAAAATTTTACATGCATCATTGTAGGCATATATTTAAGTGGGTATGTGAATATTAAAAATGTCAACAGCAATTATCTGTAAATACAGAGATTATGGACATTTTTGTTTAGCACTATTTTCTAATTTTGCTACAATAAACATGAAATTTTTTGTACTAAAGAAAACTGGCTATCTTTTATCTTACATCTTTTTTCTTTCAAAAAATTAAATTTAGAATTCAGGGCAATTTTATTGTTAAATAGGATTTGACCTCTAAATTAGTCCTGTTCCTTGTCTAGGAAGGTACTTCAATAAAAATATATCACTATGTATCCATTTTTGAGAAACAGCTTCACTGTGATGATTACATTAACATGGGACATGCTATTACTTAATAACCAATATATTTTAGGTGTTTGAAATTTCAACTACATAATGAAAAATACCCAGATTGAAACTATACATTTACCTAATAATTTGTCCTTCTTCTTCTGGAGTAGCTGGTCTTAATCCCAGAACTATATGACATACCTACGGGGAAAATAAAAACAGTAAATCAAACTTTATTAACTGCATAATATTTAACATTCTCTGTATGAGATCTACTTTCTAGACAGGAATCTGAATTAGCAATTGCATTCAACTGATGTATTACCAATGATTCATCTGAGCAAATTTTAACTCTAGCTGTGTGGCTTTTGTTTTTATTATTTTTTATTTTTTTTTTTTGAGACAGTGTCTCACTCTGTCGCCCCAGGTAGAGTGCAGTGGCATCATCATGGCTCACTGCAACCTCAAACTCTTGGGCTCAAGTGATCCTCCTGTCTTAGCCTACCGAGTAGCTGGGACTACAAGGGTGCCACAATGCCCAGCTAATTTTTCTATTTTTAGTAGAGATTAGGGCGGAGAGTGGGGTTTTCACTCTTCCTCAGGCTGGTCTCAAACTCCTGACCTCAAGCAATCCTCCCACCTCAGTCTCCCAAAGTGCTGAGATTACAGGAGTGAGCCACCATGCCCAGTCCATTAATACTACACATTTTAATATAATGTTCTTATAAAAGTATATTTTCATTGTTGTAAAGTATACAACTGGCTGCATGTTCTGTAATTTATTTATCCAACTAATATTGACAGATATTCAGGTCATTTTCTAGTTTTGGCTGTAACAAAGACTGCTTATAAGATATACATGTTCCTGTAGGGTATACACATGGGGTATATGTGACTTGCTGGACCGCAGGGTATACATATGTCTAACTTTCATAAAAATTGCCGAACAATTTCCAAAGTGGTTATACCAATTTATATTCCCACAAGCAATGAGTGAGAGGTTCCACTTGCTTGTTATCCTTAACAATATTTCATATCACTTAAAAACTAACCATCTGGTGGTTACTTTGAATAGTAGTATTCCAAGTATGGTTTTGATATATATTTCCATGATAACTAAAGAGATTAGTAGTCTCTTTTCATAAATGTATTAGGTATTTGGATATTTCCTTTTTTTATAGTACCTGTTTAGGTTTTTTGCACATTTTTATATTGGGATTCTGTGTTTTTCTAACTAATTTTTGTTCTTTTTATGCCCTAGATACAAGTCTTTTATTGCATACAAAAGTGCAAATATTTTCTCCCACTTTGTGGCTTATCTTAATGGTATCTATTTATAAAAATTTATAAATTTTATTGAAGTCCAAGTTAATCTTTGTCTTTATGGTTAGTGTTTTATATTCCCTGTTTAAGAACTCTTTGCCATCTCAAAATCATTAAAATATTCTCTTACACTTTTATTAGTAGTTTTTTTCCCCCACCTTCATACTTAGGTCTGTATCCTACATGGAATTAATTTATGTGTGGTATAAAGTAGGAATACTGATGCATATTTTTCTCCATTTGGCTACCAACTGACCCAGCAGCATTTAATTAAAAGATCATCCTTTCCCTTCTATACAGTACTGCTGTCTTTGTTATAAATCAAGTGACCACATATGTGTAGGTCTACTTAAGGACTCAAGACTGTTCCACTAATCTATTTGTCTAATTTCATGCAAATATCATTGTCTTAATTACTGTTGTTTTATAAGTCCTAATATCTGGTAATATAAGCCCTCTAACTTTGTTCTTCAATATTTTCTTGGCTATTCTTGGACCTTTGCACTCTATGTATTTAGAATTATCTTGTAAATTTCTAGAAACAACAATGACAGTAATAAACCTTTTGGATTATGATAGCGTCAAATCTATAAATCAAGAGGAATTAACATCTTTACAATATTGAGCCTTTCAATCTATAAATTTGGATTAATTATTCCTTCTGTATTGGTTTTCTATTTCTATTGCTGCTGTAACAAATGACCACAAAAACAACACAATCTCTCTCTTTCTCTCCCCACCTCGGCCCCTCTCCTCCCACCACAGTTCTTCACTTTTAAAAGATGCATGTGATCACACTGGGACCACCTGAATAATCCAGGCTATTTTTTCCATCCTTAATTCTTTTTTCTGAGACAGTCTGCTCTGTTGCCTGGGCTAGAGTGCTGTGGCATCAGCCTAGCTTAGAGCAACCTCAAACTCCTAGGCTCAAGTGATCCTCCTGCCTCAGTCTCCTGAGTAGCTGGGACTACAGGTGAGCACTACCACGCCCAGCTAATTTTTTCTATTTTCAGTAGAGATGGGGTCTCACTCTTGCTCAGGCTGGTCTTGAACTCCTGAGCTCAAGTAATCCTCCAGCCTCGGCCTCCCAGGGTGCTAAAATTACAGGCATGAGCGACCATGCCTGGTCACATCTCTGAATTCTTAACCTGATACATCTGCAAAGTCCCTTTTGACATGTAAGATAATACATTCACCAGTTCCAGGAATTAAGTGTACAGATATGGGGAGGAGGGCAGCATTATTCTGTCTACCACACTCTTTAGAATTTGATATTTTTTAACAAATGTACAAAAGAGAGGATTCTGATTATGTTTAGCATGCTTCTTGGCAAAAAAGGAGTGGAAATAAAGATAGTACACCTCACTATATGAGGTGCATTCAAACCAGGTGAAGAAAAAAAAGATACTATCTCAAGAATGGTTTTCAGATTAATTCTATTGACACTTACATGCGCTAGGTTTTAAATACCCCACACACTCAGCCAAGTGTGAGATCTTGGCAAATAAAATAAGAGTATACTTCAATATTGTATCACTAAATTTACCAGCTAACTCTACCAATTTTAAGATATAGATAGAAAATAAAACAATTTAGCATAACTGCCTGCTTACTCATATATTAATTAAAAATACAATTTTGGAAGCATATCTGAGTATATAATAAAGCAAGTACAGTAAAATGTAATAATAAAATTTAGGTGGTAGGTAGATTATAATATTCACTGAAAAAATCTTTCAGCTTTTCATAATAAAATGTTGGAAACACACACATAAGCAAATCTCAAGTATATATTTATGTATAAGTTAGAGTCACAGAAAAATAGTGCCAATCCAAGCCCCTGATAAGAATGACAAAATAGGAAAGGCAATACCAAAAGTCAATGCTACAGTATGTGAGAACAAGATGACTCAGACATAAACTTAAGTGATCAATATGTTCATATATTGAATCTGAGATAAAGCAGTTTTAAAATTAACAATAGTGAAAGAGCTTACAGAACCTACTACTGAAGATACTATTTTAAAAGAGATGAAGACAGTTGACCAATTTTCATGTTACCAAGCAAGTCAGTTCTGTTTATAGTGATCTGTATTATTTTCATATATATTTTATAAAGCTATCAACTTGAATTCCTGCTGAAAATTATAACTGATAGTAAGACAATTGATTTAAATGGATATTATATATATTTTAAATAAATAAAAATGAGTCATTTGCTCTAAGGAAGAGAACAATTTTCATTTATTCCAACATAACTGTGTCACAGACAAGTTATTCTTTATTTAAAATGGAAGATCATGAATGGTTTGGTATGATATAAGCCATATATCAATAGTTTGGTATGATGTATTTCTGTCTCAAGGGTTAATTACATGATATATGATATAAACATACCAAACCATTCTAACCTTCAAGGGGTACTTCTACAAGGAAAGGAAAATAAAATAAGAAACTAAAATAATCACTATCAATCTATTAAATTAACTTAAATACTTATGAAGAACTATGAAAAATGGGAAAATGTAAATATCTTTAAAAATCAGAGCAAGAGAACTAGTTTAACTAGGAAAATACTTCAAATCTGGAAAGCTCTATGACTTAACGTTCACTCCTGTTAGCCTTCCTTCCTTTTCAATCTTTCTTGGACCTTCTAAAGAATAAAATTCAAGAAACAGCCTTACTGCTAAGATGATTTCCTAACTGGAGGGACTGAATACTTTGAAAAATTCATAGTTACCTCCTTATGATCCATCTTTCTATTCACACTGCCTTATTTATTAGGAAGGGCCTTACAGTGAAGAAAAATAGTAAATTATGATGAATTTTGCAATTTAAATTGTTTATGTCTACATGCTGTTCTATCATGAGTATGAGATAAACGAACATAGTCACCTACATTCTACTTTCCTATATCCCAGGGTCACGATTTTGAGAAGCTTCAGCAGGCACTCATGCTCTGTCTTACCGTCTTTCAGGGGGTGTGTAGGATGATGTAGTTCTTTTTATAACATATAGTTTTGCCAGTTAGACACAACAACTCTAGCTATTATATGATGGAAAGGATGCAAAACTACTGGTACTACTACCCTCTATACCTGTCATTTACCTTAAACATACCTGGAAAAGGAGATTCAAAAATTCATTGGCAAGAACATTTTTCACACTCCAGATCTGATAGTCTTCCAGAGTAAGATGACCCATCTGAAAGAGAGACAGTAAAAAATCTCATGTTAAGAATATCCTTGTATTTTATACCATTCGAATAAATCTGGTTTATTAAGCTTATATTAGTCGTGTTTCTGAAAGCAATAATTTACAGTAGCTGCTGTGTGTTGACCTGAAAGGCTAGCTAGTATAAATTTAAAAGTGACAAAATTTACATTAAATACAAATGCCATTTGTAATTCTGTTCAAGCAGTCAATGGTAACAAGGCAGCTTATCATTGATAATCTTTCTCCAATAACACCTGGAAAATAACTTACAATATTTCTGCTTCAAGGGTTTATTACGGAAAATCACAGAAGGCCCTGGGTAGGCAAAATGGCACATTTACTAATTTTGAAACCAAAAAGCAGACTATCTGGATTATGCTCTTTCATTTTAACAATCTCCTAAGACATCTGGCAATACTAACAGCCTTCTTAGAAATTTAAAGGAAATTCATATCAAGAATGAATTTCTATATTATATTTCCTCAAAATTCAATTTAACATTACTTTTATAAATTGAGTGAAGCAACATTTTTGTCATGTCAATGTGTACCAAAAATTACATACGCATAATAGAGGCAAATATGTATATTTTTTCTTGTCAGGTAAAAATATAACCAAATGTTTGTTACTTCACGTGTTCAATAATTACCTAACAATCCTAGATGAACAATGTTTTTAGCTTTTATTATTTAATGATATTTCTATATTCTCTTTTCATTACATATCATATGATATGTAAGATTTTAAATCACCATGATTATAATTACCAGCTTTCTTGATACCATTTCTATTTAGGTATATTAATACTAATCTAAATGTTGGCTAAAATTAGAAAAGTAGTATCTTCCTCTTTGCTTTCCTAACTCCTCTGCAGTGCAGAAGGTAAACAAGTGTAAGATCATTCCTGTATGTTTGTCCAAATGCATTTAATAACAAAATTTTATATAAAGGCAATCTGACTGTATATGGTTTAACTAGGGTATATAGATATAGATATTTAGTGAATTTCACAAACAAGTAAGAAATACTGTCCATTTTCTTAAACACTTTTAGACAACTAAATCAATAAAGATATTCTAGCAATATTATTTTCCCTCACTTTCTTTTATGCCTCAAATATACTGGAGGCAATCTTCTATATTAACAAGAAAAATACATTCACATTGTTTTTAAAATAGAAAAAAAATTGACTTGCGGAATCGTTAAAGTGTATACTTCAACTGTTTCATAACCAAACAACAGATATATGAGGGATTTAATAGTTAAGAAAATCTCCCAAGTCCAGGTAGAGAAATAAGCTAAACAGAAAGGAAGAAAACGGAAAAGTCCTCATTTTTGTTTTTTCAAACAAGTTCATGTTCTAGAAGTAGAAGGCATAGAGAGGGGGTAAGCAAACCACCAGATTATGACTAACATTGAATCATATAATCTTTCTTATCACAATCACTTTTTGAAATTGTCCTGTTCACCGACAACAACAATGAAGTGGTCTGAAGAGGCTTTTTCTCCACCCCCTGCCAAATACAGTACAGCGGGTCCTTGAATATCATTTTGTTCAAGGTCGTTTCAATATAATACTTTTTTTCTTTTTTTTGAGACAGAGTCTCACTCTGTTGCCCTGGCTAGAGTGAGCGCCGTGGCGTGAGCCTAGCTCACAGCAACCTCAAACTCCTGGGCTCAAGTGATCCTACTGCCTCGGCCTCCCGAGTAGCTGGGACTACAGGCATGCGCCACCATGCCCGGCTAATTTTTTTATATATATATTTTTAGTTGTCCAGCTGATTTCTTTCTATTTTTTTCAGTAGAGACAGGGTGTCACTCTTGCTCAGGCTGGTCTCGAACTCCTGAGCTCAAACAATCTGCCCGCCTCGGCCTCCCAGAGTGCTAGGATTACAGGTGTGAGCCACTGCGCCCGGCCGTTTCAATATAATATTGATGAGAAAAACAAACTGATTCCCAGCCAGGACCGCTGTCTGTGTGGAGTTTGCACCTTTTCCCCATGTTTGTGTGGGTTTTCTCCGCGTACGCTGGTTTCCTCCCACTTCCCAAAGATACATGTGTTAGGTTAATTCGAGTGTCTAAATCAACCCAGTACAGTGCAAGATCTGCTGCTACAGAGAGGAGTATCAACAGCAGCACCATGGCAACAGAAGAACCTCGAGGACTACGTGGGATTTGCCAATCTCCCAAAGCACGTACACAGAAAATCAGTGAAAAGAGGGTTTGAATTCACACTTATGGCGGTAGGTGAATCTGGATTGGGAAAGTCAACATTAATCAACTGATTATTCCTAATAGATTTGTATTCTTCAGAGTATCGGGTCCTTCCCATAGAATAAAAAACACTGTACAGGTAGAACGACCCAAAATTTTAATCAAAGAAGGTGGTGTTCACTTGCTGTTCATAATAGTAGATACCCCAAGATTTGGAGATGCAGTGGATCACAGTAATCACTGGCAGCCTGTCATCACCTACATTGATAGCAAATTTGAAGACTACCTAAATGCAGAATCTTGAAGTGAATGGATGTCAGATGCACTGTTGTTTATGCTTCATTGCTCCCTTTGAGATATGAACCTCAAGCATTGGATATTGAGTTTATGAAGTGTTTGCATGAAAAAGTGGGTATCTTCCCACTTATTGCCAAAGCAGACTGCTCACATCCAGAGAATGTCAACAGTTTAAAAAACAGATAATGGGTCGGGCGCGGTGGCTCACGCCTGTAATCCTAGCACTTTGGGAGGCCGAGGCGGGCGGATTGTTTGAGCTCAGGAGTTCGAGACCAGTCTGAGCAAGAGCGAGACCCCGTCTCTACTAAAATTAGAAAGAGATTAATCGGACAACTAAAAATATATAGAAAAAATTAGCCAGGCATGGTGGCGCATGCCTGTAGTCCCAGCTACTGGGGAGGCTGAGGCAGTAGGATCGCTTGAGCCCAGGAGTTTGAGGTTGCTGTGAGCCAGGATGACGCCATGGCACTCTAGCCCAGGCAATACAGTGAGATTCTGTCTCAAAAAAAAAAAAAAAAACAGACAATGAAAGAAATGCAAGGACATAAAATTAAATGATGCAAATTTCCAGAAACAAATGATGAAGAAGAAAATAAGCTTGTTAAAAAGATAAAGCCATTCTGGGCAAAATAGTGAGACTCTATCTCTACAAAAAATAAAAAAAATAGCCAGGCATGGTGGCACGCACCTCCCAGGCTGAAGCAGGAGGATTGCTTGAGCCCAGGAGTTGGACGTTACACTGAGCTATGGCCACTGGATTTTAGCACAGGGTGACAGAGACAGATCCTGTCTTAAAAAAAAAAAAAGATAAAAGACCATTCACCTCTTGGTGTGGTAGGTATTAACAGTAATACTACCATTGAAGTTAATGGCAGAAGGTCAGAGGAAGGCAGTATCCTTGGGTGCTGCTGAAGTTGAAAATGGTGAACACTATGTAACTTCACAGTTCTAAGAAATAAGTTGGTAAGAACACACATGCAGAACTTGAAGAATGTTACTAATAATGTATACTATGAGAACGACAGAAGCAGAAAACTGGCAGCTGTGACTTATAACGGAGTTGATAACAATTAAGAATAAAGGGCAGCTTAGTAAGAGCCCTCTGGCACAAACAGAAGAAAGAAGGAAGCATGTAGCTAAGTTGAAGAAGATGAAGATCAAGTTGGAACTGGTGTCTGAGATGAAGGTTAATAAAAAAGTTCAAAAACTGAAGGACTCCGGAGCTGAGCTCCAATGGCACCATGAGAAACTGAAAAAGAATTTGGAAGGCAAGCACAAAGAATTAGAGAAAAAACGTCTTCAGTTCGAGGATAATAAAGCAAACTGGGAAGCTTAACAATGTGTTTTAGAACAACAGAACTCTTCAAGAACCTTGGAAAAGAACAAGAAGAAAGGGAAGATCTTTTAAACTCTATAGATCACCAATTACATATTAACTGCCAATATGCCAGCTTGGACATCAGTGTTTGTTGGATCCATTTGACCAATCTGCACCAGTTTTATCCATAATCATGGGTTTAACAGCATGATAAAAATTAATGTTTTGTTGTTTTTGATGAAGATTAAGATGCCTTGAATTGTCTAGGGTGTTGTGTACTTAGAAAGTAACAGCTCCAGGTACCTTGCCTCCATTTCCCTTTCCTTTATTTTAATTAAACAGATATCTTCAATTTAATGCAAGAGAACATTTTACTGTTGTACAATCATGGTCTGGAGTTTGCTTATGGGATACTCCAAAATAAAAGGACTCTGGAAGGTTTTCACTGAGGATAAATCGCCAAAATATGATGCAAACTATGCTTCTCTGTGATGATTAAAATACAAAGGCTCCATTCAATGCAGCATATGCAGTAATATAATTTAGTCTAACACAGTTGACCCTATTTCTTGACACTTCCATTGTTTAAAAATGCACACGGGGGAAAAAAAAACCTGTACGTTTACAGTGCACCTAGGAGTGCTTTTTTTATAACAACTTTTTTTGTTGTTTTTGTTTTCGATCCTTTAAATATATATTATTCTCATTTATTTGTGCCCTCTATAGTCAGAATCTCATTATAGTTTCATTTCTGTATTAACATTTAATTTACATATTTCACATACATTGGCCCTGCTAAAATAGAATATATTAATAGTATCTTTTATATGATATATAGGAACCAACAAGAAAATTGCCTTTAACTTCCTTTTAACACTTAATGGTAAGTAGCAGGGAGAAATGCATTCTTAGACCATTTCTAGGCAAAATTGTGAAGCTAACAACCAACCTCTTTTTACCTATATGCAGTCTCTTCATTTTACTAGAAATAGAAATCATGGCCTCTTAAAGAGAAATTACCATTCTGCATTTAGCTGTATTCATACATTACGTTTATGTATTTTTTGTTTATACTGTAAAAAATTCACAGAATTAACAATGTTGTGATATAAAAAAATGAAAAAGTAATAAATTGTCCCAGTATTAGTGAGTGAGTGTGTGTGTGTGTGTGTGCACCCTGCAATGGGATGGCATCCTGTCTGGGGTTGGTTCCTGCCTTGTGCCCTGATCGGCAAGGATAGGCTCTGGCCACTTGTGTCCTTGAATCAGAATAAGCAGGTTGGAAAATGAATGAATACAAATAACTGTAAAATAAAAACTCATAGAGTATACAACAATCATAGAAATTCATGACAATTTAAATGATGTGGTAAGAAAGCACTTAGCAAGCCTGATATATTTGTTATTGTTTTTGAACTGTGTGGTGGTAGGAGGTGCTCCTTAAAATTCTCAGCTTGCAAACATTTATTCCTTGATTTAACTCACCACCACTATGTCTGCTGCCATCACTCACTGATTAACCAAAAATTGGGCAGATAATGATCTTACTTGTTTTTATTAATCTTGCTTAAATGTATGTATAGCCCACATTTATTTCAATGTTTAATATTAAAAGTTTTTTGGGTCTTTTTTTTTCTTTTATTTCAGACTCATGACAGGCCCAGAATGTTTGAGTCTTTATTTAGAAGTTTGGCAATGTTTTTCTGACCAGAAATATGCCATAGGAATATTGTTTATATCAATTAGCCTATGGTAAAATTGATTTCCAAGAACCTATTGACAACATTAAGTAAGGAGTTACTGTACAAGAAGTTAAAAACACCTCGATCTGTAATACAGTATGCCCGAAAGGATCTTTGACTTAGAAGCCTGTTGTTCGTACTACAATTCTATCAGAACGGTCAATTACTTCCATAACCATCCACCATTTGTATTCCTCCAGCCTTTGAAAATGACTTTTTGACTATAACAATATGGTTTTGAAATAGGCAGGAATAAATCATAGCATACTCATGATGGAATACTATGCAGAGGCTGAAAAGACTAAGAATAATCCCTATATAAAGTTTTGTATTTAACATATGAAAGATGCTTAATAAACATTTGTGAAATTTAGGAAAAAAACAAAAAAATTGTTGCAGAATGGCTTATACAGTATTATTCAATTTTTAAAATATAAAACACACACAATACATATAAATTTATCCTATGCTTGATAGTGGTCAGAATAGTATATATTCTCCTCCACTATCTATTGAGAATAACCAGAATTCTTAAAAACAAAAAACAAAAAAATTCCAGAGGATCTGCAAGCTCTGCCACATCATATACCTCAGTCATAGGTGGCAAAGAGAAATATGGGTTATATAACTTAATGGACTTTCTGATAAATTTCAATTCATTATGGAGTTTTACAATGAATAATCAAGGCCTAAAATTCTAGGACAGAAAAATGAAGAATGCCAAGAGAGGGAGAAGCTGTGTTGAACAGAAGCTACATTTCAAAATGCTACCTTTTGCATTTGAAGTTAATAATTTAATTGTAAATGATTCTGCACTGATGACAAAATTAACAAATAGTATAAATTCATTTTAATTTTATAGGAATTAACATTGAGAACAGACAGGGAAACCATAGTAAAATATGAAAATGTAATAATTTCTATTTATTTTGCTTTGTTG
>NW_012148519.1:2619073-2619673 GCF_000956105.1 Propithecus coquereli
GTTTCAATATAATATTGATGAGAAAAACAAACTGATTCCCAGCCAGGACCGCTGTCTGTGTGGAGTTTGCACCTTTTCCCCATGTTTGTGTGGGTTTTCTCCGCGTACGCTGGTTTCCTCCCACTTCCCAAAGATACATGTGTTAGGTTAATTCGAGTGTCTAAATCAACCCAGTACAGTGCAAGATCTGCTGCTACAGAGAGGAGTATCAACAGCAGCACCATGGCAACAGAAGAACCTCGAGGACTACGTGGGATTTGCCAATCTCCCAAAGCACGTACACAGAAAATCAGTGAAAAGAGGGTTTGAATTCACACTTATGGCGGTAGGTGAATCTGGATTGGGAAAGTCAACATTAATCAACTGATTATTCCTAATAGATTTGTATTCTTCAGAGTATCGGGTCCTTCCCATAGAATAAAAAACACTGTACAGGTAGAACGACCCAAAATTTTAATCAAAGAAGGTGGTGTTCACTTGCTGTTCATAATAGTAGATACCCCAAGATTTGGAGATGCAGTGGATCACAGTAATCACTGGCAGCCTGTCATCACCTACATTGATAGCAAATTTGAAGACTACCTAAATGCAGAATCTTGA
>NW_012148519.1:2624223-2635842 GCF_000956105.1 Propithecus coquereli
GAAAAATCATGAAAAGAAATAATAGATATTACTATACAGATTCGTCATATGGACAACGATGGTCAAAAGCCTATTTGCTATACTCACATTTAAGTAATAATTAATACTCACTATAAAATATATAGCATTATGCTTAAAAACTAGAATTGTAAATAGATTTTATTTTCTCTCAGTTTAATGGATGTTTTACTGCTTACAGCTAGGGCTAGTGCTAAGCAAGATATAATTGAGTTTTTCCTCAAGCAAATTCATTGACTATATATATGACTTATTTGTAAATATCCTCGATTTAAAGGTGGCCTTGACTTTCAAAATGGTGTCAACTGATCATGTTGTTCTGTTCTACTTAAATCTTTCCAAGTTTCTCCATAGTTTGGTACAGTTCAACTTTGTACCCAAGGCTCTTCATGATATGGCCCCAATCTAGATCTATAGCCTCCAAATAGGTACCTGCTGTTCCAGCCACATCAAAATATTTGCAGTCCCAGGACCATACAGGTTGTTTTACACAATAATGTCTTCTATCCTACCACTTGTTGTTCCCTCTTTCAGAAACCACCTTTTAACCTACTTCTGTTAACCACAATTAACTAATTATTCAAGTGTCACATCCTAGCAGAAACCTTCTTGATTCTCACAGTTCTATTTATATTGTTTCTGTTCTATGCTCGCATAGTAACAGCCTGGGCTAACTTCTAACATAGCACTCACTGATCACACTTAATAATATAACTTTTATTTATCTTTACCTTGAGATTGCAAACATCCCAAAGGCAACATTTAGATCTTGATCCACTAGAGTCTCAGTAAAATTCTACCCCTCCCCCCACCCCTAGAGACAGGGTCTTGCTCTGTCGCCCAAGCTAGAGTGAAGTGGTGTCATCATACCTTACTGTAACCTCAAGCTCCTGGGCTCAAGTGTTCCTCCCACTTCAGCCTCCCAAGTAGCTAGGACTACAGGCATGCTCCACTACAACAGGCCAATTTTTCCATTTTTTTGTAGAGATGGGGTTCTCACTCTTGCTCAGGCTGGTCTCAAATTCCTGGTCTCAAGCAACACTCCTGCCTCAGCCTGCCAGTGTGCTAGGATTACGGGCATGAGCCACCTCGCCCAGCCTCAGTAAATATTTTTTAAATCAACAAATGAATTAGATAAGATGAAGAAGTGTTAGTAATTAGAAAAAGAATGGGTAATATTGGTACACTGTAGTCACCAGTGAATATGGTGCACAGGTTTGGTTGAAAAATCCAAGTTCTATCCTAAATTGTTACTATTTCATTATCATGGCTATATTATAGGAAATCAAGGAGCTAAATGACCTTGTTTAATGTTCATAGTAGAGGCAGAAGTAGCAACTCCATCTTATAAAAAAGTATCTACATAATTATAAAAGTCAGAAAAAAGTCATTAGAAATTGTATTTCTACATAAGAAATTTTCCAACAGAAATGTGCCCAGGTTTCTGTTCTTATATGTACTAAATACAAGTAGATACCTTAGTTTTTGGCAGACAGAGGTGAAAGAAGGGGGAAGACTGTGTGAATTGCCAAATAAAGCTCAAGTCCTGAAAAAGTCATTTCTATTATTTGTTTCTATTGAGAATCAGTTAACAGAGGTATGATGATTTCTTTTGGAATTATGATTAAAGAAAGAAAAAAAACCCTGATGCTATTTATTTTTTTTTCTAAACATCTATTTAATAACACCATTGTGGTCCAGATCCCACCAATCTGCTCCTTGGTACATGTCAATGTTTGAGTAGAAAGACTCAAAGACTCGAATGTGCCTCACATAGGTAAATTATTTTCAATTTCACAGGGACATAGAAACATCAAAGTAATGCAAGTTATAAGAGTAAACCTATTATGATATCATTACTAATAAATGTTACCAGAGTAAATAATACAAGGATTTATTCTTTGTAAAGTACATGTTTATTCCTGCTTTTAACATGCTTATTCTGACTGCTACTAAAAGGACTCAGGAGGGACACTTATCACAACTATTTTTAAAAAGGTTTTTAAAGAATATATGCACCACCCAGATTAAGCTTAAAAACACTTCCATCATCTCAGATATCCTTATGGCCTTCCCAGTTAATTTACCCATCCCTCAAATCACTATTTGTGATAGAAGTTCTGTTCTTGAGCTTCTTACAATCTGTATTCTTTTTTTGTTTGGTTTCTTTTGCTCAATATAAGGTTAGCCTTACCATAACTTATTAAAATGGAAGAAATAAAGATTATAAACTACAGATGTCAAGGGCTGTGTCTACCTAATTCTTATAAAATGCCTAGTACAGGCTTATAATAAATGTTTTCATATACTACATTATATTTCATAAAGTTGTTTAAAGGTGGTATGGGCTATCTTTAGCAATAACCTGGAGGTATTTTAGCCATAGATCCAGATAAATACTTGGTAGGGATGATGCAGAAGAGATTCAAGCATGTATAACAAGCTATACATCCCAATTCAGAGTACATGATATTTTTAGAAAAAGATAAATTAGTCCTAGCTTGACTCACCTTTGTGGTATCATGTGCATTCAATATGCCTTCTACAATGTCAGAGAGATCCGTATGTAATTCCTTTAAAAACAGCAACCCAAAGAAATAATTAGAAAAGAGTGGATACACTTTTTATTTTATTATTCAGTGGCTAAAGTTTACTGTGTTGGTCAAATATTTTTTTAATTACCATAAAGATTCTCATATTCATTTTAAAAATTAAGATAATTTTCCTGTTGTTTCATTCTTTCTTTTCATAAATTCAATTTATTAAGTTTTTTTAAAGCCAAACTCTTTTCCCAATTTTGCACCTTCAGTTATAAATATTGAGTAGTATAATATAGCAACTAAAAGCAATAACAAATTTTTTTCTTCTTTTTTGTTTTAATCATTCATTCCATTTTCCTGCTGGAAGTATATACACAAGAAAACATACACAATAAGAACTTACAGGGATATCATCAGTACGGTTGTCCTTCCAGACCTCTAGAAGTGCAACCACCATGTCTCTCAGTTCAATCCTGGAAAGAACTCCATCACGGTCAACATCAAACACCTTGAAGCAAACTAAAGAAAAGAAATTCTTATGGAGGAAAATTATTTTTATATTCTGAAGCATAATACATTTTACTAGAACCTTCCCTTATATAATTACTTAGTTTCTCAAGCAAATATATGTATTCTGGAGCAGTTCTTATCTGGAGCAGACTATACCAAGTCATTAGTCCTTGGAACTTGTAGAACTCCGTACACATCATGAATCTATTGCTCTACATAATTATCCAGGTTAGGGAGTCCTATCTTTCAGCCAAATCTAGAGCTAAATTCCTTACACACCAGAAAGAAAGGGCTAAGTCACCATACGATAAATACTGTATCTAAAAGGTTTTGAGGAGGTATGGCAGTCCTTAATTTCTAATATTCAAAACTGATCATTACAATTGTTCCTTATATGCTTAAAATATCCCATCTATATAGAAAATCATAATGACAAGCTGATGTAAAGGTAGACTGCTTCCATTTTACCTCTCCAATGTACTATAGTACATTGAAATTTTTGTCATGAACAATTTCAGCTCTTCAATGAAGTTCATATACGACATGCTAAGAATTGTAAGATCAGCTCTTTGCCAATTAACTCCAAATGAATCACTCTGGTTTAACTATCATTAGTTCATCAGCAACAAAGAAAATAAAAAAATAGAAGAGTTTTAAAGGCAATAAAATAATCTCAGTTGAAAAGTAGAGATTTCAGCTTCTTTATTTAACATTAAATTTTAACAGAAACAAATAATCTATCAAAAAGCCAGTTTGGAATAATGATATATCAACAGAAAATTTAAAAAGAAATCTGAATTTTTAAGATTAAAAACTGTCTATTTCAAACACCCCTATTAATAGAATAATTATGTTATTAAATCAATTAAGTGCATCATAGTATAATACTACTAACTAAAATAAAAATATTAAACACCACACCCAAATAGACAACATTTGTGAAGATATAGTTTAGAAAGACACAGAGATAATGACCCTAGTAAATATATTTGAGTTAGGTTCCAATTAAATGTTAACTGCAGCATTTTCTCAAACATGGTTAAGATTTAATAATGCAATATACTTATGCTTACAAATTATGCTGTAACATTTTAGCTAGGTTAAAAACACCATTTTACTATTTAATAAAGTTGTGTTTTAACCACAAATTTTATTTTGCCAATAAAATATTAATATATGCAAGGGACAGAAAATGAGTTACACTTCAAATTATGGAAAACACAAAATTCTCTTTATAGACTACCAGAAATTTCCTAAGTGCTTGAAATCTTCAAATACATCGTGGCTGATTTGATTCATTTATCATGAATTACAAATTCTTCAGGAAAATCAACCCCATTGTTAATAGCAAAGATCCCAAACTATTCCACAGTATAAAAGAATAGATGATTGATTCCTTACACTGACCTCAGTAAAACCCCAACATGAGATTAATATTTGCCAACCTGACAAAGTTATTAAAATGCATGACTTACTCCACAGATAATTTTACACAAACAAAAACTGATTTTCTCTCTCCATAGTTTGTAAATTTTGTGACAATGTTTAACACTTACATTTTTGCCTTTCAGCCAGGGGTCCCCTGCAACAAGCTGATAACCCACAGGATATCTCCTTAAAATCTATGTGATTGTCACGATTTTCATCAAAAGCATTAAACAACCCTGTGAAATAGAAAAAGACACCATAAATCACAGCCAAGAAACTTCCTAATGTTAATACTGACACATTTACGAAAGGAAGGATGAGTCTTTCCCATAAACTGGCAGAATTAAAAAAAAAAAAAAAAGTTTATCAGTAGTTCCCAATGTCTCAGGAAGTATTTCTTTTTCTCTTGGTATAATTATAACTGAAACTGGCTGGTCCGATGGTAGCGGGTTATCAGAACTCATTAACATTAGTGTCACTAAAGTTGGTATCAACCCCCCACTGTTAAATTTGACTGGATTTAAATTTAAAAAAAAAAAATCATAACTGAAACTTCTGATCCTAGCAGAAAATACATTACAATCCTTTAGTGTTTCGTTATATCTATCTGTATTTATCTGTCAATTTTTAAGTTGATAAATAAAAATTAAAAAACAAAGTAAAAGTTAGAAATTACAGCAATTATGCTTACTTAGAAAGACTGAGAAGAAAAAGGAAAAGAGAGAGAAACAGAACTGCTTATTAAATGAATATTCAAAGATATATTGTGGTAATATTAATGAGCTCCCACAAAGCTCGTTCACGAAGCAAAGGAAAATACACTATATTACAAGAAGAGAAATTCTCTACTACAGCATCTTTTTATTGCCCCATCTTTTATACATGAATATTTTAAATTTCAGAAATGAAAAGGAACATATAATCTAATCCTGTGGTTTTCAAACTTTTTGTGAAAAACAGAAATGGAATAATTTTATTTTCAAATGAAGTATCAATCTCCAGTTCTAAATAGGTAAAAACGTAACTGCACTGTTGAAGTAGATGGAAACCAAGAGCCCTATCTGCTGTAGCTCCTTACAAATATTCCTGAAGTACCCTAGGAGTCTGAAGAATACAGATTGTATATTCTAAGAATCTAATTCAGTGCCCTTAGTTTAAAGATTGATTGACACAAATATTCAGATTCCAAATATGATTTTTATGATGTCCCCACAATTATTCTTTGTGTTCATTTTTTTTTTTAAATAAAAAGTCATAGCAGTAAGTTTAGAGCTAGAGGGAATCTCAGAGATGGTCAAGTCTAGTAGTTTCTTAATTTTTGTGCATCGGGAGGAGGGATTCAGCAACGGAATCTTCTTTTGAGACAGAGTCTCACTGTGTTGCCGGGGCTAGAGTGCCGTGGCGTCCGCTTAGCTTACAGCAACCTCAAACTCCTGGGCTCAAGCGATCCTTCTGCCTCAGCCTCCCGAGTAGCTGGGACTACAGGCATACGCCACCATGCCCAGCTAATTTTTTCTATATATTTCTAGTTGTCCGATTACTTTCTTTCTATTTTTAGTAGAGACGGGGTCTTGCTCTTGTCCAGGCTGGTCTGGAACTACTGAGCTCAAACAATCCGCCCACGTCGGCCTCCCAGAGAGCTAGGATTACAGGCGTGAGCCACCGCGCCCAGCCGCAATGGAATCTTCTTATGTGAAAGAAAAAAAGTGGAGGCACCCTAGCTGAGGAAGCGGTGGGGTCATGTGTGGAAACATGGAGCTCTGTCCACCCAGTGGCCACCACACCACCCCCTGCACTAGCTGCTAATGGACCTTACTAGAGCACAATTTCATAACCAATAACTTGGTCAAAATCATTTTATACAGGAGGATATTCGGGTGCAGAGAGCGAAACTAATTTATGCAAAGTTACACAGGTAGAATATAAAGTTTAAGACTACAATCTTAATTCCCACTAGTTTTTTTCTACTCCACTCCACTATATACAAGAAAGTTGCAAACCTGTAGGACAGCGGTCCCCAACCTTTTTGACACTGGGACTGGTTTCACCAAAGATAATTTTTCCACGGACTGGCACAGGGGTGGGGGGAGGGCGTGGGGGCGGGGACGATGGGGGAACAGGGAGGAAGGGAGGCGGAGGAGCTTTATGACCTGGTCCCTAACAGGCCGCACCAGCCAGGGGATTGGGAACAGCAGCCTTAGGAATATGGCCTTTTAGAGTTTAAATGTGTTGGTTAAAAATAAGTGATGGACTCGGGTATTCTTACCAATGAACATTTGCAGAAAATGAAATGATTCCTACCTTCACTTAGAGATGGCCGAATAGGTGGTGAAACCAATGGGCCAAATGTCTCTAAATCAAATCGTCCAGTCCGGGATTGAGCCTTCAGCAACCAATAGCGTTTCTCGAGATCAATGATGTCTGATTCCTCCACTGAGAGTAAAATCAAACAAGATTATAAAACCTCAGAATTCTCTTATGGGCAGTTAGTTCATCCTGAGAATATATCTTTCAGGGATATATTTCATACAGGATGATAGAACTTAGGGAAACAAGGAAAATAAAAAAACGAAAATAAATGAAAAGAATATATTTCAATTTCCCAATTAAATTGCTAAAAATAATCATGATCAAAGCCAAAACTCTGAAAGACAAATTTTATTATATCTAAAATGGCAGAAAAATTAAACCAAAATGAACAAAAAGCAAGAGGCTTTAAAATCAGAAAAAAGAAATCTATAATTTCCTGGTAAGCAGGCTGCTTAAATCCAATATGTGAAATAATATATGTACAGCTAAGCCATTTCTTTTGGGCTTCCCATATCACTTTTACTTATACTCATTTTTCTGTTAGTTTTCAGTCTTTATCTTAGATTTAAAGTTTCTATGTACATCTTCTCTCCTGGCTAGACTATAAACATCATAATAGTAGGACTTTTGTCTGATTCACCCTGTGAATGACTGACTTATACATATTTAATACTTACTGAATAAATTTAAAAAATACATGGTAAAGGATGTTTATAAGGAAAAAGTCAATAAATGACGGGGAAGCTAAAGTACGATTCAATGTGTAACAGTAAAATCATGAAAGCATGAACATCTTTCTCTCCTCATTCATCAGATACTATATCAAAAATCATAGATAAACTCCAACCATGGTTACATTATTATCTGTGTTCACTTTTCCTCCAAGGAACTAGAGCAAAATTTAGAAAGCATATACAGGAATTTTATTCTCAACTAAACACAGGAACCAAAGTGATCCTATTATTAATAAAATGTAAATCTGGGAAGTTCCAATTCTGGCCATAATGGAATAAGTAGCACCAAACTTGCCCTTCTGACACAAATGACTAGAAAACTGTACAAAATATATAAAAAAATATTTCTAGAAATTAGAGAACAGGTAGTACAGGACTGTGATTCTTGAGAGAAAAGAAACAAATAACATGAGCCCTTTGATGGCCCTGGCTTTCTCCCTGCAGTTACTTCCCAGGCCTTAGCAGGGGATGAGGATTCTAAGTAGAGAGATTTCACTAAGTTAAGAAGAGAGGTTGGAGGTCAAGGTAGCTGAAATCTGCAGGACAGAGTACTAGAGAAGAAAATGTTATGCAAAGAAAAGAGCTCCAGAAGTGTGCACAGGTGTCTTATTGAGTTTTGGCAGACTACTAAACTGTGTGTACACAGAGTGAAACTCACTGAGGTTGGGCTCGAACAAACACTAGGGACTTGCAAGCTGAAAAGTTCCCAGAGCTCATACGGGGCTCGGAGATGTCAGAGTTCTGACCAGACAGAGTGGAGACACTTTGTTGAACACTGGGAACATTCATAGACTCCAGAGGGTCCTTACTTATTTAGTAGGGAAAAAATACAGTAAAGCCTACTCCAGATTTGCTCCAGTAAAGTTTAAAAGCAATCCTTGAAAATATCAAGCTGATCCACAAGTAACTTAATTGCCTATCGAAATGAAACACAACTTCCTTTTTTAAAGGAAGATAGTGAAATTCATATACTCAGCAATATTACATTCACAATGTCTAGCATCCAAAGAAAACACGAAAGAAACAGAAAAATGTCACCCAAAGCCAGGATAAAAATTAGTCAACAGAAAAAGACCTAGAAATAACAGATGACAAAATTAGCAGACAAGGGTTTCAAATATCTATTATAAATAATCTCAAGAATTTAAGAAAAACATGAATATACTGAGGAATGAAATGGCAACTATAAAAAAGTATCAGCTGGAACTACTAAAGATGAAGAATGCAATATTTGAAATAAAAATTCACTGTAGGACATAGATTAGAAACTAGAGAGGAAAGACCAGTAAACTTGAAGACTGAGCAACAGAAACTATCCACGTGGAAGCATAAAGAGAAAAAAATTATTAGAACCTTAGTGACCTATAAGACAATTATCAAAACACACATGCAACTGGGGTCCTGGAAAGGGGTAGGCAGAAAATACTTGAAACAGTAATAGATGAAAATTTTCTAAATTTGATGAAAACTGAAATCCCACAGACCCACAAATTCAATGAACCTTATAGTAAAAAACTCAAAACCACACCAATGCAAGTCATAATCAAATTGCTGATAATGAGAAAAATCTTAAAAGAAATAAGATAGGGGGAAAGAGGATAATACATTACAAATAGGAGAACCAAGATAAGTCCTGGTTTCTCTCCAGAAACAAAGAAGCCAGGAATGGGAGTGGGGGGGTGCTGAAAGAAAAAACAAACTGTCAACCTCAAATTTCTTATCTTATAAAAATATTCAAAACTACAGACTTTTTTGACAAACAAAACTGAGAATTCGTCAGTAGCAGAACTGCACCAAAAGGAATATTAAGGACATTCTTCAGACTGAAGAAAATAGTACCAGATGGAAATCAGTATCTACACAAAGAATACTAAATGAAGAAAACAGGAAATGCCCTGTCCCTAACTTTCACAGAAGTTATCACATACTGATATAATTGATCTTACCAGATTTTAGGTGGGCACTGGTTGCAGCTTTTATTGGTATGTTTATCCCTGATTCAAATGCTTCGAAGGTGAGTTCAGATTTCTATTAAGGAAACCCCTGAAAATGCTAGTTTTTAAAACTAAGGGAATACTAAACCAGGGGTCTACAAACTACAGCCTGAAGGATGCACATCTGTTTATGTAAATAAAGTTTTTATTAGGGCTGGGCATCGTGGCTCACACCTGTAATCCTAGCACTCTAGAAGCCTAGAGGCCAAGGCAGGACTATTGCTTGAGGTCAGGAGTTCAAGACTAGCCTGAGCAAGAGCAAGATCCCACCTCTACAAAAAATAGAAAGGTTAGCTGGGCATGGTGCTCGTGCCTGTAGTCCCAGTTACTCGGGAGTCTGAGGCAGGAAGATCACTGGAGCTCAGGAGTTCGAGGTTGCAGTGAGCTATGGTGACACCACCACACTCTAGCCAGGACAACTGAGCAAAATTCTATCTCCAAAAAAAAAAAAAGTTTTATTAGAAAACAGGCATGCAATTTATAATACATATTTTTTATGACTGCTACTGTGTTACAATGGTAGAGCTGAGTAACTGCCGCAGAGTTCAAATGCCAACATTCCTGAAATATTATATTTACTATCTGCCCTTTAAGAAAAAGTTTGACAATCCCTGTATTAAACTTTGAAATTTCATGACTGCAAGACTTCAAAAGTATGAGACGTCACAAAACAACAAGACCTCAGAACAATGGAGCCCTAAGACTGAGAGATCAGAGACTTCAAAATTGTGAGACCATGAAACTGCAAGATCTTGAGATCTCTTTTCCTTTAATAGACTTTATTATTTTACAGCAGTTTTAGGATTACAGCAGAATTAAGCAAATGTTACAGAAAATTCCCTACATCCCCCCCCCTAAATATATATACTCTTCCATTATCCAACATCACCTATCAGAGTGGTACATTTGTTATAATTGATGAACCTACATTGACACATCATTATCACCCAAAGTCCACAGTTTACATTAGGGTTCACTCTCGGTGGTGTATTTTCTGTAGGTTTGGACAAATATATAGTGATATACATCTGCCATTGTAGTATCACACAGAATCCTCTGTGTTCCACCTGTACCTCCTTCCCTCCCCACTAACCCCTGACAACCACTGGTCTTTATAGTGTTATGAGATCTCTTTTTACTTTTCAGCCTGCTCTCAGTCTTACTAAAATTTCTACATGAGAGAATCACTGGGTGGAGAGGATTATCTTTGCATTTGGGGTTCCTTCGGATTCATATCTCACAGAAGTTTCTCAAAAGTTTGGCTGGTTTCTCCTCACCCCAGTGAAAACTGTCCTCTGGCAGGCTCACTCTTCTGCCAGCCTTACTTTCAGTCTCAGCATCTGATCTCAGATATGAAAGCATTCTACATCCCTTTATCACTTAGGAAGGCCTCACCCCTCTGGAGTTTAGTTTTGTGGTTTTTTTGTTTGTTTCTTTGTTTTTGTTTTATTTCAGCATATTATGGGGGTACAGATGTTTAGGTTACATATGTTGCCCTTGCCCCCCCCCAAGTCCGAGTTTCAAATATGTCCATTCTTCGGGTGGTGCGCATTGCACTCTTTGTGTGTGCATATACCCGTCCCCTCCTCCCTCTAGTTTTGTTTTGATTTTAACAATTCCTTGCATCTATACATCTTCAATGGCTTTAAAAATGAGTATGATTCTTTGGTTCAGTGGTGATTTTATGTTATTATAGTGGCAGTGAAGGTCTTTCATGTCTTTCTACTTCCTAACATGAAGCAGAACCTTAGAATCCACATCCCTCCAATTATTATTTAACATAATTATGAACATTCTCATTAATGCAATAAGACAAAAATAATCTAATAAACTTAAGGAATATTGGCCAGGTGCGGTGGCTCACGCCTATAATCCTAGCACTCTGGGAGGCCAAGGCCGGTGGATTGCTCAAGGTCAGGAGTTCGAGACCGGCCTGAGCAAGAGCGAGACCCCGTCTCTACTAAAAAATAGAAAGAAATGATCTGAACAACTAAAAAAAAAAATTAGGGAAAATATAACTTAGAACAGTGTAAGATTGGGGAGAAAAAGAAATACTTGACACAGAGGTCCTGAATTAGCTCTGAA
>NW_012148519.1:2635892-2638811 GCF_000956105.1 Propithecus coquereli
GCAAAGTATTTTTGGGAAAAAAAGTACAGAAGCTATAGACAAAAACCGTATCATACACACAATTATTATGTGTCAATTAAAAATAAATAAAAATTTAAAAGTATACTCACTCTAGCCAGGGCAACAGAGTGAAACTCTGTCTCAAAAAAAAAAAAAAAAAAAAAAACTTAAGGAATAAATGAGATTTGCATGAAGAAAATTTACAAGTAATATTAAAGATTTGAATAAATGAAGAGGCATACCATGGCCCTAAATAGAGTGGTTACAAAGATTGCGCAGTGAGGATGGATGACACCTGAGCAAAGACCTGAAGGAGGCAAGGGGACAAATCATGGAGAGAAAAATTCTAGACAGAGGAAACGAGTACATAGGCCTCAAGAAGAGAGCATGCCTGGCAAGTTTAATGAAGAGAAAGAAGATCTGCGTGGCTGAAGTGGAGTTAGTGAAGAGGAGTGTAGTTCCAGATAAAGTCAGAGAGAAAATGGGGGTCAGATTACATAGACCATTGTAAGGACTTTGGTTTTAAGTGAAATGGTTAACCACTGGAGGGTCTGATGCAAAGTACTGATATGATCTAATATACAGAATCACTCCCTCTCCAGTGTCCCCTACTCTCTACCAGAATGACTCGTGACTACTGAGTTAAGAAGAGCCTGGTTGGCAGCAAGAAGAGAAGCAGCCAGTCAAGTGTCTATTAAAGAGTTTTTTTAACAATATATACAATTTGAAAGCCTTAAGACTGCAGCAGATTAAGAAGTACAAGACAGACAATTCACAAAAACATGGGGGAAAAGTTTAATTTCACTACTAATAAAAAATCAATTCAAAAGAAAAATGTAGAGACAATCATGCTACTTTTCTGGCTTCAAAACCTTTCAACACTCTTTCTCAAGATATCTGCATGGCTTCCTCCCACAACTCCTTCAGATCTTTACTCAAATGTCACATTCTCAGACCATCCAACTGCACCCCATTCAGTGATACTCCGTCATTCCTCTTTCCTGCTTTACTCTGCTCTAATAATTCTTACCAACTCTAATACAATTTACTTATTTGATTTAGTTATTGGTTAGCTCCCTCAACATATGCTAGAAGGCAGGGATTTTGGTCTGTTTTGTTCACTGTTATAGTCTAACAATTAGAATAATATCTGGCATATTTTGATTACTCAATAAATAAGTTTAATGAATAAGAATTATTTGTTGAGCTATACACACACACACACACACACAAACATACACATATACATATTCAAGATAATGCTAACC
The DNA here is from genome assembly GCF_000956105.1 of Propithecus coquereli. Classification (NCBI taxonomy): domain Eukaryota; kingdom Metazoa; phylum Chordata; class Mammalia; order Primates; family Indriidae; genus Propithecus; species Propithecus coquereli. The sequence goes on from NW_012148519.1 coordinate 2,637,161, forward strand.
ATGATAAAAGATAACAATTAGTATCAGACACAAACCCCACCTCTAAAAGCTTTTAAGTGGCCTAGGAGGACAAGAACAACATTCTCTAAATTTCCAGGGCCTTCAAAGCATTCAATCTCACTCTATTTCCTTGCAGTTTTAATAAAAATTTCAGGGGAAAACTTTTTTCCCCATCAGCAAGATAATTAAGATACAGCCATATCAATACGCATATCTATACTGTGGTTGTACAACAAATACTGTAGTCATGAAAAGTGTTTAACAAATGAAAACACATATTCCATCATCTTACATAAAATTTTAAGAGAAATTATCTTCCTTTTGCTTGAAATTCAAGGGGCTCCCAGGACTTAAAGCTAATGTTTTTCTATCTTTCCTTCCTACCTTACCCTATCCTGACACTCATATGTCTAAAACCTAAAGAGAGGTTTCTACTTAAAGGGCCTAGAACTGATTCTTTTGAGAGCAAAAATATAAAAATGAACAAAAAATCCTGTATTGGGAATGCAGACTTGTGTATACATTATCACACTTCAGTAGATGGAAGGACTGAGATTTTCAGAAAGACATTGTTCTAATTTATTCTGGCATAGAAGGAAAGGACCATACCTGCCATAGCAGAAAACAAAAAATGGTCTCGACAATATGTAGCTGGAGTCAAGTAACTCATTTTACCTAGTTTGCATTTTACAAAGAAGAATGCTCTCCTGGAAACTTCTTGACTTGGCAACCCCTACAAGCGGTCCTCTTAATGATTCCCAAAACCTTGGAAAACGGATTCCAAGAGTAATAATGAAATCACCCTACAAGTATGGCATTTAAAAGTTTGGCATCTAATTATTCACTAATGATTAAGAGTAATTAAACAATGAAGTGACAAGGTTATAAAGTAACATAATTTTAGTTAAAAAACTGAAATCAGCCTTCGTTATCTTTATTAGGCTTCTGTATTGTTAATTATTTATATCACCTTAACCTTGGAGAAGAGCAAGAGAATTAGCACCTACTATTTATTAGCCCTTAGTGAAATCACTAAACCAAACATCTTTTCTCCACATCACGGGCCATGGTTTCTCAACCTTGACATCATTGACACTTTTTATAAGATAATTCTTTTTTGCAGGAGGCTGTCTAGTGTATTCATTTTAGGATGTCTGGCAGCACCTGGCCTCTATCCACTAGATGCCAGTAAAGGCCCCCAAGTTGTGACAACCAAAAATGTCTTCAGACACTGCCTAATGTCCCATGGGAGACAAAATTGCCCCCAGTAGAGAAGCACTGCCATAGATACATTTACAAATGCTTGGCAAGTGATCTATAAAACAGCTTATTTTCATAAATACACTCATTTGCATTGAACAGATTGTTAAAATAAACACTGAAAAAAAATCTTCCAGAACAACAAAAGCTCAAATACTATTATATACTGAGTTCTTTATCAGCTTCATTCATCTTAAGCCAAATCACTATTCAAACTTAGATATAATTCTGAAGATGAGAGCTATTATGACTAGATCTATGGGCAGAAAAAAACAAAATTCTTCAGTAAACTCTATCGGAAGTATTTTGTAGATTAAAAAATTAAGAAAAATGTTTTTAATTAAGAAGGTAAAATCTTAACAAAAGGCAAATTGTGAACAATAAATATTTT
>NW_012148519.1:2639811-2648573 GCF_000956105.1 Propithecus coquereli
AAAGGGAGAATACCAAAGATGTCTGATATGTAAATTGAGATTCCTAAATAAGATGTCTGTCCATTTCATTTATGGATGTTAAAAGAAAGAAAGAAAAAGAAAAGAAACCTCTTCCGTTCCTCCAGAGAAACATTAGCTTTCTCAAGTTCTAAACTTTCTTCCAAGGAGTAGATCGGCATATTAAAAAATCTGACCCTGAAACAAAAGGAGGAAGACAGTAGCCTTGACAATAGAAACCATATTCTTATTTCTATACTTCTAGGTTTTGATAATCAATAGGTGTTCAATAAGTACTTCTGATTAATTAGTGTTTACATAATACAGTAAATTAGAACGCAGAAAAATCATATAACTGATTTTTTTAAACTTTGAAACCTATGTTTATCAACTTCCTTAAAAAATACAATTTCTTTGCTGAAGTAGAAACATGGAAAGATGTTTAGAAGAAAAAAAATGACCAGATTGGTGGTCATGGTCACCAATGAAAACCATGCTTTAGTGCTGACTTTTAAGCTTATGTATCTGTTCATTTTCTGAATATGATTGCAAATTCCTTAATCAAACATTTGTCAAAAGCAAGCTAAAGTAAATTATTTACAAGATATTATTATTACCAAACATTTTACATGAATTGGCAGCTCAATTGCTGCTGGGAAGAGGGAATTCAACTAATTTTAATTTCACTTAAAGAAGTTAGAGGCAGTAATTTCAATAGTTAACCCTATTTGCAATTTGTTAATCAATACCAAAATTTACACTGAATTGGCTAAATAAGAATAAATTCATCACCCACCTAGAGGTATAATTTCTTCTCGGTCACAACAGCGGTATACGATATTCCCAACATTCTAAGCAGTTTTTGGCCTGCACTTTGGGCCGTCTTAATCAAGTCTCACCTTACCAAAGGCTCCAGCTGCAAAAATAGCTCTTTAACACCAGAAGTAAATCCTCATCAAAAAAGCCAGGCACAATATCCAATATCCAAGTAATTTCATATAGTAACACAGTTCTTTAACATTTCTGAGAAAACAACCTCCTCTCATAAGCAATGACCTTCTGAGATCTACTTAAAATGGCTGTAAGCCTTACATCATTATTAACAGATAAGAGGATAATGAAGGAGAAACACAGATTTACTAGGCAGTTTATGGTCTAAGAATCACTGAAGTACTTTTTTCCCTATTGAAAGAAGGCTTTAACATTATAAACTAAAACGTGGTAAGCGAATATCATATATTTTTTTTAATTAAGATAAATGCTAAAACAGAAACAATATAAATTTCTTGAATTGGATATGAAAAGAGAAATGATCAAAATTAATTATAAGGCCCTAAAATCACCAAAAATACAACATTAATTACTTCAGAATCCAGATTCTACCATTCAAAGAAATCACTGTGTAAGCAGGCTGAGTGCATTATGATACATTTTGGGGAAACTCCAAAAACTCTTTTCTTAATTTACTTGAAAACATACTTAAGAAAAAGAACAAGCACACGTATTTTCTTCTAAATATAACTAAATTCTGTAGAAGACTATGATCAACGTTAAGGAAAATAACTCGATGATAACTTAAAACAATTTCAAGCCTTCTATTACCTATGTCGCTGTTGGTAAATAGATAATCATTCAACAATCTTGCCTGATCAAATAAAATTAATTATTAAAGAGAAATGAAAAGCAATCATTTGTAAGTTCCCCAAGGGCGACAAAAATGAATTGGCAAAGTGAATCTGCAAGACAGTCTGAAGTGAGTCTGAAGAAGATGGCTCACCACAACCACAACTACCAGATGACCGACCTCTTTTATCTGCAATTACAAGCTACTCATAAAAGATTAAAGAATAAAATCACTATGTGTCAATAAACTGTCTCCAAGCCCTAAAATGATAATAAGCACACACTTAGGGGTTCAAACATCCTAATTTTGCTACCTATTAGCCATTTGATCTTCAGAAAGTTTCCTTAACTTTTTAGAATGACTATAAAATGAACCTTATAAATGGCACAAGGATTAAATGAGATGATGTACATAGAATATAGTGCCTCCTATAGTAATTCCTCAAACTTAAATTTGGTAAAATTGGAATCTTTCACCAGGCAAAGTATTTTTGGGAAAAAAAGTACAGAAGCTATAGACAAAAACCGTATCATACACACAATTATTATGTGTCAATTAAAAATAAATAAAAATTAAAAAGCCACATAATATTCTGCAAACACTTAGCAAAAACATATTATGTGTCTGACATTGTACTAAAAACTACAGATATGACTGGGAACAAGACAACTATGTTTAGAGTCTAGTAGAAGTGAAAACTGGTCATTTAATCTAGTCTGGAAAGTACAATGAAGAAATAGACACATAACCTGGGTGTAACTGGAAACCATTCTTCTAAGGGAAATATCACAAAAAAGGAAAAACAAACACCACATGTACTCACCATTAAATTGGTACTAATTGATCAACACTTATGTGCACATACGGAAATATATAATAACATGCATCGGAAATCAAGCAGGTGGGGGGGGAGGAGGATGGGTAAATTCACACCTAACAGGTACAATGCACACTATCTCGGTGATGGGGATGTTTATAACTTTGACTCAAATGGTACAAAACCAATTTATGTAACCAAAACATTTGTACTCCCGTAATATTCTGGGAAAAAAAAAGAAAAGAAATAGATACAGAGTTCTCGGCGAGCATATACGTGAGTAGGTCCTGGAGGTTTTGATATCTAAAGAGGTATGGGAAGAGCATCTAAAGGGTTGACCAGGGAAAGGAAAAGGAGTGTGGCAGAAGGATATTATAAGTAGAGGTAAAACAGCATGTTTAAAAGTCTGGCCGGGCGCAGTGGCTCACGCCTGTAATCCTAGCACTTTGGGAGGCCGAGGCGGGCGGATTGCTTGAGCTCAGGAGTTCGAGACCAGCCTGAGCAAGAGCGAGACCCCGTCTCTACTAAAAAAATAGAAAGAAATTATCTGGACAACTAAAAATATATAGAAAAAAATTAGCCGGGCATGGTGGCACATGCCTGTAGTCCCAGCTACTCGGGAGGCTGAGGCAGTAGAATCGCTTGAGCCCAGGAGTTTGAGGTTGCTGTGAGCTAGGATGACACCACGGCACTCAAAAAAAAAAAAAAAAAAAAAAAATTGTGAAAGCCTAATTTAACTAATCAATTAAAGCTAATTACATTTTGGGTGTATAGTCTGTCCCTCCAAACTCCAACACTAAGTGTGCTATGGGCAAAATGGACAGGGAAAGGGTTATACAAGAAAAAGCCAAAATGACTAGGGTTTGTCTTTGAAAGTACAATTATTTCTCAAAAAAAAAAGAAAGAAAAAGAAAAGAATGTCATAACACCTATACTAACTTATTTCAAACTTTTAATTATATAGAATGTTTACGCTTTCTATGCAGGCTTTCTGACTCCGAGCATCATCATCAAGATGTTTGGTTCAGCATCATCACACACATCGTACCTATCTATTTCCAGTACAAATAGTTTTAAATATTAACTTGTCATTAAGAACCCTGTATATACTCAGCAAATAAAAACTTTTTTATGCAATCTAATCTTAGGTTTTTAAATAGCAAATTATGATAGAAAACACAACAATCCTGATCAAAAACTGGTTAAGATTTACCAAATCATAAAAACTTGAACTTTAGGCTAAAGTACTAATGTAGTTTCTTAATTTAAATAAAAGGTAAGGTAACAATAGTTTGGAATTTGCAGTTCTGAAAAATGTATTTGTCATGACAAAATCTAAAATCTTATGTAAATCAAATAACTATTCTAACTTTATACTGAGGACAAATAGTTCCCCAGTTTCATTTGTGATTTACATAAAAGAAAACAAAATTTGACTAAATAGGGCAGTGTGCTCAACTTACTGTGACTTCAAATTTCACTTTATAATTGTGTGTGAAAAAGTAATTAAAGGCATCTGTACACTAACATAAATGTTATTTACAAGTGAAAAATTATAATTCCTTTTTGTTTCCTAGATATCTTGGCTCATTACACAAATTTAAATGGAGTCACTGATGCTTTAAAATAAATATTTTCTGTCTATTTACAAATCCATTAATAACATTTCCTATTTTTTATCACAAGTTTCCATACTCCTGACACATTATTTGAAAAGTTCAATGTACCAAATATTAGTTGAATGGAAGAGCCTGTAAAGATATCAGTAGTGAATTATTTAACCAGAAGCAGAGTGAGAATTTTTAGGTTATATAAATCATAGCCATCAGATTGTAAACCTGACCATATCAGAATTTCTACAAGAAATTTAGCAGTAATTCTGACTTTGTGATAATCTTTCACAGTAAGGTCCACTCAGAAAGTGGCTGCTTGCCTGAAGCCAATAGCAATTCAGTTGTCTGTTGAACAATGTATTGTTGGTTCTTTGTTTCTACAAATGAAAGCAAACAAACTGGTAAGAAAAACACTTTCTTCCTAAAGATCTGGGCAAATTAATTTTTGTACTGATCTATATAGTCCTTTGTTAGAAAACTGCTTGATGCCAAAACAATTACTCTCTGAAGACAGAGGGGTAAAAACCACTGAATTCACAAGTCAAGTGTCCACTAGTAAAAGAGAGAATGCATATTCATTATAAAACACATACATTATAAAACACATACGACGTAGATGCACTAGGTGCCTAGTGTGGTCCATCTACATTGAAATCACGCTGCATGTCTGTAAAGGACAGAGTTCTAGGGCCCACTCAATTAAAATCTTTGCCAATAGAGCTAGTAACGATCTGCATTTTTCACACCTCTCCAAATAATTATAATGCTCAATAAATAGGTAATTACTGTTATAACATAGTAGACTTAAAGTTGACTTATTTTTTATTTGGGGGTATTCCTCTTACAAGAAACCTGGATATGACAAAATGCAACTAAGATGTCAGCAAATAAAAGTGTTATAAGTAACTGAGAAACTAGAAAGCATGGTATTTCTCCAGGTTTTCATCTGACACTACTAATTTATTTCAATCGATACCAAGGAAATCAATGGGCACATTACAAGACTAGAGAAAATCATTAGTTCAGACCTATAATTCATTTGTATTTAAAGTAAACAGATCATTTACATGCCTTAACATAATGCTAATCAATTTTCTGTATCTCACATCACTTAGCTAACCAAAAGTTTTAGAAGGAAGACCTTAGAACAACTAACCTTGCAACCTTCAGCAGTTCTTTAAATTTATGAATATCATAATTCATTTTCCCCCTAAAAACATGGTCTATCTTTATGTGAACATAGTATGAAGTCATTAAACCTTAGTCAAACATGATGATTTATCGTGGTCCTCCTCCTTAGTATGTCTTTATTCTTACAATCCTAAGACAACACATGCCTTACGCTCACTCTTGAGGAAATCAAATATTTAAATCAGGACTTAGAATGTATGCTTGGACTGGCTAAAAAATTTTCCAATAACAATTCAATAACTAAGAAAAAAATCAAAGATGAACAGGATCTCAGCCTTATTCTCAAGGGGCTTGTAACTTCTGAGGGGAAACAAAGCCATTTCCAACTGACTCAAAGATAAGGCAAAAAGCAAGTTAATTGCTTTAATTAGAAGCTGAAGTGTTACAGAAATGCAAATAGTAAAATAATTCAAATTAAAGAGAAATGGAGAGGCATGACAGAAGAGACAGCATTTGAGTTAGGCTTCGATGACAAGGAAGTATCTCAATTGTCAAAAGTAGAAAGATGAGATGCATTCTTAAATGAAGGAAGATGAGGAGGATGGTATACAGGGTAGTTATAAAAGTTCAGGTAGGCCAGGCGCGGTGGCTCACGCCTGTAATCCTAGCTCTCTGGGAGGCCGAGGTGGGCGGATTGTTTGAGCTCAGGAGTTCGAAACCAGCCTGAGCAAGAGCGAGACCCCGTCTCTACTAAAATTAGAAAGAAATTAATTGGACAGCTAAAAATATATAGAAAAAAAAATTAGTCAGGCATGGTGGCGCATGCCTGTAGTCCCAGCTACTCGGGAGGCTGAGGCAGGAGGATCGCTTGAGCCCAGGAGTTTGAGATTGCTGTGAGCTAGGCTGACACCACGGCACTCTAGCCCGGGCAACACAGTGAGACTCTGTCTCAAAAAAAAAAAAAAAAAAAAGTTCACGGTATAGTCAAGGAATATTGACCGGTGCTCTATAGCTGAAGCAGAGAACACACGTGAGAAAAAATGGACAGGGAAAATTAAGTCAGGAATAGGAAACTAAGAGACTTTAAAGCCATGCTAAGAAGTTTAAACTTTGTTCTGTAGACAACTAAGAATCCTGAAAGGTTTCTGAACAGGAAAGTGAAGCAATCAGAAGAAATTTTTTTTCACATTAATTCTCACACCTAAGAAGAAATTTAACATAAACTAAAAATAAATAAATATGCCTATAATCCTAGCACGTTGGGAGGCTAAGGTCGGAGGATCACTTCACGGCAAGAGTTTGAGACCAGTCTGAGCAACGTAGTGAGAACCTGTCTCTACAAAAAATACAAAAATTAGTCAGGCATGGTGGCATGAGCCTGCAGTCTCAGCTACTCAGGAGGCTGAGGAAGGAGGATCTCTTAAGCCCAGGAGTTTGAGGTTATAGTGAGCTGTGATGATACCACTGCACTCTAGCCTGGACACCAAGCGAGACTCTGTCTATCTGTCTATCTTTCTATCTTTCTCTCTTTGTGTATGTGTACATATAAAATTGTTCTTCATTCTTTCCCATCAGTAAGAGGCAGTAAGACAAATAAACTATTGCAATGATGGCAGAAAGAAAGAGGGAGAGAAAGACAGACAGATGTAAGAAATATGGCTAAGATCGTACTGATAGGATCTAATATGAAGCTTGATAAGGAAACATCAAAGATAATCTCAAGTTAGACACCAGAATTACAGATGCTATCAACCAAGATAAAATACATGGGAGGAAGAACATGTTTGCTTTTTTTATCTTTAGGTGGGTTGAGGCAAGGAAAGATGAATTTGGTTTTAGATAAGAGATTAAGGTGATAGAAAATATAACCAGGAGGTATTTATTAATATGAATATGCAGTTTGAGAGATACCTCTAGCCCAGAAATGTTCAGTTAGGTATCACCTAAAAAGATATGAAGGACAGGTGAAGTATGGAAATGGCTGTGATGAAGCAAAGCATGCACCTTATCCAAGAATAAAATAGAGCTAAGGGCTGACCCATGAGAAATAACTTACATTTAAAAAGCAGATGGTAAAAAGGAGCAGTAAAGAAAACTCATAAGAAATAATAAGAAAACTAGGAAACTCCAAAGTTTGAAAAGCCAAAGGAGAAGAGTTTCAAGAAAACTGAACGGTCAATAGTGCTAAATGCTGCAGAGATGTTAGTAGGTATATGAAACTAAAAAGAAAACACTCGGTTTAGAAATTAGAGGGTCATTATTGTAGAAGAAACAACGAACCTAAATAAAAATTCGAGATAAATATTTTTTAAAGGCAAAGCCATTTTTAACTTAGATACTATTAAAAAATCCAAAAAACTTCCCAATTAATGAAAGACTAAATAGAAAAGATCATTTTCAAATAAAAATGGAGCCATTTCATGGGATAACATTTTTAATAGCCAGATGCGGTGGCTCATGCCTGTAATCCTAGCACTCTAGGAGGCTGAGGTGGGAGGATTCCTTGAGCTCAGGAGTTCAAGACCAGCCCAAGCAACAGCAAGACCCTGTCCCATCTCTACTAAAAATAGAAAAATTAGCCGGGTGTCATGGCACACACCTGTAGTCTCAGCTTCTCGGGAGGCTGGGGTAGGAGGATCACTGGAGCCCTGGAGTTTGAGGTTGCAGTGAACTATGATGACACGCCAGTACACTCTACCCTGGGTGACAGAGTGAGGCTCTGTCTCAAAAAAAAGCCAAAAAACCATTTTTAACATTTTGAAAATTATTTGACTGATTAAATAAGTTTGTAATCTTTAATAATATAGTGCTTTGAAAAACAGGCAATAAGCAGCACTTGCACAGTAATTTTTTAAGCAACTGATGAAGACTAGCTCCTTGACCAAATTTGTCAGGCTCCTCTGAGCTCTCTTTCCACTAAGCCTTGATCTCAGCCCCCTTTCTGTCTTTGGCCTGCCCAGCTCAGTCTTAGCGAAGAATCCTGCTAAAGGCATCTCCCTACCCTGATCAAGTTCCTCATGTACAATTCCTTGGGCAGCCTGTATCAAGAATCTGTTACCCATAATGTCTCCTCTTAGTAATTTTTCTATCTACTAACCACCTCACCCTCATCCTTGGCTATAAATCCCCACTTGTCCCTATTATATTGAGTTGAGCCTGATCTTTCCCCAATTGCAATACCCTTGTTGCAATAGTCTTGAATCCTTACTGTTTTGAACTCCTAACCTCAAGGTCCTCCTGCCTCAGTCTCCCAGAGAGCTAGGATTACAGGCGTGAGCCGTGCCTGGCCTTAATCCTTACTGTTTTGTTTTGTTTTGTTTTGTTTTTGAGACAGAATCTGGCTCTGTTGCCCGGGCTAGAGTGCCCTGGCGTCAGCCTAGCTCATAGCAACCTCAAACTCCTGGGCTCAAGCGATCCTCCTGCCTCAGCCTCCTGAGCAGCTGGGACGATAGGCATGCGCCACCATGCCCGGCTAATTTTTTCTATATATATATTTTTTTGGTTGTCCAGATAATTTCTTTCTATTTTTTAGTAGACACGGGGTCTCGCTCTTGTTCAGGCTGGTCTCGAACTCCTGACC
>NW_012148519.1:2648623-2649135 GCF_000956105.1 Propithecus coquereli
TATTTTGTAGATTAAAAAATTAAGAAAAATGTTTTTAATTAAGAAGGTAAAATCTTAACAAAAGGCAAATTGTGAACAATAAATATTTTTAGGCTTATACTATTTCATTTCTAACACACACAAATGTTCCTTATATCACAAGATATGTTGGTAACTAACTGTAACTATATATAATGAGTTTTTATGTGAGAAGTTTTAAACATGTTGCTCTATATCATTCATCTGTTCAATTAAGAAAATAAAACTATAAATGTAACTTACATATTTGAAATGCTACTTTACTACTACAAATAGAGGAGAAACAAAACATGGGTAGTGGAAATTAAGTCATTTCCAAAGCCTCTGATATGTATTCTTGTACTTAATAATTTCTTTATGAATTATCTTTACTTATAAAAGTAATTTTATAACTGAATACCTAGAAAATATAATAAAGAAATTTGTATTACACCTAATGCTACTATCTTAAAACAACATGAAGAGGCATACCATGGCCCTAAATAGAGTGGTTA
>NW_012148519.1:2659993-2677643 GCF_000956105.1 Propithecus coquereli
GGGGTCTCGCTCTTGTTCAGGCTGGTCTCGAACTCCTGACCTTGAGCGATCCACCCGCCTCGGCCTTCCAGAGTGCTAGGATTACAGGCGTGAGCCACCGCGCCCAGCCAATACTTACTGTTTTAACAAGTGTTTTTAATTTTTTTTTTTAACACAACAAGGCACTCAAGGAAGGCAGTCATACTCTTAGCCAATATTAATATAAAAATAATTCAGCATACAATCACAAAGGAAAGTGAAAGTTCAACAGAATACATGTGACTGACAACTTAAATATTAAGGTAAGTTAAATAGAGCTTACAGTGAGTATAAAAAGGTTTCCTCAATTTTTTATGCAAAAGAATTCTTTTAAAAGGCCTTCCTACCTAAAATAAAGACAAGAGCCTCTTAACAGTAGTAGAATCAAGCTCATTGTCTATTCATGCCAGAATTTATTGGTCAGAATTTCTGGTAACAAAAGAATGAAAATGGGAGAGGGTAGCTGGTGTGTAATTAGCAGTCAAGTTATAAGTCACATAAAGCAATAGATACAAATAGCACTTGACACCAAAATTCCTCTATTCATTCAACAAATATGTATTTAGGCTTAGCATTAGGGGGAGAAGGATAAAATAATAACATAGACTCTGTGCCTGAAAAGATTCTATGATTTAGGAGCGATGACATATACAAATAAGCAGAATGCTATAAATAATTATAATACAAGGATGAAAGGGATAAGTTCATTGAACAGCAGTACAAATAAGGTACTATGAGAGTTCAGAGGAAGGAGAGATGATTTCTGATAGGAACGCAAGAAAAGTTTTCATGAAAAAAAGGGGTAATGTGATTTAAGTCTTCAAGGATGACTACTACGATTTAATAGGTAGACGCAAAGGGAAAGGCATTTCAGTGAGAGGAAGTATTAGGAAAAGCAGAGCATAAGTAGTTTTCTGTGACTACTAGAAAGAAGAACAGTAGAAATGAACACTTAGACCTGTGTAGCAGATTGAAAATTGTCTCCCATTCATGATCAACTGGAAAGTGGGAATGTGACCTTATATAGAAATAGGGTCTTTATGGATATAATGAATTAAGGATCTTGAGGTGAAATCATCTTAGATTTAGGCTGGGCCCTAAATTCAATGACTGGTGTCCTTGTACAAGGAAAGAACACAGAAATACACAGAAAAGGCCATGGGAAGACAGAGGCAGAGAATGGGAATTATGCTGCCGCAAGCCAGGGAATACTTGGGGTCACCAAAAAGTGGAAGAGGCAAAGAATTCCGAGGTACTTCAGAAGGAATGTGGTCCTGTAAACACTTGGATTTCAGCTGCTAAAACTGAGAGTGAATTTCTCGTTCCAGTTTATGAATTGTAGTAATTTGTTACAGCAACCCTAGGAAACTAATATAGCTTGGTTAAGAACAATTCATAAAGCGCTATGTTTTCCATGCTCCCGCATTTCATTTTATTATATTTTGGAAGAAAACACTGACAAAAAATTTCTCCTTTATAAGCATATTCCTATATTACCAGGCAATTATGTTAAAAGATAAAGAGAAAACAATGAAATGCCATTACTTACAATGTGTAACTCCAGCCAGAGTTTGGTAGAAAGTGGGAGTATCACTATCATCCGTGAGGGTAACATACACACCTCCAGATAGTAGCCAACGAGAGAAAGTAAAAGCATCTTTGTTTAGAAGAAGCCAATTTCTAAACTTTTCATAGTTTACCTTTTCACCCTAAAATTTAAAAAAAAAAAAAAAGTTTAGTCAAATTTTAAGTATCTTACTTGTAACCTGCATGACCTGAAGTTTGCAATTAGTTGACATTTACCTTTCTACAACCTACAAAGGAAGGATTATCTAAATAACACTACAGGGTACATATACTTGGAAATCAAACTGTCCTCAAAAATAATTATACTTCAGATCTTCCATTTGCATAAAATCTATATGTTAATTGCAAATTATTTCATCAATTCATTAAGGCAGTCCATTACCAATAATAAGCCACATTTTATTTGCTAAGATATATCTTAAAATCAGTAAACTACAGGCCGGGCGCAGTGGCTCACGCCTGTAATCCTAGCACTCTGGGAGGCCAAGGCGGGCGGATTGTTTGAGCTCAGGAGTTCAAGACCAGCCTGAGCAAGAGCGAGACCCCCATCTCTACCAAAAGTAGAAAGAAATTAATTGGACAGCTAAAAATACATAGAAAAAAATTAGCCGGGCATGGTGGCACATGCCTGTAGTCCCAGCTACTTGGGAGGCTGAGGCAGGAGGATGGCTTGAGCCCAGGAGTCTGAGGTTGCTGTAAACTAGGCTGACGCCACGGCACTCACTCTAGCCCGGGCAACAAAGTGAGACTCTGTCTCAAAAAAAAAAAAAAATCAGTAAACTGCATTTCTTTCAACATTTAATAAATCCAATTTTTCACTTGCCGTATCTCTCTTCATTATCACTCCCCTCAATCTGTTTCAATTAGTATATTTTAATTAAATCTGTATGGAATTTAAAAGCTCTTTTACATTTCATCTGTAAATTAAAAACAACTATACATGAGTCTTCCTAGAGAGGGCAATCAGGATCACAGAAGGCATCACTGAAAACATATATCCACAAGTCAAGTAGAGTACAAAGAGAAGGAAGTTGATTTCTATTTCTTTGCTTTCTTTTAACGTATTTGTTTTGATAAATCTCTGGAGAATAAAAGTACGTATCCAGGCTAAAAAAGAGCCTCACATGGCTGTGCAAGCCAATACCTTTGCTTAAAAGACAAGAGATCCTAGGTTTAGTGAGGGTCAAATATTTCTAAGAGAAAATGGGAGAATTCTCACATGGAAATACAATGAAGAATGACATTTTAGCAGCTCTAATCCTAATAGAGATATTAAAGAATACAAATAACTAGGAACCTAAAAGAGATATGGTAGAAACAATCTCTACATTATTTATTAGCATCGTATTAAATACAGCAATATGTCACCTAGTGGTTTCAGAACATTTAACATCATCAGTGCAATCCAAACAATCAAGACATCGTTGACAGTCTTGTTTTTCTGAATGGAAGAATATGGTGTGAAAGTTGATCATACAAATGAGGTCATTCTTGCCACAACCAACTAAACCAGTGTCAAGGAGCCAGGGGGAAAAAGCACTCGGGGTACACAGTATTGCTCTAGAAATGTAATTCTCTGCAAGTGTGGCTGCTGAAACTGCCTGTTGTAACCTGAGATCAGTTTTATCTATAGTTGGTAAGATAACTTGCTGCAACTCTACCACCACTCTACCATGGTCAATGTTGCCAACCAATTGGATCTTGCCAGCTCCCCAAGCTATTGGCATTAGCTTTACTAATATCATTAACTTTCTCTTAGGACCACATGTAACATTCCCCTTTTTTATAAAATCTCCAACCTTCTCTTTGTTCTTTGGACACACCAAAGAACACCTGGTCTGCATGTATGCCCAGGAATTGCAATTCTTTCTTCCTAAATAAAATGTTAAACTTAAAGATTCATCTCTACATTTTTATTTTCACTTCAACAATGGCATTGAGACTTGTTGCAGAGACCCATGAGAACATTGCCAAAATGTTTAGAGATTACAGATCCAACCCATATTTTTTCTCTATCCCACGTTTAGTCTAGAAAGAGGCTTAGCAGTATACATTCCATGAGTTGACACACATTTTTACACATGTTAACATCTCTTGACATTGGGATAAGTCTTAAAATCAACAGCATCCTTCAATTATAATTGGCAGTTTTTTCTTAGTGGTTGTGATATTGTGAAATATATATTTGGTCTTCTTTCTGTTTCCTGGCATACAACTCCTAAAATCATTGCCATATCCAAAGTGGTAAGTTTTTCTCTGCATGTTAATGAATTGACGTATGACTAGGGGCTTCTGGATAGCCACATGATGGGGGCTGGTCACCTGAAAAACCAAGGAATGATTAAAGAGTTGGGACTTTCGGTCCCATCCTCAACCTCCAATCTCCAGGGAGGGGAGAGAACTGAAGATTAAGTTTATCACCAATGATCAATGATTCAATAAATCATGACTATTAATGAAGTTTCCATAAAAACACAAAAGGGGCCAGGGACAGCGGTTCACAACTGTAATCCTAGTACTTCAGGAGGCCACGCCGGAGGATTGCTTGAGGCCAGGAGTTTGAGACCAGCCTGAGCAACATAGAGAGATCCCCCCTCCTCATCTCAGTACAAAATTTAAAAATCAGCCAGGTGTGGTGGTATGTGCCTGTACCCCCAGCTATTTGGGAGGCTGAGGCAGGAGTAGCCTGGGAATTTGAGGTTGCAATGAACTATGATGATGCCACTGCACTCTAGCTTGGGCAACTGAGCAAGACCTTGTCTCAAAAGAAAATAAAAACAAAAAACAAACAAATAAATGAAAGGACTGAGTTGTTCAAGGAACTTCCACTTAGCTGAACACATGCAGGTTCCTGAAGGGTGGTGTCCTGGACAGGGCATGAAAGCTCCACATACCTTCCCATATACCTTGCCCTATGCATCTCTTTCATCTGGCTGTTCATCTGTATCCTCTGTAATGTCCTTTATAATAAACCAATAAACTTAAGTATTTCCCCAAGTTCTGAGAGCTGTCCTATTAACTGAACCCAAGGAGGGGGTCTCAGGAACCCCATTTCATAGCCTATTTGTCAGAGGTATAGGTGTCAGCCTATTACTTGTGATTGGCATCTAGGGGCAGTCTCATGGGACTAATCCCTCACCCTGTGGGATCTGATGTTATCTCTAGGTAGACAGTGTCATAGCTGAATTAAATTAGAGGAAACCGGGCTTATGCCCACAAAAGAATCCACCAGAGAATACACTGCTGGTGGGGAGAAATCCCCACACATATTTTGATAACAAGAGATCACAGAAAGTGATCTGTGTTGTGAGAATAGAGTAGGAAAAAAAGTTTGTTTTTTCTACTCAGAGTGATACATAAAGGTACTTCTTATAATTGATAGCATTTTTAGATTCAGGGAAATAATGTGACTTCAATGATTTCAGTGAATCTAGGATATCTCAATTTTATAATTGCATATGTGCCACTAAGAAAGAAAAAAAGATGCCAATGTATAATGGGCCCTTCTACCACTGTCACATATAGCTAATATCTACTGAGTGTTTACAATGTCCTCAGAACTGCCCTAAATACTTTAAATATTAATTTAATCTTCAAAGCAGTCTCTATAGGAGACACTTTCATTGTTATTATTTTTCTAGAGACAAGGTCTGACTCATTCACGTGGGCTAGAGTGAAGTGGTCTGATCATAGCTTACTGCAGCCTCAAACTCCTGGGCTCAGGTAATCCTCACATCTCAGCCTCCCGAGTAGCTGGGACTATAGGCCTGTGTTACCACACCTGGCTATTTTTTTTTTTTTTTTAAAGAGACAGGGTATTGCTACGTTGCCCAGGCTGGTCTTGAACTCTTGGCGTCAAGCAATCGTCCTACCTCAGCCTCAAAAAGTGCTGAGATTACAGGTGTGAGCCACCGCACCCAGCCAGAGACACCATTATTATCCCCATTTTACACATGAGAAAACTTTGACACCAAAAGGTTAAGTAATTTGCCCAAAGTTATATAGTGGCAGAGAGAGGATTAAACCCAGGTGGTCCAGGCTCCAAAGTCCCTGTGCCTAAACTATACACCACGTTGTCTTGTCTACGAGTAAAATATAAAGTAATATCTGAAAGCCACCTGCCCATTGGGAATCATTCCCACAAAGCTGGTAGCACCAAAATTCCATCTGTCAAATCTGATTTTTTGTTTTTGAGTCATGGATCTCTTCCAAAAACGGAAGTGAAGGAAAAGAATTCTTTTATAAATTGTTGCAACGGTGGTCAAGAAATAGTTCCAATACCAGAAAAGGCAATTGAAAATAAACAGACTCCTGGAGCTTCCAGATAGCTTACATGTGGAAGTTCCCGGAGGTTGGAGCACCCAGGAAGGGCAAGGAAGCTCCATGCCCCTTCCCCCATACCTCACCCTACGCATCTCTTCATCTGTATCCTTTGTAATAAACTGGTAAATACTTTATGTTCCCTGGGGTAGGGACCATGCCTTCGTCATTTCTGTAACTTTCAGGAACATATGAATTGGTCATCAGGAAAAGATTCTTAGCCACAGGGTCTTATGCCATTCCTCCTGACACCATGTAAAGTGAGAATCCTGTTGTCCTTGGACAACACCAGCCTGGGACTGACAAGGAAGCTTTGACTGTTTATCTACCACAAGAAACACAACTAAAGTTTGATCGAATTTGTCCAAACTGGGCAGAGTCTAAGTGAGACGCCAGGGGCTCATACATCTCACTGTCCAAGGAATGCCACCTTATGATAAAAGTGTCATCATGAAGGACACACACCAGAATCTCCAGCTTCTGGAGTGGACGCCTAAGAAGGAAGATCTGTGGCTGCAGACAGAAATCTGGTGATTCTCATCTGACGGTCATGGTCTATGTGATACTGATTTAGTGGTTCTATTTCTTTGTGCCTTAGTTTCCCTTTAATAAAATGAGCTAACAGGTAAAAAATAAAATAAAAATAAACAGACTCCTAAAACTGGTAAAATATTAATTTCCACTTTAAGAATCAACAATCCAAAAGAAAACCAGTAAGAAAAAAACTTAATACAACTTCTGGGTGGATTCCTTTATAACTCAAGGCCAATAAAGCACAGGATTAAAAAAAGCTGAAACCCCTATCACTTAAATGTAGGTGCTAGGGCTGTATCTTTTATCTAAAGTGCTTGTCTTTATAGTTTTGTTTTTAATGCAAACAATAACACAAAGCATTGTCACAGAAAGTCTGAATAAACCTATTCTAATATAAATACTTGGATAGCAAGGGTCTGGATGCAACCATCAGGCACATTACTCAGAAATTAGAGCAGCTAAATACATCAAATAGTTGAATCAGATAGCATTAGCCCACTTACAGTATTGCTTTTATACCAAAGGAATCTAATAATTCAAATAGCCATATACATGAGCCTTCTAAAACTTGGCTTCACATTTCTTTGATCTTTTCTCTTCTAAAGATCTTGTCATTAACAACAACAACCTAGGCACTTACTACCACGGTCTTATAATCTTTTTACTACAATAACTGTTCCCCTTCCCATAATTGAAATTTTAAGCATTCTACTTTCCTATCTTGATTTCCTCTTATGAACATATTCTCCTCTACTATCCTGACTCTAGTGATTTTTTTTTTTTTTTTTTTTTGAGACAGAGTCTTGCTCTGTTACCTGGGCTAGAGTGCCGTGGCATCAGCCTAGCTCACAGCAACCTCAAACTCCTGGGCTCAAGCAATGCTCCTGCCTCAGCCTCCCGAGTAATGGGGACTACAGGCACGCACTACCACACCCAGCTAATTTTTTCTATTTTTAGTAGAGATGGGATCTCGCTCTTGTTCCAGCTGGTCTTGAACTACTGAGCTCAAGTGATCCTCCCACCTTGGCCTCCCAGAGTGCTGGGATTACAGGTGTGAGCCACCGCACCCAGCCTCCAGTGATTTTTTTTTTAAATTCCACAGGATCTACACCAATGACCAACATCCATATTGCCAAATCTCAGTGATCAAAGGTCAACTCACTTCAGTATACTTGACATAGTTGAGCTCTCTTTCCTTCTTGAAACATTTCATCACCTGGCCTGCAGGACACTATTCTCTTTGGGTAATCTCTTATCTCACAGGCCATTCCTTAATCTCCAGTTTTGATTCCTCTTTATCTCTCCAAACTCTAAACACTGGATTACAGGACTCATTCTGCCAATCTGTTTTCTATCTTAACTCACTCACAGATGATCTTTGCTGTATTCTCTTCATGAAAAGTTCTTCCCTAAGTTATCTTCATGGTTTTATCTCTCACTTCCTATAAATTTCTATTCACCTATAAATCAATAAATCCTTTCCCCTGAACAACAGACTTATCTATCAAAAAGCATGGCTGACAACTCAAATTGAATGTCTAATAGGATCCTTGAATTTAATTAAATCTCTCTTGGCATCCAACCCCCAAAGCTCCTTCTCCATCTCAGTTAACAGCAACGATATTCTTTTACGAAATCAGGCCAACACTTTGGTCATCCTTCTTCTACTCCTTCTATCACAGTCCCTAATCAACACAAGAAAAGATTCTGTTAAGTCCACCTTTAAAATAAATGCAGAACCTAAAAACTTATCACTCACTGCTACACTATGGTCTAAATGACCATCCCCTCTCACCTGGATTATTCAGATACCTCAACTGGACTCAGTTCAGCCACATAAGATCTAACATGATCATGTTTTTCAAAAAAGCACCTCATATTATGTTATTCTTCTGCTCAAAACCCTCCAGTGGTTTCCGTCTCACTCAGGGTAAAAGTCAAAGGATGCAACAATGTCCCATAGGGGCATATATAATCTACCTCCTAACTCCTCAATAATTTCAGTAACTTCATTTCTCACTATTCCCTTGCCCACTCCATTTCAACTAAATTGGCCTTTTTATTATTCCTTGGACATCCCAAGTATACTCTTACCTCAGGGCCTTTGCTGTATCCTTTTCATGAAAAGTCCTTCCCTCAGTTATCTTCATGGTTTTCTCTCTCACTTCCTATAAATTTTTTACTCAAATTTCACTCTATCTGACAGGTCTAACCATCCTATATAAAATAATAACACTCAACTGCCTCTTTCCTATTGCCACCTATTCATCTATTCTACTTTATTTTTCCCTATAGCACTAATTCTCAATGAATACATATACCTTCAGTTGTGCCTCAATTTTAGAGAATTAGGTGACCAACCACATGTAATTCCCATCTACGAAATGGAAGTGTTTACCTAAACCTTATTAAAATGAAAAAAATATACATATTCTTCCTGAAAAAATGCAGACTATTAATATATTTGACATCTCTATGAAAAATCCAATTAATAAGATCTGCAAAAACACCTTTTCTTCTGACAGGCAAAATTTTATTACAGGGAAAAAACAAACAAATACGCCATGGCCCAGTTTGTCTTGAAGTACTAAAATACTATCATAGCAATTTCTAGTCAATATGTCAAGAACCAAAAGAAACCCATCCTTTTGTACCTTACACATAGAAATGCTGGATAAAATGTAACACCATAACCACCACCAAACACTGCACAGCTAAGCTCAAAAGCAAAAAAGAGATATCACCAGGTGCTAGGAACACAGAAGAAACTCAAAGCCAAATTGATGAGAAGCTAAAGATAAGACAGCCCAAAGAGATATTAGAATATGCATATGGATGAAGTATAGATAATCAGTGCCTATATAGACAGGAAGGTGGAGCTAAACTCCCTGAATAATACCAAGAGCAGCAACGGATTATTATATTGGTGAAACGGAGGTAGGTCAAATAGCCACCTGTAAGAAATTGTGCAGTACTGAGTGCTACATGAAAGGATCAGAAATTTCTGAAGAAGTTGTTACTCTACCATCTCTAGGGACTTTTCACATATTAGCAGACCTCTGAGAAGAAAAATAATTTTCTCTATTAAAGATACACATTTGCTATTGTTTAATTTTCTATCATTTCTATTGTTAGATACTAGAAAATATATTATTTTTGCAAACAGAAAAAAAAGACAATTTTTAACCAAAGTATTTTACTATGCAAATCAACTAAGTAAAATAAATGATAAAATAGGCCTTAATAAAATAGGTCACAGAATGGCTCAAGGCCAATGAATGATATACCTACATATCCATGATAAAAAACAAGGGCACTACAACATGAGGTTCCTGCAGGATTGTGTGTATGCATGTGTATATGTTGCTATGTGTGGGACTGAGAGCACAGGAATATGTTTCCTTATACTCTAAGTATAAACAGTTGGTTTACAGTAGAATTAAGAATTTTCAGATTCACAAATATAGCAGTAATGAGAGTCATGAACCTCTGAATATAGCACGTAAACAGTTGAAATATCAATCATTAAATACAAAAATGCCAAGAATATTCTGCATATAAACATCTATTCATCATAGCTAAACTTATTAATATTATACAACTAAAGGTAATACTTTGTCAATAAGAAGGCGTGAAATGTAAAATATACCTCTGAGAAACACTTTCTGAGTGTATCTGGGACTTTACCATCCACTACATGGAGCATTCTTTCCATTTCTTCTCGTACAACATAGCTCCCAGATTCACTTGAAAAAAGACTGAAAATGTCTAAGAGAAAGAAAGATAGAATAAATTAATCTTAACATAGATCAAATATACCCTCATGCAAACAGTGAGAGAAGAGAAAGGTATCAATAATTGATTACTAGGGCCGAGCACTTTATAATTTAATTTATTCCTCAAAATAACCTAGCAACGCAAATTAAAACAGCAATGTGACTTCTCTCCAAATATGCCAAATTTGCAAAAATGCTTAGGTGTAACAATACCAAGTGTTAGCAAGGATTGGGAGAAACAGAAGCTCCAATATATTGTTAATAGGAGCATAAATTACCGTGGAGAGTAATTTGAAAATTCTAGTGAAGGTGAAGATGCACACTAGAAACTCCACTTCCACAAAATTACACTTCCACACTTGAAAAACTGATACCTGTGTACAAGATACAAGGTGTTCACTGGAGTATTGTTTGTAAGAGCAAAAATTAGAAAAAAAGATACATGTCTATCAGTAATAGGTAAACTGAGATATACACACAATAAAATACTACATAGACGTTAAAATAAAGGAATTACATGTTTCAAGATGGATAAATATAAAAAATATAATATTCGGGGAAAAGCAAATTACAAAGTAATCTGTGTAGTACTAGTCCCCTCCTTATCCACGTCTTGCTTTCTGAGGTTTCAGTTACCCACAGT
The DNA here is from genome assembly GCF_000956105.1 of Propithecus coquereli. NCBI lineage: Eukaryota > Metazoa > Chordata > Mammalia > Primates > Indriidae > Propithecus > Propithecus coquereli. Next base: position 2,670,872 of record NW_012148519.1, read on the forward strand.
TAACAGAGGTCCAAAAAAGTGAAATGGAAATTTTCAGAAATAAACAATTCATAGGTTTTAAATTGCACACTGTTCTAAGTAACATAATGAAATCTCTTGCCTCCCTCTCCATCCTATCTGGGACATGCATAATCCCTTTGTCCAGCATATCCACACTGTATACGCTACTCGCCTATTAGTCACTTAGTAGCTGTCTTGGTTATCAGATGGACAGATCACAAGAAGAATTAGTACAGTACAATGAGATATTTTGAGAGAGAAAAAGTGACCAGAATCACATAACTTTTATTACAGTACATTGTTATAATTGTTCTATTTTATTATTAGTTATTGTTAATCTCTTAGCCTAATTTATAAATTAAACCTTATGACAGGTATATCTGGATAAGAAAAAACAATGTATATATAGAATTTCGTACTGCTGTGGTTTCAGGTATACACTGGGAGGGGTCTTGGAATGTATCTAATGCAGATAAGGGGGGACTAATGTATACCATTTATTAAAAAGTATAAAACCTACAAAATAGATGAAGATATATTTAAGGATATATAACATGTTATAAATGTATAAAAACCTGCATAAGGAATGAAAGATCACCAAATTCATGAAGAGTAGTAACCTCTGTAGGAAAGAACAGGAATGGGATCCTGAAGGGATACAAAGACAGCCTTACCTTAGCTGTAATATTTTATTTTTTAAAAAATCAAGATCTGGGACAAAAATGACACAATGTTAAGAAATAAAGCTACATGGAAGTACATATTATAAGTATGTTTGAAATATTGTTGTTATAGGTTGAATTATATGCGCCCCCAAAAGATATTGTGAAGTCCTAACTTTAAAGTACCAGTGAATGTGAACTTATTTGGAAACAGAGTCTTTGTAGACGTAATCAAGTTATGATGAGGCCATTAAGGTGGGACCCAATCTAATATGACTGCCATCTTTATAAAAAGAGGAGAAGACAGACACAAAAGCAAGCCAGCCACGTGACAAGAGAGGCAGGGATTGGAATGACACAGTTGCAGGCCAAGGATTGCCAAGGATTGTGAGCCATCACCAAAAGCAAAGAAGAAAGAATTCTCCTCTGCAGTTTTCAGAAAGAGCATGGCCCTGATGACGCTCTGATTTTTAACTTCTAGCCTTCAGAACCATGAGATAATGAATATATCTGTTGTTTAAGTCACCCAGTTTGTAGTGCTTTGTTATGGCACCCCTAAGATATTAATACAACTGTAAATAAAAATGAAGAAACTTTAAAAATGTGTTTGTGACCCAAAAACTTATTACTAGTCAGTCGTACCTGAATATCCACAGGGGACTGGCTCTGGGACCCTCAAGGATATCAAAATGCATGGATGCTCAAGTCCCTTATACAAAGTGACACGGTGTATGCATATAACCTACATATATCCTCCTGTATACTTTAAATCATCTCTAGATTACTTATAATACCTAATACAATGTAAACACTATATAAATAGCTACTATACTGTACTGTTTTTAATTTGTATTATTTTTAATTGTTGTATTGGTTTTTTGCATTATTTTTTTCCTCAAATATTTTCAATCCAAAATTGGTTGAATCTGTAGATAAGCAAGTCATAGATAAGGCAAGCTGACAATATTTTTTATTTTTATTTTTTCTAGAAACAGGGTCTCACTATGTTGCCCAGGCTGGACTGCAGTGGCTATTCACAGGCCTGAGCATAGTACACAGGGGCCTTGAACTCCTGCCCTTGAGATGATTCTCCCACTTCATTCTCCCAAGTAGCTGGGACAATCGGCACATACCACACTTGTATTTTTAATTACGTTAATTACATTTGTATTTTTAATTACCACTGACAGGAGCCAGTGTGTATGTGTGCTGGTGGGGGGATGCTACTGCGGAAAAACCAGCATCACAATTATATTCCAATAAATAAAACTGAGTTTATGGATATGTTCATTATGTTGATTATGGTGATGGTCAGTGGGTGTATACACATGGCAAAACATCAAAATGTACATTTTATATATCTGCATTTTATTATATGTCAGTTATACCTCAATAAAACTTTTTTTTTTTTTTTAAAGGATTCTCTTAGTCTGTTTTGTGTAGCTATAGCAGAATACCGCAGACCGGGAAATTTATAATGAACAGAGATTTGTTTCTTACAGTTCTGGAGGCTGAGAAGCCCAATGTCGAGAGGCCTGCATCTGGCAAGGCCCTTCTTGCTCTTCCATCATCCCATGGTAGAAGGCAGAAGGGCAAAAGAGCACATGTAAGAGAGAGGGAAGGGGGCTGAACTCATTCTTAATAAGGACGCCACTCCCTCAATAACCAATTCCCTCCTGACATAACAGTATTAATCCATTCATGAGGGCAGACCCATCATGACTTCATCCTCTCTTAAAGGTCCCGCCTCTCAACACTGTTACATTGGGGATTAAGTTTCCAATACATGAACTTTGGGTAACACCTTCAAACCATGGCAAGGATTAAGAAGAACAGTCTAAATTCAGGAGCAAGAGAGGATTCCGAGAGATATGTCTTAGTCTGCTCAGGCTGCTGTAACAAAATACCATAAACAGAGTGGCTTATAAACAACAGACATTTATTTCTCACAGCTCTAGAGGCAGGGAAGTACACAATCAAGGAGCCAGCCAATTTGGTGTCTGTTGAGGGACTACTTCCTGGTTCATAGACAGCCATCTTTTCATTGCATCCTCAAATGGCGGAAATGATGAAGGGTCTTTCTAGGGCCTCTTTTATAATATAAGGACACTTAATCTTATCCAAGAGACACTTATAATTAACCCTCATGACCTACTCACCTCCCCAAAGCACCATCTCCTAATACCTTCAACACTGGGGTGTTAAGATTTCAACATATGAATTTTGAAGGAGACACAAACATTCAGACCATAGCAGACAGATTACAAAAAGAAGAAGGAAAAGTCAGGCATGGTGGTGTGCGTGCCTGTAATCCTAGCTACTTGGGAGGCTAAAGTGGAAGGATCTCTTAAGCCTAGGAGTTTGAGGCTATAGTGAGGTATGATTTTGCCACTGCACTCCAGCCTGGGTGACAGATAAGACTTCATCTCAAAAAAATAGATAAATCATCAATATCTAATTCCAGAACATTTTCATCAACCCAAAAAGAAATCCCGTGCCCATTAGCCATCACTCTCCATTTCCCTCTTCCCTGAACCCCAGGCAATTACTAATCTAACACTTTCTGGCACTACTGATTTGCGTAACCTGGAAATTTCATATAAATGGGATCGTATAATATGTGGCCTATTGTGATTGGCATCTATCTCTCAGCAAAATGTTTTTAGGTTCGTCCATGTTGCAGCATGAACTGGTACTTTATTCCTTTTTATTGTAGAATAACATTCCATTGTATGGATAATCATGTTCTGTTTATCCATTCATCAGCTGATAGACATAAGGGTTGTTTCCATTTTGTGATTATTATGAACAATGCTGCTATAAATATTTGCATACATGATTTGTTTTGGGTAAATATGTGTATTGAACTTTCATAGAAGTAGAAACTGCTGGGCCATGTAACTCAATGTTCAACAGTTTGAGGAACTGCCAAACTGGTTTTCAAAGTGGCTGCACTTTTTTACATTCCTATGGCAATGTATAATGTGCACTACAATTTTTCCACATCTTCCCTAACACTTGTTATTATCTGACGTTTTAATTTTAGCCACCTTAGTAGATGTGAAGCAGTATCTCAATGTACTTTAAATTTATATTTCTCTATTAATTATGTTGAGTATATTTTCAAGTGCCTATTGGCCACTTGTATATCTTCTTTAGAGAAATGTCAATTCAAATCCTTTGCTTGTCATCAGAATTTTGAAGTAAATTATTCTGCCATCAGATATGGTATCGTTATTTTGAGACAATAAAAGTACTTACATTTTGCTTTCTCTTCATCTCTGCCTCTTGTAAGGAGGACAAGTCCAACTATTAAGTTATTGAAGTGCAGCCCTTTGGATGTTCCGCCAAAAGAACAGTAAATCACCTGGAAGAAAATGATAGTCAACCTCAGGAGATGTTTCATTTTTTGAGGAATTTCAGGTGGCTATCATCTTTAACAAATCTTGTCTCCATCTCCAGATAAGGCCCTGGTAGATTTTAGTAAAAAGATGTTAAGTTTCTCCCTCTTCTTCCTCTTTTCCACCTTGTTATTGCAAAGAATATGCTCATCTACCCTAAAATACATACAGACGGTCCCCAACTTACAATTTTTCAACTTTACAATGGCACAAAAATGATATGCATTCAGGAGAAATCATAATTCAGTACAGTATTCAATAAATTACATGTGATATTCAACACTTTAACTCAAAACAGGTTTTATGTTAGATGATTCCGCAAACTGCTAATATAAGTGTTCTGAGCACATTTAAAAGAGGTTAGGCTAAGCTATGATGTTTGGTACATTAGGTATATTAAATACACTTTCAACTCACCATTTTCAACTTATGATGGGTTTATAGGGCTGTAATGACATGGTAAGTTGAGGAGCATCTATATATTACAGACTCACACAACTGAATATTTATTCTTTCTCTTTGGAGTCCTCATCAAGGTCCAACAGGATAAAAGTCTTCCTTCAATAGCCACGATAAAGAGATAAGGATTCCGTGCAATTACAGAACTTCCTTCAACACCAGTAAAATTTATACACATTATTTTGATTGGAAAGAAAGACAATCTATAGCAATGTTCAGAAGTTCTAAGAGATCTCAAAGACTTTTTTTTTATACTCTCAGAAATAAGTATTATACTAATCAGAAAGAAAGAACAAAATCTATGCATAAGTTCATAGGGAATAATGTCTATTTTTAAAAAAAACTATACATGGAAAGGTACAGTAACAGCAATCACAATAAATTCATTCATTCACCAATTCTTTTTGAGTGCCTAGCATCTGCTATGCAGAATTTTGTCAATAGAAATGCATGATTAAAAAATAATTCAAGAATAAAACTTAAATGGTCAATAAGAAAACTGAAAATATATATTCACCAGGTGATATTTATAAATATTAATATATTTAGCAACACCCTGACAGCTGATGTCAAAAATTATCTATCTCTACTGCCAGTGATAAACTCAACCTAGCAAAAACTAGCCAAGGGAGATGGCTGCTGATCAGAACATAAAAAAATATAAAAAGAACAGAACAAACACACTCTGTGGAATAACTATTTTTACTTGGCCCACCACCCACCCCCAAATGGAGGAAAATAACAGAAAAAAAAAAACTTTATTACTGGGGAGGGGCAGGAAAACATAATGGCCCCAGATCTTTACAGTTTCCCTACTACTGGGGAGAAGTAGGATCACTAAGAAAGTCTCACCCTCAAGATGCAAGGACACACAATCCATAAACAGATCTTGCTATTTCTTCTTAATAAATATTATCAATAAAAAATGGTAGTGGAGTTGAAAGAGGTCTTAGAAATTAACTAATATATTCCCCTCATTTAAAACATGAAGAAATTAAGAGGCAGTCAATGACAGAGCCAGAGCTAGAATCAGTTTCTTGACTTTTCTAATATTTCAAACTGATTCCCATTTGCTTTTAAATTCTGAGCAAAAGCCAAGATATTTTGCCAGAGTTTCTATGAGGAGAACATTTACTTTTCACTATTATAAAAATTGTTCTTAAAAAATTATAGATGAACACACCAGTTGGAAAGCTTTTTAACCAGAGCAGCAGCAACTACTTTCTACAAACTCAGAACTAAAAGTATTAGAGAAGATTCATTAAAATATGATGACTATAGCATGTAATTCACCAACATTAATGTAGTTAATGATTTTCCTTGATTAAAAACATTGTAATTTTTAAAAGATTACTTAAGAATAAAATACACTTCATTTACAAAAAAAAAAAAAGATCCAAGGACACAATGTCTACCTAAAACTAAGGCAGAAACAGGACTGCAGAGAATGTCCCCCTCCCTAACACTTCCCACGTCCATCCACCATCGTGCTAGCAAGCACTGAGGAATAAATAACAACAGTGTATATAGCTAGAGACTCTCTCCATGGTGTGGTAACAAAGAGAAGGTAAGAGGGTAGAAAAGACATTAGAAAAATTCTCTAGCAAAGACACCCCAACTCGATTTAAAAAAAAAAAAAAGTAACCTTAGACTGGAAATCAAAATTGAAGCCTGTATTTCACTGAGGATAAAACGACAAGACCAAAATAAAGCTCGACTACAGACTAGATTGACTTACACACCACCTCCCTCTCAATGCTATTTGGCTCAGTCTCTATTGTCCTATACAAAACATCTGTCTTTCAATCACAAATCATAAGTCACACAAAGAAGCAAGGCGGAAAACCTAACATAGTGTCAGAGCCAAAGGAAAAACATGGGAGAAAGGAAATAGCAGAGGATGTAAACAGGTGGAAAACCATACTATGCTCATGGGTTGGCAGAATCAACATTCTTAAAATGTCTATACTACCTAAAGTGATCTACAGATTCAATGCAATCCTTATTAAAACATCAACATCATTTTTCACAGATCTAGAAAAAATAATTCTATGCTTCATATGGAACAAGAGAAGACTCCACATAGCAAACGCAATCTTAAACAAAAAGAACAAATTGGGAGGCATCAATTTACCAGACTTCAGGATATACTACAAGGATATAGTAACTAAAACAGCATGGTACTGGCACAAGAACAGAGACATAGACCAATGGAACAGAACTGAGAACCCAGATATAAAACCATCCTCA
>NW_012148519.1:2678793-2680068 GCF_000956105.1 Propithecus coquereli
TTTTTTTGTGACACTTGCAACATTTTCACCTTGAATTTCTTATATCCTTTCCTTTTTTTTTCTCATTCTCTTATACCTTGGTGGAGTCACTGAAACCCAAGATACTACTTAAAGCACTGACATCTAACAAATACAGTGTCTATACTCTGGATGACCAAAATTTCATATAAATCTGGCTTTACGATAAAATATATCTTTCCAAATATATACATTTTTAAATATGTTTCTCACAGGTAATATAAAATCAGTTTGCATTCATTCAGCACGCATACCACTAGATGGTTTAGATATCTGGGTATCTTCTATGAAGTGCCAGTTTAGGGCTTTTCCCCATATTTTGAATTTGGGTTGTCATGTCTTTTGCTTATTGATTTGTAAATGTTCTTATATACATTCTGGATGAGTCCTTTGTCAAATATCATACATATCTCTCTCCAGAACCCTGATTTATTGAATCCTTGTACTGTGTTCTTTAATATTACGCACTGTCTTCTATGGGTAGATAATTGTTCAGTCTCATAAAAATGTGAAATGTCTATGTATTAAAAATAAATAAATTAAATTAAAAAAGAAAGAAAAACATGGTAACAGAGTTGAAGAATGCTTTGGAATGGCTGAAGAGTAAACTCTACAGAGTCACGTAAGAGATTATCCAATATGAAACACAAAAGGAAAAAAATGGTGGAGGGTGGGCAGAACAGAAAATCCAAGAGCTGTGGGACAGTATCAGTGATTTAACATACATGTAATTGATATCCTAGAAGAGCAAGAGAATGGGACAGAAGAAATACCTGGTTGAGAATTTTCCAAAACTAAAAGAAACAAAACCACATATTGAAGTAGTTCAGAGAAAAGGTAGGATAAATCACACCTCTAATCTCCAGAAACCAATGAGACAAATCATATTCAAATTACTCAAAACTGAAGATAAAAAGAAAATCTTTAAGGAAGCCAGAAAAAAAGAAGACACATTATATTACGAGAAACAAAAAATTTATAGCGCATTTCTCATCAAAAATTATATAAACCAGAAGTCAATGGAGTGAAATGATTAAAGCACTAAAAGAAAAAAACTCAATGAAGAATCCTATACCTGGTGAAAATATCTTTCACAAAGAAAAGAAAAGGAGACTTTTTCAGGGAAACAAAAACAGAGAAGTCATGACCAGCAAAAAAGGATAAAAGAAAGTACTTCAGGATGAAGGAAATATGATACCATAGAGATATATGCACCTCCATAAAGAAATAAGAATACTGGAAGTAGCATAAATTAAA
>NW_012148519.1:2682268-2699706 GCF_000956105.1 Propithecus coquereli
CCCAACATTAACCCCATTAATAAATTCTTATTTTTATAATAAGATAATAGGTAACATTTATATGCTTATTATGTGGCATATAACTGTTGTTAAGTGTTTTACCAGTCTTAAGATGACTCCATGAGGAAAGTATCATTGGTGTCCTCATTTTATGGTTGGGGAAAAGTAGAGCCCAAAGAGATTAAATAACATTTCCAAAGCCATGCATCAATGAAGAGGCAGAGTCAGAAATTAAACCCAGGCAAGATAGGTTCCTAAAACTGACCTCTTAACAAATTTATAGTACAATTATATACATTCATTTCTAATTAATTTCACTAGAATTACATGAAAGACATCACTAGCAACATATACACCATTTTAGTGAAATCTCCTGAAAATTAAACTAAGAAATTTCAAATGATCACAAACTCAATTCATAAACATTGTGTCTTTGAGCCCCCTCTCAATATAACTTGATAATCCAGTATCTTCACTTTTGACAATTTCATTACTTTAATACAAAGAGAGTGAAGTAGTGAGGGTAAAATTAATGAAGAAATTTGGGGAAGGTATGACTTTCAGTTTTACAAGTACTTATAAAATGTAAAAGATTTTGTTTGGAATAAATTTGTTTGGAAAACACTGGTAACTCCCTATCACTCCCAAAATACAAGAACAGAAATAACCTTCTAAAATTACCTAGTTCATGAGACAGATGAGGAAAGGAAGCCCAGGAAAATCACCGTATTGCCTGAATTCTAAGATGTACGTATGTTCCACCTTTTATTAATGTTCCAGAAAGCAACATGCGCCTAATACATCTAATAAACTATTTTAAAATAAATTCCCTTGAGGAAAAGGTGTTAAAAAATAAATAAATAAATAAAATCAAGCACTCTGGGAGGCCAAAGCAGGAAAATCGCTTGAGGCCAGGAGCTTGAGACCAGCCTAGGCAACATAGTGAGCCCCTATCTCCACAAAATATTCTAAAAATTAGGCAGGCACAGTGATGCACACCTGTAATCACAGCTACCTAGGAGTCTGAGGTGGGAAGATCACTAGAGCCCAGGTTTCAACGTTGCAGTGAGTTGTAATTGTGCTACTGCACTCTAACCTGGGTGACAGAGCAAGACTGTGTTTCTGAAAAAATAAATAAAATAACATAAAATAAATAAAATAAAAATCTCACGTTATAACTGATAGTCATTTAACAGTTAGGAAATATTAAGTGCCATGCTCATTACTAATCAGCTTTGTTTTTAGGATTGAGGGGAGGGAATGTGCACAGAATAGCAGGATACTTTGATGCCATTTTTTTAAAAAGCACTTAATAAATGCTAACAATTATTTATATAACTTACTGCAAGATTTTTGTCTTAAAATCCCTACAATAATTTTTTTAGCTATTAAAAATTAAAGGAGGAAAAATATTTTCTTAAACATTTGTTAACCATGAATATCAAGACAGAGACTTGGCATACTGTTACACTAATGTATAAAATTGATGCTTGTGGTAATGATCTCACTAGCTTCCTTTCAGAAAATGATGTCATCCCAGTAAATAATATGATTAGTTCAGAAGAGAGGGAAATCAGTCTGCATTTTTTTTTTTCTTTTTCTTTTTTTGAGACAAGAGTCTCGCTCCATCGCCCTGGCAAGAGTACAGTGGTGTGATCAGAGCTCACTGCAACCTCAAACTCCTGGGCTCAAGTGATCCTCTTGCCTCACCTCCCAAGTACCTGGGACTACAGCCAAGCACCACCACACCTTTTCTGTGTTTCTGCAGAGACAGGGTCTTGCTCTTGCTCAGGCTGGTCTCGAATTCCTGAAATCAAGCAATCTCCCACCTCTGCTTCCCAGAATGCTAGGATTAGAGATATAAGCCACTGCACCCAGTCCAGTCTGCATTTTTAAAGAAAAAGATTTAATAATATACCAAAATTCTACCTCTTGCATTATAGTTAAGAGGTCAAAAAAAGGCAGGTGTGTGTAGGTCTCTAAAGTTCAGAAATGGTTGCATCATGTTTCAACTGCTGCTCTATGGTCCTGGCCCCTCTCCTCCTTCCACTGTCTTTGGATATAGGGTATAGGATTATCCCACTATTCCTTGGGAAAAACAGTAAGTGATGCATATTGTTTCATATCATGGCTTTTGGAGTCATTTATATACCAGCTGTGTGGTCTTAACTTCCCAAGCCTTAGTTGCATTCCATTAAATACATGCTGAGGCCAATTCTTCTCATTCCAAGACCTAGGCTGAAGAGCACCCCTGTGTGGATAATACTGACTCAGGGCAGAGAGCAAAAGCCAGACCTTGACTCTCACTTTGCTAATTAATTAATAAGAATTAATTAATCACTGATGATCTCATAACTTTTGCTTTCAAAATATTTTTCCTGACTAAACACTACTACACGTTTTTAACTGCTTAATAGTCAACAAAACCAAATTAATGGTTTCAAATTTTCATTGTATATAATGTTCATGAGGATCCATACTTTTCCGTTTAAATTTTTAATGAAGATTTGAATCATCAATTGGGTTTTGTTCATATCAAAATTTTTCTGTGCTATCTTTTGCAGATATTATTCTATCAAACCCAATTTTCTCACACCAAATCTGGCAGATCTAAATTTCTTAAAGAAGGGATTTTTTAGGAAATGTCTAGGCAATAATAAACTTTTACTCGGTACTTTTTTAAAAAAAAAAACCTGCTAAACAGCTTATCCTTAATTTGTTATGCAAATATTTCATTATGCATCTCTGCAAGATACTTTTAAAATATAATCCTAATACTATCATCACACTCAAATAAATATTAACAAAAATTCCTTAGTATCATCGAGTATCTAGTCAATATCCAAATTTCCCCAATTGTCTTGTAATTTTTTTCAACTTCTGTGTTCAAATCAGAATCTAAAATATATTACAATTGGTTGATAGTCTCTTAACTCTCCATTATCTATAGGTTTTCTATCTCTATCTCTTCTCTCCATCCTCCTTTTCTTTTTCCTTACAATTTATTTGCTGAAGAAACCAAGATGTTTGTCCTGTGTAATTAACCAAAGTCTGCATTTTTGGTGAGTATATCTTCTGTTCTCTTTAATTCCTGTGAAGTGGTAGTTAAATCCAGAGAACTGATCAAATTTAGATTAAATTTTTTTGGCAAGAACATCTCACAGTTGGTGCTGTGTACCTCCATCCAGAGGAGAGGCACATAGACTGCTAATCTCTCTTTCTGTGATATTATAAATAGTAGTCATTGATGATCACTACCTAGATTCATAAAGTTATTAAAGGTTAAAAATGCTGATAATTATATATCTTCCATTCTTTTGTCCATTGGCTGGAACATTTCTTTAAAGAGAAAATTCCCCTATTCAACTATTTGGTTACCCCTGAAGTATACTTTATATAAAATGGCCAAAACAAATAATGAATTATTTTCCTTCATTAATCAGTTTTGAAATAAGTTGGTTACCCAGGATCTTCCAAAGGTATTTGTGCAGAAAAAAGACCTGAGACTTCTATCTTTAGGTGCTAGCAAGGTTGGCCCTTGGCTGGCATCTGCAAACTCGGATTTTTGGGAAGGTTCCCACTATTCCCTAAATGTTAACTGTACTTGAACTATTCCCAAAATGTGTGTACTATGTGGTTTTATGCTTAGCACCTGCTTTCCTCCTAGAAGTTTGCAATTGTGGTACATGATAGGTATAGGGTGCCTATGTGACCAGTCCCACTAGAAACCCTAGGCAATGAGCCTCTAATGAGATTCCCTGGTAGATATTTCATACGTGTAACAACTTGTTGCTAGAGCAGTCAAGTGCACCCCGTGTGACTACACTGGGAGAGGACTCTTGGAAGCTTGCACCTAGTTTTCTCTAGACTTTGCCCATGTGCCTTTTCTCTTTGCTTTGGATCTTGTGCTATACTAAGTCATAGCACAAGGATCCAAAGTGAAGGTGACTATACGCCAAGTCCTGTGAGTCCTAGTGAATCACTGCACCTGGGGGTGGCCTTACTCAGGCACTGTCCAGTGGAGGTAATTTTTAAAATATCATTATATTTTATATGCTTCAATTTATTACAATTATTACTGTTGATCAAATTTCCCATCTTTGCACAGAGGAAGTTGCTTCAAATTGGCTTCTGAGTCCTTCCTATATGATTCTAAGTAGTGTTTGACAGCTTCCTTACTTTCTGGTATGATGAAATGTTCCAAGCTCATTTTGTAAATTTCCTGCTCCATACCTATTAATCAGATATTTCTCCAAGCAGTTTTGGTTCCCATAAGTGGAAAATAATATTCAGAGATCACAATCAGGGTGCTAGGGGTGCTAATGGCTAGGGTGATAGTAATTGTTTCTAGGACTTTTCACTGGACAGAGCTAGGAATGTAAAATACATCATGAATTTTTGCTAATACTCTCATGTACATACAATTCTTTCCATCTCATCTCTAACTAAGCTAATTGTTAAATTTTGATATGTATTAAATGTTTCAATTTGAACACAATTTCAATGTTTCTTTCTAGAGGGAAATCACTGAACTAAGGCAACAGGGAGGTAGGATGATAATAATAATAATTCTAATGGTAACTGCAAAAAGGAATTTGAGAATATAAAAGAATGAGAATACTGGGTAGGCCCAGATACTTGTGAAAAAGACCCCTGATGCTCACACAAATAAGATTCTCCTTTTGGAGCATAGGCAGGAAGACATTTCTTCACACTCCTTGCAATTGAAAAGGGCTATATGACTACTTCTCGCCAAAGGGTTATGGATAAAAGTGACATACACCATGTCTAGGCCAGTACCTAATTGCAGGGATGACAGGCCTTCCAGCATGACCTCCCCTACTTTGGTGATTTGTAGAAGCTCTTTATGATATGCACGCACCACAGAAATTGACAATGTCTGTAAAGCTGAACTCACACACAAAGGAGTTGCCATGGAGAGTCACTCAGATCCATCAACAGAATTTTTATCAGTTAAAAACAACCTTCTGTTGTTTCAACCTACTATCTTGAAGGGGGTTTCCTATTATAAAAGCGTAACAATTTATCCTGACTGACATAGAGTTAAAAAAAGAAAAGGGCAGAGAAGTTAAAAAAGCAAGAACTATATACTTTCCCAAAGAATTTGATGCCACCAGCCTACATGCCTAAAAATTATCTTTAGTAATGACAAAAACAAAATATGAACACACAAAATAAGCCATGCAGTATGTTGGTAAGTTCCAAAGACTAATAACTCAAGCACCACATTAAGACCCACGGTAAATACAATATGAAAACACTAAGTACTTACCTGCATAAAATGCAATATTGATAAAATTTCACATGCCAATATTTAAATGCAAACTCTGTTCCTATATATGTATATTGAAAAGATTTTTCCTACTATAGCTTAAAAAGTATTTTGGTTTATTACTGTTTTTGCAAAGAAGAGTCTGTTATGACAAAATATTTCTTTTCTTCAAATGCATTTCATAACACTATTTTTGTCCATTAACTATAAATTCTGTATGGAAATATCATAAGGTAGAATCACACTTAGCTGTAAAAAAAAAAAAAATTAAATAAATAAAAGGCCCCTTGAAATTCTGAACGAATAATAAGATATGAAGGAATAGCATAAATTCCACAAGGCTAAGCAGAAAACAAATACTGAGAAAACAACTACCAGGGATTGGAAAGCTTAAACAGTACCCAAAGCTCACATTGAGTTTATCAGTCAGACAGAAGACAGTCTTCATTTAAAATCCAGAGGATTGAATAGAGACCTCGAAAGAGTCAATCCTTAATATTAGAGATACACCAGAGTAAAGTCTATTCTAGACTCTAGGTAACAAAGCTTTAAAACAAAATTCAAAAGGATGAACTAATCTGTGGTTAATTTAACTGTGTGCTAGAATAAAATCCAATGCTCTTTAAATAAAGACAACAAAATTCAGGTGCTCAAAACATAAAGTTTACAATGTCTACCAGATACAAAAAAAATTATTAGATATAAGAGGAAGCAGGAAAATGTAACAATTACCAATTACACTTCACTGTTTTTACTTCAAATGCTTTTGAATCTAGTGATCTTAGCAAAAATTAATTTTAGACTTAGATTATTCTTATGATTCAGATTGTCTTCTAATGGTATGATGGACCTTGAGTTTTAGAAGAATAAACAGTCTATAGAACAGGCAAAAGGTCAACATAATAAATCCTTTGGGTTTTTCCCTAATATAGTAAATAACTTTAAATGAATAAAACAATCTTCTAATCATTGAATATATAAATTCTTATCAATTTCTCCTCCTTTGACAAATGGCTCAGTTCAAACCATTATCAAAGTGAATGTTTTATTCAAATATGTCTTTTTTCTCTAAGGAATCACATACAAGTAGACTAACCCCTCATATGCCTAATTGAAAGCTAGCTAAAAGTTACAAAAAAATTAGATTCCATTTTATGACAAATATCATGTTCCAGAAATTTAAAATGGTAAAACAATCAAATTAACTTAAAAGAATTAAGGTAGGCTGGGCGTAGTGGCTCACGCCTATAATCCAAGCACTCTGGGAGGCCGAGGCGGGAGGATTGTTTGAGCTCAGGAGTCCGAGACCAGCCTGAGCAAGAGCAGACACTGTCTCTACTAAAAGAACAGAAAGAAATTAGCTGGACAACTAAAACTATATAGAAAAAAATTAGCCGGGCATGGTGGCGCATGCCTGTAGTCCCAGCTACTTGGGAGGCTGAGGCAGGAGGATCTCACTTGAGCCCAGGAGTTTGAGGTTGCCATGAGCTAGGCTCACACCACGGCACTCTAGACTGGGCAATAGAGCGAGACTTTGTCTCCCAAAAAAAAAAAAAAGAAAGAAAGAATTAAGGTAAATCTATGCTGACTTTTGTTTAGGCAAGTATTACTTAGACACAGTCTCATAATACTATATTTTAAATGATATGGTGAATGGTGAACTAAATGTAGTTAGGGCCACACAAATCTGGTTGAAGAATCAGAAACAAAAGAATATTGATTAAAAATTCTGTATCTTCCTTGGAAAGAAGCCTCTGAAAGAATGCCAACTGGCCTTTGTTATTGATCATGACAGTTAAACATTTTTTATCAGTGCTACAGATTATGACAAAGGAAGCATATGTATCAATTTTATAAATGACAAGGCTTAGGGATGGCTAGTAAGTAACAGAATTAAGAATCAAATTCATCTTAGGCTGCGACACGAGGCTAAAGGCAATAAAATTAAATTTAGTGTATTTAAAATGCAGTTTTCTTAAAAGCTCAGTATACTATGTATACTAAGGATACAAGAAGAAGATCAAGCTTGGAAATTTTATCCAACAAAGCTATGACCTTTTTGCTTGTTTAAGCTAATATAATTTTATGCTGCACAGTAGTGATTAAAGAATTAAACACTCTCCTACTGTTCACTAATCTAATTCCATCTAGAGAACAGCAAGGGATTAACCAGTATGCATATTAACTATGGTTAAGGAGCAGCAGGGGAAAAGGACTTGTTCACATCTCTAAAAGGGAAGGTTCCAATTTCCCAATTCAAACAGCTGAATTTGGCCAGGTGCAGAGGCTCACGCCTATAATCCTAGCACTTTGGGAGGCCAAGGCAGAAGGATTGCTTGAGGCCAGGAGCCCAAGACCAGCCTGAGCAACATAGCAAGATCCCTGTTTCTACAAAAAAAAAAAAAATTAAAAAATCAGCCGGGTGTGCTGGCCTGTGCCAGTAGTCCCAGCTACTCAGGAGGCTGAGGCTGAAAGATCGCTTTAGCTCAGGACTTAGAGGTTGCAGTGAGGTATGATGATGCCACTGTACTCTATCTAGCCTGGAAAATAGAGCAAGACCTGTCTCAAAAAAAAAAATCATGAATTCACCAAGCAAACACGATCTTAACCAAATGCTCAAAGTTAATGTCTCCATTAATGGGAAATGGGGTTGTTCAAAGTACTAAATGACATACCTGTAAAGAAGCTAATAAAGTAACTAGCACATAATATGAATAAATAATAACCAAAGTCTCTTACAGTGATACAGTAACTCTAAGGGAAAGGTTTGTTTTCAAATAAATGAACTGCTTTCACTTGCACCTCCTTGTACCATTTAAAACCTGTTATTACTATATATAACTATGTTATTGCCAGTTTGGGGTTTAGCTGAAGTTATCCATAAGAGGATAAAACTAACAACCTTGGCCATTATAGCATGATGCTCTCAATTGGTTTAATGGGAAACAAACTAATGATAATTAAACAGTCCAGAGAGAATCTCTTTGGAGTTCTAGGATATTAAATAAATATCTTATTATCCTTCAAATAAATAGGCTGGTAAGGGTTTAATATGGTTCCCAGTGATTATTGCAAAAATAATCCTGACTCTAATGAGAAAAGGAAAAAACAAAAGACAATGAAGATCAGTAATGGGGACCATTTAACAGTCCAAAAAACTTTTCAATACATAGCTTTCAAAATATCACTACAACTAAGCTACTGATCCTTTTTCAGAGCTGACTGGACAAAAAAAGGATCATCAAACACACCTGAAAGAAGGACTCCAATTCCCAGGAACAAAAGGGCACCATAAGTGCCCCAAACCAAACCCAAGCAGAACCAGAGGAACTTTGCTGGAAGAACAGTGATGAATGAATAACAGTCATACTACATACAATTCCATTCTGTGACTTCTACCAACAGAAGACCTATAAGACCAGGAAATACAAAGGTTATCAAACTATGGAGCTTTGGCGACTGTTAAATATCCTGACTGTAGAGGTAGATACACAAACCCATAGAGTTATAGAGTTGTATGGAACTGAATACATATACATATAACACACACACACACACACACACACACACACACACATACACGCAGAAGGGTATATAACTAAACCCGAAAAAGCATAATGAAATCAGTGGATAATATCAACGCTAAAATCCTGGTTGTGATATTATACATTTGCAAAATCTTACCTTTGGGGAAACCTGGGCAAAGTATAAAAGGGACATCTCTGTATTCTTTCTTATAACTGCATGTAAATCTACATATATTTTAATCAAAATTTCAATTAAAAAACAAATTTTGGGTGAAGAAAGCTTTAGTATATTTGAGTAAACATACCACAAAAAGAATGTGTAGGAATTTTTACATTCATAGTAAATGAACTCTAAATAATATTTTCTTCCTATCACTAATTTTAATAGGTAGTTTTTATAAAGGCTCAATGACAAAAGGAAAAAAATTCCAAAAAGATCCACACTTTAGAATTTGAACATACTTGAAATGAAATAACAGAACTCTTTTCCAATTAAAAGAAAAACTATTCATAAAGCCAAATAAGTAATAAAAATAATACCTCACATAAAAATTTATTGTGCATCTATGTGCCAGGCATCAAATGCGGTACAGAAGAAACAGGAAGAGAGAGAAACCACATAATTGGTCTTTCTTGGCACAAATATTTTGTAGAACTTTAAATAATCAAAAACAGATGTATGCATCTTCCCTTAATTTGCTTCCTTAATTTGTATCTTCCTCATCTCATTAGCAACTCTCAGTTTTGAAGAAAGATTATTTTCTTAGGTTTTCAGAAGTTCTTTGAGGTGGAGAAAGATTTGATCGAGTGGTATATTGTTCCTATTTCTTTCTGCTTGCTTGTTTGTTTTTTGGAGACAGAGTCTCACTCTGTTGCCAATGTACGAGGGCAGTGGCATCATCATAGCTCACTGCAACCTCTAACTACTGGACTGAAGCAATCCTCCTGCCTCAGCTTCCTGAGTAGCTGGGACCATAGGCACGCATCACCAGGCCCAGTTAATTTTTTCATTTTTTGTAGAGACAGGGTCTCGCTATGTTACTCAGGCTGGTCTCTAACTCGTGACCTCAAGCAATCCTCCCAATTCAGCCTCCCAAAGTGCTAGGATTACAGGCATGAGCCACTGCACCTGGCCTTGTTTCTATTTCTTAAATGTAAAAGTTGTAGTAAGCAAGATTCTACCTTCCCAGTCAAAAACTGTCTCACCTAGACAAGGAATGAGCAAACTCCAGTGAACTATGATTATTAGTTTGACCTGTCGTAACAAACTAATACGCAGGCATGCTCAGGGCAAGACCTTCCTATACTCGTGCCAGCTCATGTCCCCTTACCTACAACCTTCAGTAGTTTATACTGACCTAGCCACTGTACCATTCAATTATTAAGTAAATACTATGTAATTCTATTGAGAAACAAAAAAATCAAACTTTAACTCAACTTGTATGAGAGAGTGATAAAGGCTATATCAACAGCTGAATTTTACTAAATCACAAGGGTAGAATTGTACTATCATATGTGCACATGAGTGTTGATCCGTAAGTTTCAGTTTAGCAGTGAGTATATATGGTTTCTGTTTTTCCATTCTCGTGATACTTTGCTTAAAAGGATGGTCTCCAGTTCCATCCAGGTTGTTAACAAAAGGTAGTTCAGGTAGGAGGGGGTAGGAGGGGATGGGTAAATTCACACCTAACAGGTACAATGCATACTCTATGGGTGATGGACACACTTATAACTTTGATTCAAACTGTACAAAAGCAATTCACATTACCAAAACATTTGTACCCACAAAATATTCTGAAATAAAAAAAAAAAAATCACAAGAGTAACTGGAATACTCATTACAAAACAAAAGAGGGCAGGATACAGTCAGCCCTCTGTGTCCACTGGTTCCCACATCCTCAGATGCAACCAAGCATGGAACAGAAATATTCAAAAATAAAAATAAAAACACAACGAAAAATAATACAAATTTTAAAAATATATTCACATAGCATTTACATTATATTAGGTCTTGTACGTAATTTAGAGATTTAAAGTATAGGGGTTGTGTGTGTAGGTTATATACAAATACTAATGACTATCCACAGATTTTGGTATCCTCAGGTGCCCTGGACTCAATCCCCACAGATACCAAGGGATGACTATATAAACAGCTTCAGCATCAGCATCAGAACAATTCACCCACACAATAAATTTTCAGAGAGTAATTTGTTGAAAATCTCAAACTAATAGTTAAACTACCAAGAATACATTAAGTCCTCACTTCACGTGGGGGATAGGTTCTTGGAAACTGCAACTTTAAGTGAAACAATGTGGAACAAAACCAATTTTACCATAGGCTAATCTACATAAACAAGAGTAAAGTTCCTATAGCATATTTCCAATCATAAAAACATCACCAAACTTCTAAATAAAGACCAAAACTCTGGCTGAGCATGGTGCCTCACGCCTGTAATCCCAGCACTTTGGGAGACGGAGGCAGGAGGATCACCTGAAGCTAGGAGTTTGAGACCAGCGTGAGCAAAATAATGAGACTCCATCTCTTTAAAAAAAAAAAAAAGAAAAGAAAAGAAAAGATTAAAACTCTTCTAATATTAAACAATGAAATAAATGTGAACCATATGCACATTTAAGAAATTAATAAAAACAAATAAGATAATTATTTACCCAGCTATACCCAGTTATCCCAGGTAGCCAGAGCCTATCCCAACAGCTTAAGGGCGCAAGGCAGGAACCAAACCTGGACAAGACACCATCCCATCGCAGGATGCACTCAACACACACACACACACACACACACACACACACACACACACTCTCTCACTCAGACAAGGACAATTTAGACACGCCAATTCACCTAACTTGCACATCTTTGAGATGTGGGAGGAAACCAGAGTACTCAGAGAAAACACATGTAGACATGGGAAGAACATGCAAACTCCACACAGACAGTGGCCATGGCCAGGAATTGACTTTTTTTTCTCACCAACATTATGAAGAAACAACATTGAATGAAATGACGTTATTCAAGGACCTGCTGTAAAGTCATATAAACCTATTTCATATAAGTCATATAAACCTACCCAGTAGCCAAGGAAGAGTTTCCCTAATTAAATAAACAAAAATATTTTCAGATAGAGTCATAAGTAGCAAAACTGGTATTTTGGACCATGTACATTGATTACTAGAATTCCACAGACAAATGCCACATGCAGGTTCCAGGAATTAGGACACAGAGATCTTTGGGAGCCATTATTTAGCCTACCACACTTTCTAATCAGAGTAGCTATGGTCGCAAGAGGGTGAGAAAAACTCCCCCTGCTTTTTTCCATTTTCCTGTCCTCTACCTCCTACCTCGTATGGCTTGGCTCTGGACATAGGCACAGCAACAGGAAGTGTGGGGTACAGCAGGCTAACTAAAGCTCCACTTCTCTGTCCAGAGGACTGAAAATGGGAGCACCAGGGACATGGAAAGTAATATGAATACTGAAGAGAGGAAAAAGCTAAGGTTAGTTGTTTTTTGAACTCCTAGGTTTGCTTCCTAGCTGCACATGCATGGGATATGACCCTATATAGCATACCAAAGTCTGACTAAAATTCAGGAGAGACCACAGCCTAGGTCTTAGATTGGCCACTGGGTGGTGCACATGTGGGACAGATCCAAACAGCACAAGAAAGACTTTGAACATGTAACTGACATTGGAACTACAACCAACAGAAGACTGGTGGGAATGTATACCCTGAGATCACCATTATCAATGATCTGATAAAACAAATATGTCAGTATCTCCATAGAATTTAAACAAGACTCAGAATCTCATAATATTAAACATCTAGAATATAATCCCAAAATCCTCAGGACATAAAAGAATCAGGAAATTATCAACTCAATTAGGAAAAGATAATCAATAAGTACCAACAACTACATGAAACAGATATTGGACTTAGACAAAGATTTTGGAGCAGCTACTATAAAAATTTCCAAAGAAATGAGGGCAAACACTCTTGAAATGAATGGAAGCACAGAAAGTCTAAGTATAGAAGAAATAAAAGATGTAAAGGAAGAAATGAAAATTTTACAATGAAAAATACAATCAAAATTTTTTTTAAAAAAGCCACTTCCTTAAATCTGCTAATTGGAAATCTGGGAAGACAAGTTCCCCTTTTAACAGTGACCACTCCTTGTGACGGCCAACCCTATTAATCATTAATACCTCAGTGTTAACTACTTTAATCACATGGCTGAAAAATAAATTGTGTTTGAACTTTGCCACAACTTTAGTCACCCGTTTTCAATAAAGTGCTCATAGTTGGCACTCAGTGACCATTGAGTAAACTTAATGAACAGAAATAAATAGTATCAAAGCATAAGTTCTTATGAGACAGAGAAAAAAAAAATTAAGTAAAATGTGACTCCTAGGTACAAGGTGCAAAACAGGTCCACTGTTTTGTAAGATGTGTTTAATATCTCAACACTCAACATGCTATTTCTTTAAAGTGAGAAGAATAGGTACTTCTGTAGGCCTAAATCTTTTTTTTTTTTTCCCCTTGAAGACATGGGTTCTCACTTTGTTGCCCAGGCTGGCCTCTAACTCCTGGGCTTAAGGGATCCTCCCACCTCAACCTCCTGAGTAACTGGGACTACAGGTGCATTCCACTGTACCTGGCTCCCTCAATCATATTTCAGTGTTTAAAATATTGTTCTTAGATGGATGAATTTAATAAGTACTATACTAAAACCAATAAAAAGCATTATATGTATAACTTTAAATCCACATGCATTTCACTTTGGTTCTCCACATTAGTAAATCTTCACAAAAATTTATTTATACAAAATAAATGGATATTGTAAAAATCAATTTTAAGAAGTAGATATAATTTCAGAAAAGGGTCAAGATTTGAAAACATGAAAATTAATTGACTCAGGGTTCAAAAAAAAAGGAAGTAGTGCCTGGGTTCTAGACCTGGAGTTGTGTTTACAGAACCACCTTATAAAATATAGATTAACTCCTATATATCCATATTAACTTGATTAATGATTATGACTTTGAATTTGTTAAATATTTATTGCTGAAATATAGAAAACCTCAAAATTCTTCAGTGCCCTAAAATGCCCTGAGCCAATTAAGTCAATCACAAATTCCTATATACTTGTATATCACAGGAATGAATAAGCCTTTACTAACACATTTCAGATCCACTAATCTATTTAATCAGGATATCTGAACGGTTGGAGATCAGGAAAAGGCAAATCAAAACCACAATGAGATACTACCATTTCACATCCACTAGGACAGCTATAATAGACAACATAGATAGTTAAACTCCAAGGATTTAGAGAAATTGGAACTCTCATATACTATTGGTGGAAAATACAAAATGGCATAGCTACCTTGGAAAATAGTCTGGCAGTTCCTCAAAAGGTTAAATGAAGAGTTAACACATGAGCCAAGGTATATATCTCAAGAGAAATGAAAATATATATCCACACAAATGTATACAAATGTTCACTGCAGCATTATTTACAGTAGCCAAAAAGTGGAAATAAACCAAATGGTTAATGACAAATGAATAAACAAAATATGGTATATCCATATAAAGAAATATTATTCACCAATAAAAAGAAACAAAGGACAGATACACGATAGAATACAGAATAATGTTTTCAACATTCCTCTAAGTAAAAGCCAGTCCCAGAAAGCCACATATGATTCCATTGATATGAAGTGTCCAGAATAGGGAAATCCATGGATAGAAAGTAGATTAGTAGTATATTAGTTAGCCTAAAGCTGAGGAAGGAGGGGATGGAGAAAAATTAGGATATATATTGGGGTATATATCAAAGAGTATAAGGTTTCTTATTGGGGTGATGAAAGTAATTGTGGTAATGAGTACCTAACTCTGTGAACATACTAAAAGCCATCGAATTGTATGACATGCAAAATATATCCCAGTAAAAGCTAGCAGGAAGAAGCTTTTAAGAAAAAACAAAACACTATTTCTTTAAAAGTAATGGCCTGACATACAAAGCCTGATAGCAAAGTTGGTTAAGGACACTTTCCTGAAGACTGCTCCTATAAGCCTTTTTAGTCCTCATCTAAATTTTTTGAAAGTCTCTTAACTAATTGCACCTGGAAAAAAACATAAATAAATAAATAAGATTTTTGAAAGTCAAATGTAACAACAAAAAAGAAGATGGGAAAAGTAGTTCAAAATGAACCTTAATGTGATTATATGCCAGTATTGTGTTTTATAAAATGTGAAAACATTTCTATAGCTTCTGCCATTTGGAAATTAAGAATTTTTCTTCAGAGCTAGAATGCCAATAAAGTTGCCACCCATACATAAAATAACTAAGTCAACTACTTTACTTACTATTAAATCCTATCAGCACTGCCAACTATAAACTGATGTTTAAAATTATAAACTGTTAAAAAAGTTAAACTCCAGCCAGATTCTTCAAAAAAAAAAGAAAGCATATTTTCAGAGATGCTACTGACTTGATTTAAAAAGAGTATCTCGGCTTCTTTCACATGAGGCAAGACAAGAAACCAATTCTTAAGCCTGATTTCTCCTATCCCTAACATCGAATGCTTTCTACAGATAAAATTTTCTATCTACTATATTCTCATTGTTTTTAACGATAATTAAAACATCCAAACGGTGTGACTTTTAATCACCTCAATTCACCTCCTATATTTCATCTTTATGCCCCCCATTACTTCAACAGCAATAAAGAAAACTCATTAACAAAATGTTTGCATCAGAGCTTTTTATTCAAGCGTTGGGACAAAAAAAGACCGAAGAAATAAAAATTCATGGAATATTCGTGGTTAGAAAGATAGCCGGATAAATACTTCAGCTAAAACTACATTTAGAAAAGCAATGTAAGAAATTAACCTTTGTCTCACAGCCTATAAAGCTGTTGGAAGGTATGGGACAATTTAGCTACAGGTATTATGAAAACTAAGCATAGGAAATAATAAGGCAATTTTTAAATCTAGGAAAAACAAAATACTGAATAAAAAAGAAAACTATATCATATTTCAATATGGTGCAGGGAATGTTTACATAGAATACTGTAAACAATACTGATATAACCAAAAATTGTGACCTAATTACATTGGAAAGATACCAAAGGGAGGAATGTAAGAAAGCTAAATACTTATCTTCCACAATTAGAAAACAAAGGATGAAGCTTAAAATTCGTTAGCAAACAGCAGTATAGGACAATATTTAGAAGTATGTACCAGAAGCAACTAGTAGAAAGTGGTAGTCTCTGGAACTCCAATAAGATTGAGGTATGTGGAGATAGGAACTCGTTTTCACTAGCTCTTTTTTATTTTACTTTAACTATGTGCATATATCACTTTGATAAAAATTATTTTTAAAAGCTTTATTTGCAAAACAGGTAACTGGCTGCTGCTGTGGAAAGACTCCAGGTAAAGGGGATAAAAGGAAGAAGACTTACTTTTCACTAAAGACACTTCCATAGGTTTTAAATGTTGTCATGAACATAACATTACATATTTCCTACAAATCAACTAATAAACAAATAATAGTTCACAGGGCTATAAAATATGAAATATGGAGCAAATAAAAACAAAAGAGCAATGTAATTCAATTTTAATAATGTAATTAAAATATTTATTGCACATTTTAAAAGGCAATTTTTTAAGTAAAATTTTCATCTATGTCTCCATGATACTATCCAATTCATTTAAATAAATTTCTGTTGCTACTCAACCTGGATCATAATACAACTTGTATGTTGTAGCTTGTGGGACAAACTGTTAGCTGTCCACCCAATATCCACCAGTATCCTTTTTTCCTTTCTCCCTTAGTAACAGAACACCAACAAAAAATATTAAGGTGCCCGTTTAAACCTACATTTTCCAGAGTCTCCTTCAAATAGGGATAGCCAATGAGATGTGACTGGAAGTCAACAGGTGGACTTCCAGAAAGACTCTGATCAAAGGGGGCCTGGGACCCTAATGACAAAGTGGAGCTGCCATTCAGTCCCTGTAATGTCTACTTTAGGAATTTTTTTACGTGAAGGAAAAACTCTTAATATTTTTACTTAATTTGGGTTTTTTCCTGGGGGGGGGGTAATGCATTTCCTACTAATACACAGATCAATCAAAAATCAAAGATTGCGGGCCGGGTGCGGTGGCTCACGCCTGTAATCCTGGCTCTCTGGGAGGCCGAGGCGGGCGGCCTCATTACTTTTTTCCCTTCCTCAAATCCAAAAAGCAAAGGAGCCTAGTCTAAACAAAATATCCAGAATAGCTCTGAATATTACCTATTTGTATCTGACAGACTATCTGACCAATAACTAATTCTAGGACTGATTCCACAAACTAGATAACCACTCTTATTTGTCTTAGGTAACTTCCTGCTGCCACCACAGAGAATAAGTCCTGAGATTCAGTCTCTACCCTGAGGATACCTTGTCCATTTAAATCTATTCAAATACACAACTATAAGAGATAGAGCATAAACTACAGTATCACTAGATATCAATGAAGTAAATTATTGGCATGCCTCCTCAATTAGTTTGGCACTGGTTTAAAATAATTAATTTCTTTGAAGTTCTGGGTTGTAACTCCCCTTCCACT
>NW_012148519.1:2699756-2703512 GCF_000956105.1 Propithecus coquereli
AAAAAAAAAAAAAAAAAAAATCAAAGATTGCATCTCAGACCTTCCACCCTTATAACTTGATTTGGGGTTCTTATTTGACATCATGGTTTGTTTTCTCATTCTACTGGGACTTAATATTACAGCAGTCACACGGAATTCTTGGCCTCAGTATGAGATACTCTGTAAGATAAACAGAACCTTTATCTCTTTGAGGTTCTATCAGAGAATCACCAAAGGAAAATTCATGCAATAGACTCACCAAGTTTTATGAAAATAAAACTGAGTATTTCCACAAGATCTCCTAACAGACAGAAATGAATTTTATATAGAGAGATAGTTCACTATCCTGCCAAGAATAAGGTGTTTACAAAAGATAAATACCACATGTTCTCACTCATACATGGAAACCAAAAAAATTGATTTCATAGAAGTAGAGAGTTGTTAACAGAGGTGGGGAAGGGAAGGAAGAAGAGGCAGATAGCCAAAAGTTGGTTAAGGTAGACAAAAGTACAGCTAGATAGGAAGAATAAGTTCTAGCATTCTCTAGCACCGTGGTGACTATAATTAACAATTTATTGTATATTTTCAAATAGCTAGAAGAGCAGATTTTGAATGTTTCCACACAAAGAAATGATAAATGTTTGAGGTAATGGATATGCTAATTACCCTAATTTGATCATTACACATTGTATACATGTATCAAAATATCACACTGTACCCCATAAATATATATATTGTACATTAATAAAAATAATAATAAAAGCAAAAAATAAACTTTAATTTAAAAGAGAAAAGGCCAAATATATTTTTGGAGAAGAAAACATGTTAGTTGCTCCATCTTCTTCGTATATTTTATTATATTTGTCCTACAATCTTTATTTATTTCACGTAAGAATTATCCTAAGGGTTCTAAAGGGCTTTGTTAGGTATAAATCTTACAGAACTGTTGACTATTATATGGCTAGACATAAGCCCATACCATAAAATGTTTACAGAACATTAAGAGTCAGAAAGTAAGTTACTAATACTCCTCTTAAATTTACAGAATAGAACACTCATTACTTTTTTCCCTTCCTCAAATCCAAAAAGCAAAGGAGCCTAGTCTAAACAAAATATCCAGAATAGCTCTGAATATTACCTATTTGTATCTGACAGACTATCTGACCAATAACTAATTCTAGGACTGATTCCACAAACTAGATAACCACTCTTATTTGTCTTAGGTAACTTCCTGCTGCCACCACAGAGAATAAGTCCTGAGATTCAGTCTCTACCCTGAGGATACCTTGTCCATTTAAATCTATTCAAATACACAACTATAAGAGATAGAGCATAAACTACAGTATCACTAGATATCAATGAAGTAAATTATTGGCATGCCTCCTCAATTAGTTTGGCACTGGTTTAAAATAATTAATTTCTTTGAAGTTCTGGGTTGTAACTCCCCTTCCACTTACTAGCTTCCTGCAAAGCAAATATCTTTCCCTTCTCTCTTTTCTTTTAAGAGACAGAGAGTCTTGCTCTGTCACCCAGGCTGGAGTGTAGGGGCGTGGTCACAGCTCACTGCAACCTCAAACTCCTGGGCTTAAGCGATCCTCCGGCCTCAGCCTCTGAAGTAGCTGGGACTACAGGCATGTTCCACCATGGCCAAATAATTTTTTTATTTTTATTTTCTTATAGAGATGAGGTCTCACCATGTTGCCCAGGCTGGTCTCAAACTCCCAGGATAAAGCAATCCTCCCGCCTCAGAGTCTCATAATGCCAGGATTACAGGCATGAGCCACCACGTCCAGCTCTTTGTCCCTCCTCAATAGCTGATGTAGTCCATCCCAAGGAAGAAGCTGAATTCTCCTAAGACCACTGGTGCCTGAAAAGGCCTAAAGGCTTCAAGTTCAACTATTAGGTTTCAAGTCAGAATTGCTCTCCTTAAAGTTAGGATTCCTAAATTCTCCCCCTTTCTTCCTGCACCAACACCAGCATCAGTCTCCAGGCAAGCTTCCTTCCATGATAGATAAGTTTGCACTTTCTAGAATTGTATATGAATGGAATCTTAAGCATTTATGCTATTTTGGCTTGGCCTCTTTCATTTAGCATAATGATTCTGAGATTCATTCATGTTGTGGCATATATCAGCAGAAGAGCTTCCTTTTTATCACTGAGCCATCCGATATAATTCTACAAAGAAGTAAAAAAAAAAAAATCTTCATTGTGAAAACACCTTACTCTATTTACAGTGAACAGAATATATATTTTTATTTTAAAATGAAGAATGCCAAAAAAAGCCTGCCCAATGAGACAATTATTTTATTATCATCTTTAAGGAAAAATAAGAATAAAGACTTCAGTTACATATTTAACGGGCACAATGTACACTATTCAGGTGATGGTTACACTAAAAGCCCAGACTTTACTACTATGTAATATGTAATAAAACTGTACTTTTACCCCCTAAATTTATACAAATAATTTTAAAAATCAAATTAAATTTTTAAAAAAGACTTTAATTACAGTTGATCCTTGAATAATGTGGGGGTTAAGGGCATCAACCCCCTATGCAGTCAAAAATCTGCCTATAACTTTTGACTCCCCAAAAATTTAACTAATAGCCTACTATTGACCAGAATCTTTACTAATAACTCAAACACCCTATTAACAAATATTTTGTAGGTTGTATGTATTATATACTGTATTCATAGAATAAAGTAATCTAGAGAAAAGAAAATGTGATTAAGAAAATCATAAGGAAGAGAAAATACATTTACAGTACTGTACCATATTTATCGAAACCATAGTTTACATCATCTGTTTATAAGATGAATCATCTGTCTGAAATGGCAGGCAACGGCAGGTGCAGACCTCAGTCTATGGTATATATAAAGCAATCAACTTTTCCTTGCACTGTCATGACTTCTCTGCTTCTTAGGAGTACTCCCAGCATGACAAGTGGCATTTCACATAGGTCCCATGGTATTATTCAAGGCTTACAGCACTGCACTAAACACAGTGCAAATTACATGAGAATCACCAGAGATCACTTTTTCCTGTTATATGCAGTTTATTGGAAAGATGAACTTCTCACACAGAGATGACTGGTATCACATGGCATTTGAAGCAGATACTTGTAACATTTGAACTCACCAAAACAGCAACAAGAAGTGGCTATGAAATTATTACAGCAATGTAGTTAATTTTATGCAGTATGATTTAATACTGCATCTTTATGTTTATTTGCAATTCTTTTTAACTGTGAATGGTGCCCTATACAGTAAGTGTGTGTGTAAGTTTTGATAAATTTTAACTTTTTATAATAGATTTGTGTGCCTCTCCAATAGCAAACATGAGAGGAAGATGCAGCTGCCATATAAGCAAGCAAGAAGAAAAAATCACCTAAAAATTTCCCAAAGTCCCACTAATCTATTTTCTCTCTCCATTGATTTAGCTATTCTAGCCATTTCATATAAATGGAATTATACAACAGATGGTCTTTTGTGCTTGGCTTCTTTGATTTAAGAATATTTTGAAGGTTCATCCATACTGTAATACATGTTAGAAAACTTCATTCCTTTTTTATTAACAAATAATATTCCACTGAATGGATATACAACATTTTGTCCAGTTCATGAGCATTTGTTGTACACTGAAAACTACAAAACATCATTGAAAGAAACTAAAAATCTAAATAAATGGAGAGACATTTTAATTTCATAGATCAGAAGACAATATTGTTAAGATAGCATTATTCCCCAAATTAATCTACAGATTTAATGCAATCCCTAT
>NW_012148519.1:2706312-2706931 GCF_000956105.1 Propithecus coquereli
AGAGTGCTAGGATTACAGGCGTGAGCCACCGCGCCCGGCCTGGTAAACTGACTTTTGACAACAGTGACAAGACAATTTGATGCGGAAAGAGCAATCTTTTCAACAAAGGGTGCTAGGACAACTGCAGATCCACATGTATAAGAATTAAATTAGACCCCTCACACCATATGTAAAAATTAACACTAAATAGATGAAACCTAAATATAAGAGTTAAAACTACAAAACTCTTAGAGGAGAACAGAGAAGTAAATCTTTGTAACCTTGGCTTAAGCAATGGTGTCTTTGATATAAAACTAAAAGTACAAGTGATAAAAGCAGATAAATTGGACTTCATCAAAATGTAAAACTTTTGGCTTGGTGTGGTGGCTCACATCTGTAATTGCAGCACTTTAGGAGGCCCAGGCAGGAGGGTCACTTGAGGTCAGGAGTCCAAGACCAGCCTGGGCAACACAGCAAGAACCTGTCTGTACCAAAAAAAATTTTTGTGTTTCAAAGGGCACTATCAAGAGAGTGGAAATAGGCCAGGCGCGGAGGCTCACGCCTGTAATCCTAGCTCTCTGGGAGGCCGAGGCGGGCGGATTGTTTGAGCTCAGGAGTTCGAGACCAGCCTGAGCAAGAG
>NW_012148519.1:2709291-2719202 GCF_000956105.1 Propithecus coquereli
TTATATTTTGTTATCATTTACAAAAAAAAAAACAGTTTATGAAATAGATAACTAACAACCTAAAATTTTAGATATCCATTATCAAAAACAAAAAAATTACCGAGTCCATTTATTTTATGCATTGAAGACTTTTTTCCACTATATAAAACAATCTCTGTCTACAAGGACAGAGAAATAAATACCCTTGAATGTGGTCACTATAATCACAAAGGAGGCACAAAAATGGTACCTTAGACTCATGCTGGGGGAAAAAGAAGGCTTCTGGATGGAGAGGAGGATTACATTAAATTTTAAAGGCCAAACCAAGCTAAATGAACAAGGGTATGCCAGGTAGAGATTATACTTTGTTTCAAACAGATGTATAGTATGTTACTATAGCAAAATAAGCAAGGCAGGAAGTGGTAAAGGATATACCGAGAGAGGCAGTAAGACAAAGTCACAGAGACTGTTCTAAGGAAGGGATACAGTCAGATACAATTCAGATATAAACTCCAGGCAGACAGGAAACAACACATAGATACAATTCACATAGCTCACTTTACCAATAATGTAGAAAACAGATCAAACCTGGAAGGAAAAAGTAGATTGCCACTACAAGAAGAAAAGAAGCTAAATTTAGGGAATATCTAGAAGGAAAGGTCAATAGAACTTGAAGTTCAACTGAGAATAAAAGCAATCTCAAATAAAGTTCAGGTTTCTACACAGGGAAACTTTGAAGGACAGTGTTATCATGTAGTCAGGGAATGTAAGAAAAAGAGTAAGTCAGGAAAAACAGATGATACTCTTTTAAGAACATATTAAATATGGGAGACTTTGGGGAGATGCATTGGATTTTTATAATTAAGAGTGTAAAGCTTAAGAGAGGTTTAATGGGAGTCGTCAGTATATAGGTAGTTAATTAAACCATGCGTAAGAAAATGAGACATACAAAACTGGAAGAAACCAATGTTTGCAGTGCCTAAAGAGCAAAGACATAAAGAAAATAAAGAGGAAGAAAACTGATAAGGCATAGTCAGAAGGAAAAACAGAAGAGTGTAGTCTCCAAAGGCCAGGACGAAGGGACTGATCAAGTTAAGGCACAAAGGACTAGCAAGATAAAGACTGAAGAGTGCCTGGTATATAGCTAATCATTCAATAAATGTTTGTCGTAGGGAGGGAAGATTCATGGTTCAACAACATATACAGCAATGATAAAGCAGTAGGAATACTTGAATAGTTCTTATTCAACAGTAGCTAGAGAAAAGTGTGAATATTAGGTGCTTAATTCACTAAAAACTGGACTCACAATATTAACATTTCCAATATAATAATTTTATTTTTTTCTTTTTAGAATGTGAAAGTGAAAAATAGAACAAAGCTGATCTCATAAATTATTGTAATGGAGGAGACAACTTCAGCTACTAAAATATCTACTTCTTCAAGATGCCTAATTTTCATTAATGGCTTTAACTAACAAATTAGGTTGCTCATGGTCTAGTGGAGCAGACAAGGAAATCAACCATTAGAATATAATATGGTAATCTATACTGTTGATTACAGATTATTTAAAGGACTGACTGGTTATATGTTTTCAAAAATAGCAATCTAATGAATAATGAACTTACTCATTTATAATGGAGGGAAATTTACATATAAATAAGCTTTTAAAAGCATTTTTATAAGAAGCAATGTCCATCAACAGAGTGCTGATTAAATAAATTATGATATATACTCAGAATATCAGATACTAAAATGTCACAGATGCATATTTACTGAAAATAAACAGTATTTTTATTCAAAATAAACTAACATTGACTAACATCTGGTTAATTTGTAGATAAGGAGTACATAAAAATGTTCACTGTACAGTAAAACTTTGAAAATTTTTACAATAAAAATTTAGACAAGACATAAAATAGAATAGAATCAAGCCTAGTAAGTTTTTAAAGTAGGAAAGCATAATATTAATGTACTTATTTCAGTATTAGAAAGAAAAGGTGGTTTCAGGGGCAAAAAAAGGAAAATTGAACTCTTTTAAAAAAATCTCTTTCTCCCTCCCTCCCTCACAAAGTTACAGGGAGAATAAAAAAGGATATAAACTCACAAGGACAAAGACAATAGGAGACAGAGAACTTAGGTCCTAAAAGACAGTCAGAATTTTTTCTGGGGAACATTAAGTATCTGGTAGAGTGGCCACTGACCTAAGCAAATCAAAGAAAGCTGAAACCTAAGCAGCAGCAGTTGAGAAATGCAAATAAGCAAACTAATTTACCCTGTCCATAACCCCAAAAAGGCTGAGGAATCGAAGGTACCAGTTACTACAAAAGGCAAGGAGGTAAAAGATGGGGCTACAACAAAAAAGAAGATCGTTGCAAGTCTACAAGGAATGGTTAGACTCTCTGGTCCAGGGGTGGGGAACCTGTAGCCTTAAGGAGAGGTGGCTTTCAGGGTCTTTAAGTGCAGCCTTTTGACTGAATCCAAATTTTACAGAACAAATCCTTTTATTTTTATTAATACATTTTTGTTCATCGTTTATATTTTTATTTTATTTTTCAAACGAATGTATTTAAAATACCAAAGAATAAAATAAGTTTCAATGAAATAATCCTCCCAGATTGAATGGCACAATTAGAACACTAGAAAGCCATAAGGGCTAAATTGACAGCTGCTATGCACATGATTTA
Source organism: Propithecus coquereli (assembly GCF_000956105.1). Taxonomy (NCBI): domain Eukaryota; kingdom Metazoa; phylum Chordata; class Mammalia; order Primates; family Indriidae; genus Propithecus; species Propithecus coquereli. Next base: position 2,711,955 of record NW_012148519.1, read on the forward strand.
GTTCTAACTTCCCCCACCTGACTGGCACCACTACTGCAAAAGGCTGGTTGGCAAGAGTTTATGGGAGTCAAGTACACCAGTCTGTTATCAGCTTGACAGTGGTGCATTGTGTTTCTGTTTGAAATGGAATTTGTGAATAGTTGCACAGCTCAACAGTATTTTTTAACTGTCAGCCCATCAAGTTGAAGAAGACCAAGAAACACTAAAGAAAGAAAACGGATTTTTTAAGGAGGATTGGAATTTGCAATGTTACCTTGTTTCTCCTAAAGATAAAATGATTTGCTTGCTTTGTGATACTGTGACATCAAAATTAAAGAAATTCAATGTTCATCAGCATTATAACACTCATAAGAACCACAAATATTTTAAATTAGAGGGAGAGGTGTAAAAGGTTGTACTGCAGAAATTAAAAGATGAAAAGCAAAAGCAAAGATAATTCTTTCAAGCAGCAATAAGACCTGGAAATAATGCCACTGAAGCAACTTACAAAGTAGTTCATATACTTGGGGAAAAAAGGGAAGCCATTCAGTGATGTAGAAATTGTGAAAGACTGCATTATCAAAGTTGTAAGATGCTCAGACCCTGATAACGTTTCAAAGTACAAACAACTGTCTCTTTCAAGGAGAACCATAACTGATCAGCAGCATGAATTATCCTTGAATGTAACAGAGCAACTTCATGCAACACTTCAAAAGGAAAATATATATTATTCAATCTCTTTGGATGAATCAATTGATACTACTGATTCGGATTCTAATAGAAGATTTTCTTTGCTACGAAGAGTTACTCGCTTTGGGCACTCTAGTGAACAAAACACAGGGAATATATATCTTCAACAACTTTCAAATAGACGTTCTAAAGTTGAACTGAACTTGGTAAATTTAGTGAGTTTAATGTACAGATGGTGTACCTTCCATGACAGGAAAACATGAAGGCTTTACTGCACAGATTTTAAAAAAGTTAACAAATCCAGATGCTCTCATTTCTTTTCATTGTATCTTGCATCAGCATCTCTGTGCCAAAGAGATATTTTGCAACAAGTTATAAATATTGTTAACTATATTCGTGCAAATGCAACAAGGCATAGTCAGTTTCTTAACATGCTAAAGATGAACCATGAGGCATTCAGTGTGGATTTGCCATATCATTCTAAAGTGTGTCGGCTATCACAGGGACAGGTGTTAGCCAAAATTTTCTCTCTGCAAGAACAGATAGTTAAATTTTATGAAGAACAGAATCAGCAATGTGAATTATTAAAAGAAGATTTCATAGGAATGCAGCATTTCTGTATGATATCATGTCAAATCAAAACAACTTGAATATTTCTTTGCAAGGTAAAAAAGTCTACATATGATATGTGGCAAAAAAAATCCAAGCATTTTGACAAAAGCTTTTTTCAAAACACTTCTTCAAAAGGAAATTTTGGATGTACATTTTCCCTAGGTAGCAACGGTCATTAATGAACAGGATGATTATATGTGAATCATTTGAAGAATACAAAGCTGTTACAGACCTATTAATTAGAGAATACAATGAAAGGTTCACTGACTGAGAATCATGACACCACACTCAAATTAGCATTTCAGCTTCACCTAGTTGATGTCACCAAGGCACCTAAAGAACTACAGATGGAACTGATTGAGCTCTCAGTAGATGACATTTTAAAGCCATTGTCTGATGCTAAAAGAAAGATCCAACTGAAATATGGAAAAATGCAGCAGAATATCCACACCTTCAGCAACATAACCAAAAAATGCTTTCTTGCTTTTCAACCACTTATTGCTGCAAATCTACATTCTCCTACCTAACCCAAATCAAGATGCCCTTAAAGTATTTGAACTTCTACATTACTGAACCAAGTTTACCATTATTCTAAAAGAAATGCTTATACAGACCTAATTTTGAAATGCTAACTATTCATCTTGAGGGAAGATTGTTCCTCAGTTAGAGACTTGTTTATTTAACTGGGACTGTAGATATATTTTTGTTTCTAAACTACATTAGCAAAACTTATTTTTCAAAAATGCCCACTGTGAATATCAAGTTATATTCTTAAGTATTTTATACCTAATTGTAAACTTTTTTTCAGAAGTCTTGTTTTATACTTGTTGAACTGAATACCAGTTTTGGATAATGTCTTAACATTACTTTTCGTACTTGAAAGAAACATTTATTTTTGTAGAAACTAAAAAAAAAAAAAAACACACCCTTAAGGTCATAAGTGACTGATACCCATCTAGAGGATCAACTGCAACTTCGGACCTCCATGCTACAATCAAATATTCAAATGTTTTCCAACAAAAAGCAGACACAACAAAGTCATTAAAAGGTTAGTTAACTTTAAAATTAACAGTTTTCATTTTTTTGAAATTATTAAGTACACAGCAGTTAGATTTTTACAAAACAATGTACATTTTTAAATATATCTAATTGAAGTTTCTTGAATGTGGATTTATTTGATGACAGCTAAATTAATGCAGCCTTCCAACATGAAAAGGTTCCCGACCCCTGCTCTGGTCCCTTGCACAGCCAGGCACCAATTTACCAGCTACCCACACCCCCATCGCTTTCACACCAACCTTTCGGATGTACATTTTATAGAGACCAGAAATAAAATCTCTGGATAAACTGAGCCATGGGAAAGGCTTCATACATGGGAACACCAGATAGCTGAGAGCTATAGATGGGATAATGAGGAGCTGTATGAAAAAGGGTAAAGATTAAGTGAGCATTTACATTATCCTCCCTTCCCTTGCCCTACTCTGACATAAAAATCATCTCAGCAGAATAAATGAGGGCTCTTCTCCCTTTAGCAATAGCTGGGTTCCCAACTAATTATTCAACAGGAAAATCCACAAGGCAACAAGTGATACACTCATGATACATTCAAACACGCAAGCCTTCCAATTAACCTTTTACTGCATCACTCTTAAAAATAAATGGGTAGTTTGGCAATTCTTATAAACATACACTCACCCTATGGCCCAGCAATTTCTCTCCTTGTTATTTACCTGAGAGAAACTAAAATGCTACACTGGAATGTACATACCAGTTTTTTAAATAATAGCTCAAAAAAAAAAAAAAACCTGGAAACAACAACCGTTTTGTCTGTGAACAGGTGAAAAATTATGGTGCATCGATAAATGGAATAATACTCAGCAATAAAAACGAAGAAACTACTGATTGATGTAACATAAATGAATCTCAAAAACTATGCTGAGCAAAAGAAACCAGACACAAAAACTATCTGGCTGCATTATATCAGTCTTAAAAACAGGCAAACTAGCTGTGATGATAGAGATCAGTGGCTGACAGGTGGTATAGTGAGGGGTGGGTAGGTGAGAATGTAAGAAACAAAGAGTGCAAAGAAACAGGAAGGACGGCCAGGCCAGGCGCAGTGGCTCAGGCCTGTAATCCTAGCACTCTGGGAGCCCGAGGCAGGCGGATTGTTTGAGCTCAGGAGTTCGAGACCAGCCTGAGCAAGAGCGAGACCCCGTCTCTACTAAAATTAGAAAGAAATTAATTGGACAACTAAAAATATATAGAAAAAACTAGCCGGGCATGGTGGCGCATGCCTGTAGTCCCAGCTACTTGGGAGGCTGAGGCAGGAGGATCACTTGAGCCCAGGAGTTTAGGTTGCTGTGAGCTAGGCTGATGCCACAGCACTCTAGCCCGGGCAACACAGGGAGGCTCTGTCTCAAAAAAAATAAAATAAAATAAAATAAATTTCAAGGCCAGGCACAGTGGCTCATGCCTGTATTCCCAGCACTTTGGGAGGCTGAATCCGGATGATTGCCTGAGGCCAGAAGTTAAAAAAAAATCAGCCTAGGCAACATACCAAGACATGATCTCTACAAAAGATTATTTAAAAAAAAAATTAGCCAGGTGTGGTGGCGCACACGTGTAGTCCACTACTTAGGAGACTGAAGCAGGGGAGTTTATGGTTGCATAAACTTGAGCCCAGGAGTTTATGGTTGCAGTGAGGTACGATGATACCACTGCACTCTAGCCTGGGCAACAGAGCAAGCCCCTGTCTCATTCATTGATTCATTCATTCACAAATAAATAAATAAATCTGAGGGTGGGTAGGGTAGCTCACAGCTGTAATCCCAACACTTTGGAAGGCCGAAGTGAGAGCCTGAGACCAGGAGTTAAGAGACCAGCCTGGACAACATATCAAGACCCCATCTCTACCAAAAAAAACCAAATGGCTGGGCATGATGGCCCACACCTGTAGTCCTAGCTACTTGGGAGGCTGAGGTAGGAGGATCACCTCCCTTGAGCTCAGGAGGGCAAGGCTGCAGTAAACTATGATCTAAAAATCTAAAAATATTTTGTAAATTAAAAAAAAGAATAGGATCCCTTAAGCCCAGGAATTCAAGACCAGCCTGGGCAACAAAGCAAGACCTCAACTCAAGAAAAAAAGAAAAAAGCTGTAAGACTTCTAGAAAAAAAATTGGAGAAAAATCTTTATGACCTTGACCTTAGAGCAGGCAACAATTTCTTAGGTCACAAAAAGTGTGAACCTTTAAAGAAGAAAATTAATAATACTGGACTTCAACAAAATTAAAATCTATGTTATTTGAAAGTCACTTTTTTATTTTTATTTTTTTTTAGAAACAGGGTCTCACTCTGTGGCCCAATGGCTGGACCATAGCTCACTGTAACCTCGAACACCTGGGCTCAAGCGATCCTCCTGCCTCAGCCTCCCGAGAAGGTGGGACTACAGGCACATAACGCCACGCCTGGCTAATTTTAAAATTTTTTGTACGGTCTTGCTATGTTGCCCTGGATGGCCTTGAAATCCTGGTCTCAAGCAATCCTCCCACCTCTCAAAGTGCTGAGATTACAGGCATGAGCCATCACGTCTGACTAAAAGTCACTTTTAAAAAATATTCCCTAACTATCACTTGAGCCCAGGAGTTTGAGGTTACAGTGAGCTATGATCACGCCACTGTACTCTAGCCTTAGCGACCGAGAGCCTGTCTCTAAAAAGAAAATAAAATTTAATTTTAAAATATCTCTTCTACAGGGTGTAGTTGCTATGAAGTTCCAGGCATGTGCTCCATTGTAGGAATAAGGAAACCAGGAATATGATTTTTTTTGTGAAATCTCCCTATCTTTAAAGTATTGGCAACTAATTTTTTTAATATTTTAAACATGCAGTCTCAATATGGCACACAAGCTGCAGATGGCAAGCTCTGGCCAAATGGTTAAGGGCACAAACAAAATAAATACACATTCAAATTCAGACACTGTCACTTACTGGCTACTAGGCAAGCTACTTAATGTCTCTGCGCTTTGACTTACTCATTTGTAAAATAGAGAAAATACCACCTACTTCCTGGCACTGTTATAAGGATTGAATGATATATATATATATATATTAGACTTAACAAATACTGGAAAATAATGGATACTGAAACAATGATAATCTGGGAGCAGGATATTTCCAGCAGTAATGGAGGGTCTGCCTTATTCCCTTACTACTCCTAACTTGGGAGGGAAACAGGAGCAAACTTATAAAAATGACAACTAGAGAAAGGAGGAAAACACACATAAAAAAATAAAACAAACACAACAGACTTTTCTGCCCCTATCCTCTTTCCACCTTACCTAGAGATGAATATTACCAACCCAGTAGACCTAACTGCTATCTAACATTGAAACAAAAGGGAAGGGAGGGAAATCTAACATTGAAACAAAAGGGAGGGGAGGGAAAGGAAGAGAGCAAAAAAGGAAGAGGAGGAATATCAAAAAGAGGATTGTCATTCATTATAAAGAATGTACCCAAGTCACTGCATTAGATTTGAGCACTAGTGCTGTCTTCTTCAAAGACAGGTAAGTCACATTACTATGAGTATTCATAAACACTTTAAAAGGTCACTAACATTCCACAAAATTATAAATAAAATGAAATTTCCCTTCATAAAACAAATTTTGCTATCAACATTACATAAAAGAAGCAATCCAGGAGTCACTTGGTCTTAAAAGATCAAAAATTCAATTTGGTAATTCTGCTTCATTCACTGTCTACAGGTTGGTCTAGACCTGGTATTAACTCAAATCATAGGTATATTCGTTTGCTATATTTACCATATCTATCTATAAGGGATCCTAATTAATCATAGTTGGCCTAAAGTCACCTAGAATTTAGTATATAGTAGCCCCTCCATTCTCTGAGGAATACGTTACAAGACCCCTAGTGGATGCCTGAAACCACAGATAGTACTGAACCCTATATGTGTATTATTTTCCTACACATGTACATACCTATGATAAAGTTTAATTTATAAATTAGGCACAGTAAGAGAATAACAATAACTAATAATTAAATTACGAGTAGTAAAGCATTATTAAGTAAAATAAGAGTTACTTGAACACAAGCCCCTCAATACTGCGATAGCCGATCTGACAAGAGATGGCTACTAAGTGACAAACGAGCAGGTAGCATGTAGTGTGGATATGGCTGGACAAAGAGATGATTGCTGGATAAAAGGATGATACTCAAGGGCCCGTGTGAGTGAGATTTCATCACAGTACTCAAAACAGCATACAATTTCAAACTTTGGAATTGTTTATTTCGGGAATTTTCCATTCAATATTTTTGAACCACAACTGATCGAAGGTGACTGAAACCACAAAAAGCAAAACCATGGATTTTGGGGGCAGAGAGGGGGATAACTATATGCACAGCTTATGAAGACTACTTTGAAACAGAAGATTTAAGAATTGGGCTTATTCCATTTATGGCTGGGCATGGTGGCTCATGCCTATAATCCTAGCACTCTGGGAGCCCGAGGTGGGAGGATTGCTTGCCGTCAGGAGTTCAAGACCAGCCTGAGCAAGAGCAAGATCCCCCCCCAAAAAATAGAAAAAAATAGCTGGGCGTGGTTGTGCGAGCCTGTAGTCCCAGCTACTTGGGAGGCTGAGGCAGGAGGATCACTTGAGCCCTGGAGTTTGAGGTTGCTATAAGCTAGGCTGACGCCACAGCACTCTAGCCCAGGCAATAGAGCAAGACTATGTCTCAAAAAAAAAAAAAGAATTGGGCTTATTCTATTTAACCCACAATCAAACACAAAACTAGTTCAGAGTTCACAAAATCCAAGACTTCCCTGGAGTGTAATTTTTGTCTTAAAACACAAACAAGAGCAGAAAAAACATTTCACAGTTTTGTTTGTCTAGCAATTTCTGGTTATAAAAATAATCCAAGCATATTCTTAGCAGTCCATACAACTACAGGAAATA
>NW_012148519.1:2719252-2719762 GCF_000956105.1 Propithecus coquereli
TTGCTATATTTACCATATCTATCTATAAGGGATCAAAAAGAAAATTACATTCAAATAACAAGAATGGGATACGATAAAAATACAACAATGAGAAAGTAAGAACAATTTCTTGCACCCTTTCCCAGCAAGCTATATGATAATGTGCTACAACAAAGTGAGGAGGTATTCCAAAGGGGAAAAAAAGGACACAGGAAACACTGACATGAGAGAGGTGAAGCGAATTACCAGGATGATTATGGGATGTGACATCCAGGCTGACAGCTCTGTAGTAGGTCTAGACAATAAGACCAGATTAGAAGGTCTTCAGAATAAAAAAAAGGGAACAGGACAGCAGACCAAATGATACATATGATCACAGAGAGAATAGCTTTAAGGGGTATTTCACCTTCAAAAAATAAATTTCGGGCCGGGCGCCGTGGCTCACGCCTGTAATCCTAGCTCTCTGGGAGGCAGAGGCAGGCGGATTGTTTGAGCTCAGGAGTTCGAAACCAGCCTGAGCAAGAGCGAGAC
>NW_012148519.1:2723912-2732391 GCF_000956105.1 Propithecus coquereli
AAATAATAAAAATTTTAAAACATAGCAACTATTTATATAGCATTTACATTATACTAGGCATTATAAGTTATCTAGAGATAAAGTATATAAGAGGATGTGCATAGGTTATATGCAAATACTATGCCACTTTTATAAGGGACTTGAACATCCCTGGATTTTGTATTCCTCCACCTCCTAGAACCAATCCCCCATGGATACTGAGGGAGTACTGTTATCAGAATCTCTGGAGGCCCAGGGATTCAAATGTTAAATAAATGAATGTATAACTGGCATAATAATAAAACAAAGTAGAAAGTAATAAATAGCCCAAGGGGTATAAACACATGCTATGGGAGTAGAGAAGAGATGACAGGGAAGAAATCCAGGAAGGTTTCATTAAAAGGTGGCAGTTCTTATGCTAGAGGATTAAGAATCAAGACAGGGAGACAGGCAGAACGTATAAAGTGGCAGGAAAAGAGTAAGCAATGGCACAGAGATCAGAGATGTTAGGAATGCTTAGAGTACAGTTTGAGAGGACATAGAGTGTGGGGATTGCAAGAGAGAAAAGTATGGGAAGAGAAGTGGGAGGAATATCTAAGAGGTGAAAAATACGCTAACTTTAACTTTTTCAGAAACTTAGAATTATTCTGGTCAGAGTGTAAAAGAAGTATAATATGGTCTAAAAGTTTTTAATTGATGATTCAAATCCAGAAGCTGCTGAAAAACTAAATCTGCTTTAAGAGTTCTATTAAGTGTTCAGTGTTCATACAGACACAAAATACTCCACACTGAAAATGTTTACATTTTGAAAAAGAAAGTCTAGAGGGAAACATATCAACCCCCATACAAACCCACCACTCCTCATTTTATTTCATTGTCTGATAACAGAAAAGAAGGAAGAAGGGTCAATAGGTTTTTTGTTTGAGATCTCTTTAACCAAAAGATGACCATCAGCTATATGACCAAAGAAGGAAATGATGCAGGAAACAGAAATGGAGCAACAAAATTGAGAATGTGAGGAAAATAAAATAAGAAAGTTAATAAAGTTTCAGCCTGGACACTGTGGCTCGTGCCTGTAATCCTAGCACTTTGAAAGGCCGAGGTGGGATGATCACTTGAGGCCAGGAGATCAAGACCAGCCTAGGCAATATGCAGACCTCATCTCTACAAAAAATAAAAAACTTAGCTGGGTGTGGTGGTACAAGTCCTATAGTGCCAGCTACTTGGGAGGCTGAGGCAAGAGGATGGACTGAGCCCAGGAGTTTGAGGCTGCAGTAAGCTATGGTGATGCCACTGCATTCCAGCCCAGGCAACAGAATGAGACTCTGTCTCAAAAAAAAAAAAAAGAAAGAAAGAAAGAATGAAAGCAAAGAAAAGAAATCAACAGTGGTATCCCTAATTTTAAAAATCAAAATAATAGGATTGTTATTTTTTCCTGTAGTCACAAGCCTGCCTAGATTCAAAGGGAGGGACTGTAAATTACACCTCTTAATGGAGAAGTGTCAAAGTCACATTGCAAGAAGCAGGTGGGGTGGGAGATATTGTCATGGCCATCTTTTGAAAATATAATCTGCTATATACACGAATACTAAGTATTATGTTTGTATTGGGTTTTCTTTTTTCCATAGACACCTAAAGAATTCTGGATTATATACTCCCCTTTTAAATATTTACTAACCCCTGCAAGACAGGTTAGCTACATAAATACTTAACACAATGATACTTCCACAAAAAAGGATTGCTGCTAAAGAAGTTAGCTTGGCATAATGGCTCACGCATGTCATCCCAACATATTTAGTGAGGCTAAGACAGGAAGATCACTTGAGGCTAGGAGTTTGAGACCAGCCTGGGCAACATAGCGAGTCCCTGTCACTACCGAAAAAAATAAATTAGCCAAGCATGGTGGCATGTGCCTATAGTCCTAGCTACTGGGGAGGCTGAGGCGGCAGGATGGCTTGAGCCCAAGAGTGTGAGGTTGCAGTGAGCTATAATGCCCACTGTAGCCTGGGCAACAGAGTAAGACCATCTCAAAAAAAAAAAACAAAAACGAAAACAAAAACTTGGCTTTTAAAGCAGTCAAACTGTACAACTATCCTTCAGGAATACTAAACTACTATAGAGGATTATGTCCAGGCAAAGCTAAAGCTAAACTAAAGATTTAAATTTCCAACCTAACACCTTAGAAAAGCTACAAAATCAAGTGGGAGGAGAAGACATAGAACAAAGCCATGTGACTTGCTACCTCATTAGGAAAGACAAAGTTCCATCTGTATTACATCTAAGGCACCATTTCAAAAATTGGGAGTAATCTAGCCTTAGGAGAAAAAGGAGGGGAGAGGGGATTGTGACCTATTTCTTCACAAAGAACTTCAGTGTCTAAGATTTATCCAAAAAAGAGAAAAGGAAGGAAGGAAAGGGAGAAAGGGAGGGTGGAAGGAAGGAAAAGGAAGGAAGGGAGGGAAGGAAGGGAAAGGTACTATAAGTCGAAAAAGGATAAACTTAGGCCAGCTTTGAGTGACTCCCTGATCTGAGGCTATCTAGACTAGGCTATTCTTCATGAGAGTTAAATGAAAAATTTCTCCTTTCCCATAGTCAACTTGACTTCTACAAAGAAAAGATAAAATAGAGCTAGAGCTATTGTTTTGTCATACGTTTTTATAAAAAGGAGAGGGGAGAGCATAATCTCAAAAAAAAAAAAAAATCCACTTACAGAAATCCATTTTCAAGGGAAAGCTATCAAGACTAATTCTGTTTAAACTTTGTTTTAAGTAAATTCAAAGCATTCAATTTTGGATTGCAGGACTTTCTCTAATTCCATCATTCAATGTTGTAGTCTATATACCATACATATTCATTATCTATAGTTCCAAGAAGTAGTGCCTAACAGCGTGTGGCCTATAAGCATAACATTCCTCCTAGTACTTTCACATTGTACTTTTAGCTGATTTTTTTTCAACAAGCATTTCTTAAATTTCTACTATGTGTCAGGCACAATCAAGATGAGCAAGACAGTTCTTGCATCCAATACTTCAAAATGTAGTAGAAAAGATAGGCAACAAAAATAACTGCAATACCAGGTAGGAAATATTATAACGTGAAGGTATTATTAAATACAATGAAGTCCCAAAATAAGGAGTGATTAATTCTATCTGAGCTGGGAATCAAAAACGGTTTCCAAGAGGTGGTGATTCTTGAAGAGAAGGGGTTCACCTGGCAAAAAAGGGCAGAAGGGTATTGCATACAGGGAAAACATACGTAAAAGAATGAAGTAGCATGGATAAACAAAGAATTGCAAGTAGTATGATATATGGAATAAAGGGTTCAAGAAGCAGAGATGCAAGAAGTAAGGTTGAAATGATAACTGGCAGACAAAAGAGAACCTGGAATTCATCCAAGGTGATAATGGTCCCAGCTAAAAGTCTATACTTCTGTTTCCCTTGCAACCAGAAATGGCCAGTGAAATATAACAGAAATTGCTAGGAGGGACCTCCAAGAAGTCTCCTTAAAAGGTGACAGATAGATGGCAAATGTCCTTTTACCCTTTTCCCTTCTTCCCACCTGGGACTCAGAAGCAATAACTACCTCTCCAGCAGCCATTTTACACTACAAGTGATCGTCAAAGTTATAAGCCACGTGCTAAGGATGGTAAGGCTGAAAAGATTTGTTTTTCAAAAGCCCAGTTGTTCAATTCCTTGGTATGGGAAAAGAGGAGAAAATGAAAAAAAAAAAAAAGCCTAGATGATCATGGAACTTCCATACAACCCCTGCACATCCTATCTCCAGATTTATGTGTGAGAAAAATAAACTCCTATATCTTAAATTATTATTTTGGTTTTTTGGTGTTTCTTTTGTTTGTTTTTTGAGAGACAGGGTCTCGCTCTGTTGCTGGGCTAGAGTGCAGTGGCGTCATCATAGCTCACTACAACCTCAAACTCCTGGGCTCAAGGGATCCTCCAGTCTCAGCCTCCCAGGTAGCTAGGACTACAGGAAACTCTACCACGCCCAGGTAATTTTTGAATTTTCTGTACAGACATGGCCTCACTGTGTTGTTCTGGCTGGTCTTGAAATCCTGGGCTCAAGTTATTCTCCCAGCTCGGCCTCCCATAGTCCTAGGATTACAGGCATGAGCCACCAAGCCTGGGCAATTATTTTGTTTAATATACATCCAAACATAATCCTAACTGACAGAGGTATCAGGTGCAAGTTTATGAGAGGACACTCTAAGACATGTTAAAAATCCTTTCCTAGTTTTAAACAAAGAAGTAACAATCAGATTTATATTCACACCATTGTCAATATATTAAACAGACTGAAAACGGGCCAGACTGAAGGTATAAAGAACAGCAGAAAGGCTATTGCATTAGTTCAGACAAGAGATAAAGGCATAAACTAAAAAGGGAGGTAAAGTAAGACACATTCAAGAGATAATAAAGTTAACTGAATAGGATTCATCGAATAATTAGCTGTCAAAAGACAAGAACAAAATGATCTTTGATGATTTCTAGGTGTCTGCTTGGTTCTAAGGTACAGTCAGGTCTACTGGCTGTCTAAGGTACATCAGTACTGCTGAAGAAGATCAAGTCTATAGGAAAACTTGAATATTTTACATTGTATATACATTTCTGTTATGAACTGAATGTATGCCCTGTCCCCCAAATTCATATGCTGAAGCCCTAACCCACAGTGTGGCTGTATTTGAAGTAAGAAAGCAGTTATGATTAAATGAGGTCACAGAATGGGGCCCTGACCAGATAGGATTAGTGTTCATATAAGAAGAGACACCAGAGAGCTCAAGCACTCTCCCTCCCAGCATGGGCACAAAGGAAAGGCCACGGGAAGATACAATGAGAAGATAGCCATCTGCAAGCAAGGAAGACAGCAATCACCAGAAACCAAACCTTGCTGGAACCAAACCTTATTTCCAACAGGAAGTAAAATTTCTGTTGTATAAGTCACCCAGTCTTTGGTACTTTGTTATGGCAGCCCAAGCAGACTAATACAATTTCTACAGTACCAATGATAAATAAGCCACCTCCTCCATTCTGATTTAGATAGAGAGCCTTTTTTTTTTAAGCCAGTCAAGTTTAGCAGTGTCAGGTAGTATACCAACTTTAGTGACACTGATATTAATAAGTTCTGAATCAACCCACTACCATCGGACCAGCCAATAGCCCATTTAAATGGCTTGTACAAGGCCATGTGAGAAGATTAGAACACATTGCTTTGAAAGCGAAATAAAATTATGTACTTAACGACTGTACAAAACAAACTCAGTATAAGAGAACAACACAATGTTCACTGTCATCTCTAAACGCTTATAGTTGGGTTTTGTTTTGTTTTGTTTTTGCCTACACCAACAGTTATCAACCTTTGTCTACAGTGACACAGAATGAATGTTTTCATTCCCATGGGCATTCCCTGAATTCTAGCTGTTACTACATTCTTTTTACTTTCATTCAAGAAATCATATGCATATGTGAAATACACAAACTTTAATTCAGGTTAGTAAAGGTAAGGTTTTTTCTAAAACAAAGTTCAGTACTTTATTATTAGTCATTATGTGGCTATAAAACATTTCACAATAAATCACAATACTGGTGTTCTACACCCATAGTACATACTGACTTATATCAAAACTTTTTTTCAAAGGTAATTATTTAAGATTTATCTCTCCAAGCATATTTTAAGTCTCTTGAGAGCAGGGACAAGGTCTATTACTCATCTCTATTTCTTCTTCTCTTTCATAGAGCCAAGACAGTACCATGTATTCAGATTTTCATTAAACGATAGGAGTTGCTATTTTAACAGTTTGGTCCCAAAGGCACAGATGAAAATTTAACAACATCTGAATCAGAGGATAACCACAGAGGTAAATAAACACTAGGAAATATGCCTTTCACTGCCAAAGTAGGCTAAGTATTTACAAACCCAGGACAAGAAGCAAAATGTCTAACACAGCAAAGAAATCATAACCAACATTAATTTGTAAATGTACTTGGTACGGCTAATCTGAAGTGAATTTACCTACCAAAAGTCTCTTTGACAGACTCTCTACCGAAAAAGCTACTGCAGAGCCATTTCTGGTAGATGATAAAGGGCAACCCAAATGAGACACCCCAGGCAAGAAGAGGCAGCCTGCACCCAGCAAGTTTTGTGCCACTGTGACTCTGTGCCAAATGTCCATGAACAAATAAATCAAAAAAAATTATGATACATTCTTATTCAGCAATAAAAAGGAAAAAACTACTGATATATGCAACAATATGGATGAAGCTCACAGATATCATACTAAGTAAAAGAAGGTTGATTTTTAACAAATGAGTAGGTACTCCATGTGATTCCGCAAGTTCTAGAATGGGATGAACTAATCAATGGTGACAGAAGTCTTAACAATCACTGCCTCTGAGGATGGGGAAGATTTACTGGGAAGAGGCACAAGTGAACCTTCATGGAAGACAGAAATGTTCTGTATCTTGTCAAAACTCATTGACACTTACGACTTTTATGATATAAAAATATTTCCTCCCAGGGGAAAAAAAAAACCTGTAAGGAGGCTGACTGCTGGAATGGCAAAGTAAAAACCTCTGAAAATCCATTCCTCTATAAAAGCAACAAGAACACTATCGAAAACTGTCAAAATCCAGTTTTTTCAGAACTCTAGAAATCAACGAAGGATTATTTGAGCCCAGGAGTTCAAGACCAGCCTAGGAAACACATCCAGAGGAAAGAAAGGTAAGAGTTACCTCTTAAGGGGTAGTAAGGTAAGGTAAGGCGTGTGGGAAGGTGTAGGGAAGGGAAGGGAAGGGGAAAATGGCTGCATCTCTATAAGAACAGCAAAATTTGTGGTGCTTTAACATGCTCTATTCCCATCACCTTCTCTCTTGCTATGCAAGCAGAAAACCAACCATCTTACAACTCACAGTAGCTGTAAAAACTAACAGCCAAACAGCCACTGAATGAGGCAAAATGGGTTTAGAACTTTCCCAAAGTGTCAATATTTGACTTATCTGGTAACTCTCTAAAAAGTTCCATTCTCAGGGTCTGTCTGTATTTGACCTGGCTCAGAGCTCATTCGGTAAATAACACTTGCCCCACAGCATTTGTCAAAAAAAAAATCAGTGGCAACTGTATAACTTTGCAGCTGCCTTAGACAGCATTACCAGGTGGGGCTAACAAGAGGTTGACCAAAAAATTTAAAAGGCAAAACTGGAAAATAGAAAATCCAAAAGGGGCTTTGAAAAGCTCTGACATATTCCTGGGAATCCAGAAGGCCAGCTGCATATTTAGAGCTGTGCACATGCTCCCAAATTCCCATATTTCTCATCTCTGGCTGACCTTGAAGCTCCACACAAGCAGGAACTGAAGGCTAACGTAGAGCTGTCAACTGTCTAGAGAAGTTTTTTGTTTTTTGTTTTTTTTTTTTGAGACAGAGTCTCACTGTGTTGCCCGGGCTAGAGTGAGTGCCGTGGCATCAGCCTAGCTCACAGCAACCTCAAATTCCTGGGCTCAAGCGATCCTTCTGCCTCAGCCTCCCGAGTAGCTGGGACTACAGGCATGCGCCACCATGCCCGGCTAATTTTTTCTATGTATTTTTAGTTGTCCGATTAATTTCTTTCTATTTTTAGTAGAGACGGGGTCTCGCTCTTGCTCAGGCTGGTTTCGAACCCTGAGCTCAAACAATCTGCCCGCCTCAGCCTCCCAGAGTGCTAGGATTACAGGCGTGAGCCACCGCGCCCAGCCTGTCTAGAGAAGTTTTAAAGGCATGCCTTAGCAATACAGAACCCCTCAGCCAAGGCTGAATTTATTGGTTCAAGGAATTCAAGGAAATCTCTGTCCAGTCATTAGCTGACCACTAAGCTAAGCACACACAACAAAGAATACACACTTTACAAAATCAACCCAGGAAAGTCACTAAGCAAATAAATAATAGCAGGAACAACAACAAATAGCAATAACAAACTCTGTGGAGGGAGGAATCCAATTTCCAGAGTTACCACATTACAGTACTTAAAATGTCTGGTTCTCAACAAAAAATTGTAAGGCATGCAAAGAAACAGGAAAATGTGACCCATACACAGGAAAAATGGCAGTAAGCAGAAATTGTCCCTGAGAAAGTCCAGATATTTGACTTACTATGTAAATATTTTAACTGAGCTATTTATAAATATGTTCAAAGAACAAAAGAAAATCAAATCTAAAGAATTAAAGTATGAGAACAGTTTCACCAGACAGTATCAATAGAGAGATAGACATTATAAAAAGAAACCAACTAGAAATTCTGGAGTTGAAAGTACAATAACTGAAATGAAAAAAACCTCTAAAGAATCTCAACATAGATTTGAACTCACAGAAGAAAAAAAATCACAGAACTTGAAGACAGTCAATTGGAATTATCCAGTGCTATGAAAAAAAGAATAATAGGCCAGGCGCGGTGGCTCACGCCTGTAATCCTAGCACTCTGGGAGGCCAAGGCGGGCGGATTCTTTGAGCTCAGGAGTTC
>NW_012148519.1:2732649-2744845 GCF_000956105.1 Propithecus coquereli
TCAAAAAAAAAAAAAAAAAAAAAAGAAGAAGAATAAATGAAGAAAATGAACAGAGTCTCAGAGACCTGTGAGACAGCTTCAAAAATAAAAACGTGTGCATACTAGGAGCTCCAACAGTAGAGAAGAGAGAGAAAGAGAAAGAATATTTGAAGAAATAATGGCCCAAAATTTGATGGAAAAACATTAATCTGCACAAATAAGAAGCTCAATATAAGTGCAAGGAAGATAAATTCAAATAGAGCTACATTGGGACACTGAGCTAATAGTCAAAATGTCTATAGTCAAAACCAATCTTCAAAGCAGTAAGAGAAAAGCAACTCAACACACATCACACACAAGACAACAGTGGGATGACATATTCAAAGTACTGAAAAGAATGTCAATCCCCCCAAGCAGGTGATCAAAACAAAGGATGATCTAAATGAGGACTGTATTTTAAATATTTAGACAGTTACTTGTTATTTGCTTTCTAGTTGAACTGGTTATCTAGTTACCAATGCTGCAGTTGTGTAGTCACTTATAAATTATTTACACGTATTTAACTGTTAAATTTACTACCCACCAACAGTGAAACAAACCTTTAAAAAAAAAAAAAAAAGAATGTGAACCAAGAATTCTATCTCCAAGTGAAACTATCATTTGAAAACAAGAGAAATTAAAACAGTCCCAGCTAAATAAAAACTAAGAGAATTCACTGCTAGCCTATAAGAAATACTAAAGGGACTCCTGAGATTAACAGATAGTAGACAGTAACTTGAATCCACACAAAGAAATAAAGAGTACTGGTAAAGGCACCTACATAAATACATTAAAAAGACAGTATAAATTTGTAACTCTTTGTTTTCCTATTTTAAAAGAACTACATAAAGCCAAAATTATAAAACTGTGGAAGAAGATTAAATTAAAATTTCTAGTTTCTTATTTTAAATTAGGAATTTAATGCAAATTATTTAACAACAGAAGTACATCTTTTCCTCTCAAAGCATCCAGAATTTACTTGAATTTGAGTGCTATTAAGTAAATTTAAGATTACATGAAACTGGGCTGGGCGCAGTGGCTCATGCCTATAATCCCAATGTTGTGGGAGGCCTAAGCAGGAGGATGGCTTGAGGCCAGTTTGAAACCAGCCTGGCCAACACAGGGAAACCCCTGTCTACAAAAAAAAAAAAAAAAATGTAGATAGGCATGGCAGTGCACACCTGTAGTCCCACCTACTCAGGAGGCTGAGGAAGGAGGATGCTTAAACCCAGGAGTTCAAGACTACAGTGAGCTCTGATCATCCCAAAAAATAAATAAAGACTATATGAAACTGTATTTCCTTAACTTAAAAGGTATCTCAATGATACATCTTTAAGGATATTAATACATCTGGTTTCCTTGATCCAAAAGCCTTAATAAAAGCTCAAGATAATATTCCATAACTTTGTTTTTCTTTAATCAACATGAGGTTTTGCTCTGTTGCCCAGTTCTGGAATGCAGTAGTGCTATCACAGCTCACTGTAGCCTCCAACTTCTGGACTCAAGCAATCCTCCCACCTCAACCTCAACCTTCCAAGTAGCTGGCACTACAGGCAAATGCCACCACATCCAGCTACTTTTAAAATTTCCTTTGTACAGACACAGTCTCACTATGTTGCCCAGGTTGTTCTCTTAATTCCTGGCCTCAAGCGATCCTCCCGCCTCATCCTCCCATCTCAGCCTCCCAAAGAGCTGGGATTACAGGCATGAGCCACCACATCCAACTGTATTTCATGACTTTTACCTCAGTTATTAATGTACTAAATTGTACGTAATCAAAATATTATCACCAAACTACAAGATCTTTTTAAATCTCAAAATTGATGTTACTCCTAATACATGAAAATTCTTCAATGTGTTCATATTACTCTTAGAATGAAGACCAAAACCTTCAGTGTGGTTTTCAGTTCCTGCAATTCCTCCTGCCATACTGCCTTTGACCCCGCTGTTCCCACAGCCAGGAACACTTTCACCCCTGCCACACACATCCTCAACTCCCCTCAAAGTCAACTTATCTTTCTGATCTCAGCTCAAATGCCACCTTCTCTGAAGATTCTTCCCTATAAGACTAGGTCAGGCACTGCCATCATAAATGCTTCAAAGCATTTTTCACAGTTGTAATTTCACATGTATTTGGTTGGATTGGATTAATATTTGATTTCTCCACAAGACTTCAAGTTTCATGAGAGCAGGAACCATGTCTTTTGTTGTTGTTGTTGTTGTTGTTGTTGTTGTTGTTGTTCACAACTCTTATCTCGGGCACCTAGCAGTGCCAGTCACATAATTTGTTGAATGAATGAGAAAGTGTTACATAATATCCTAAGCACTGAAGTAGACACTTTCTAAAAGGATAAATAACAACATTCCCTAATGATCACATAATGAAAACTAAAGAATTACACCAATTTAAAGAAATGATGCATAAATACTTCTAAAGAATAACATGCCAGATTTCACATGACATGAAGTAACTAATTAAGCCAACCAACTCTATCTGAAGCCATAAAGGATCCATTTATAAAAACAAATAAACCTATCCCAGATATATAAGGACAGTCACACAGATAGAAATATCCGACTTACTGTGGACTCCCCAGTTCCTTACAAATGGACAAAAATTCTCTATGTATACCTTTATCTCTCCAAGTGATTAACAGTAGTTAATATCAATAAACACTCTCAAGGTGTAGCTGAATTAATCTCTGAAAAGCATTGGCTGACCTAGCAAGAAGAATATTCCATATCTTCAAGTATTTTTAGATATATTTTTAAATGACTTTTTCCATTTTATTGTTATTCTGCTTCATCTAGCATTCCCATAGTAGTGCTTCACTACTTTTTTGCTGTAACTATATAGTATTTAAGCTAAATTATGACTTAATTTTCTGTAAGCCACTACCCTATGAACCTAATCATCATTTTTTAACATTGTTTCTATGGAAAAATAAATTTTAAATTCCACATAAACTTTATTTGTTTTTGAAACAGAGTCTCACTCTGTCACCTGGGCTAGAGTGCAGTGGTGTCATCATAGCTCACTGCAACCTCCAACTCAGGGGCTCAAGTGATCCTCCTGCCTCAGCCTCCCAAGTAGCTGGCACTTCAGGCACACACCACCACACCCAGCTAATTTTTCTATTTTTTGTAGAGACATGTGTCTTGCTCTTGTTCAGGCTGGTCTCAAACTCTAGACCTTGGCCATCCAAAGTGCTAGGATTACAGGCGTGAGCCACCGCATCCAGCCTAAATTCCAGATAAACTTTTGAACACTATCTATACAGCACTTTAAAACTAGGCTTACTCTCAGATGACAATGTGTTACTTTACAATGTGTTAGCTTAGTTAATCCAATGTTTCCCTAACCTCATGAAATTACTTAATAGTAAAAATCTAATCTTTAATAGTGAGCAAGTCTACCAAAGTGATAGTTTCAGAAGTCCCTTTAAGTATTCACAATATTTTGACTGTAAACTAAAATATAAAAATATAGCATTTCAAAGGTAAAGCCAAAAACAGGCATTCATTCCTCCAAAGTTCACAAAATACCTATTAGAGAGAAAAAAATGGTAAAATGTTCACAGTTAAGAATAAAAGAATACATAAGAAATATTATGATACAAACAAAAGAAATTTCTACAAATACAACACAGGAAAATCACAAAAAGCAAACTAGTGATGATTAACTTATAGTTGGCATGGATAGACTGAATACATGCAAAGTTAGGTACTAGATACATTAATCTAGTAGAAAAGAATAATTTCTGGACTAGATCTATATATCTAATAAAAATAGAGTATATAAAAACAATTAATGGCTACTTGAAACACATGAAAATATATGGGAAACAATCAGAAATAACTAGAAGACATAGGCCAGAAGTTCGTAACTGAGAAGTAGTACTAGAGAAATGCAGATAATGCAAAATTCAAAGGAGCATAATACCAGTAAGAAAAAGCAAGATTTAATAAAGGTAATGCCCCTCTGTTCATCAAGAATACCAAAGAGCACTCTAAAACAAGAAGGCCAAGTAGGATTTTTATATCTAAAAATTAGATTAAAAATAAAAATAATTGTCACAAGAGATTATTGTAAATCTAATTTTGAGAAGCTAGATGAGACCAGGATATTGATGATGAAAATGCTTCACAAGCCTTTTGATATTACATCATGGGGCACCAACGATAGCTAAGAAAATACAGCTTGTTCTATGATTACAGGGCCAAGAAGGAAATCACTTACAAAGACTGAGAATTCCTGGCTTAGGCCAAAAAGATCTAAAAGGTTCTAACATGCAATAAATACGTAAAATTTTTAAATGCAAACTTTAAATGTAGAACTGGAAGGTGGAGACACACATCAGACGTTCCAGCTATTCCAATCTACTTACTATACCCTAACCACGTTATGTTCATAGCCATTGTCCTTGCAATATCCTCTGCCTATGAGCCCCAATTACTCTGAAAAGCCCAACACCCTTCAAGCGTGGCTTAATGTCCCTCCTTTAATTTTTGGAAGCCTATTCTAAATGCTTTCATGCCTCACCACCTAAAGTCAGGTGCCCCTCCTATAGAATGACTTTCCTTAAAATCATTTACTCAATATCAAACTTTCAATGCTTTAAAATAACACAGCTCATACTGTATTTATTTAATTGTATATCTCCCTTCTGGTCTTTGGGAACACGAAATGACCTTATTTGTATGTATCCCCAACACCTCTCAAAGAACGTTAGATCATTTTTTTAAATGATCAAATAAATGTGCTGTCTATTCTCTTGTTAAAAGCCATATGCTTATCACTGAACCCCAGAATCTAGAAGAATATGACTCACAGTAAGAGCTCAATAAAAATGTTTTTTCATTTCTCACACCTGATGTTTGTCATCACTAAATGTTATCTCCTCACTCATGTCCTTCCTTAGCCTGAAATCCAATTTGCAATCAGGTTAATTTAGGAAACTATTAAATGAAAACCACGTGCGAAATATAGGATGTTCATTCTAGAAGTGCTGACTAGGTGTAATTTAGACATTTACATGCCCAAAGGCAGAAAAACAAATAATGACTTTCTCAGAAACTTTTACCTTTGATAAATGTGTCTTTTTCCTTATAATTAAAAGCAGAGAGAATAGCTTATACTAAAAAACTACGTATCTTATTCATTTATGAAGTACGATTTTGCTTCAAAAAACAAAAAGTAACAAATTTTAGAGGAAAAGTAATTGCAATATCAATTGAATGAGGCAGATAGAATACCAACTGTAGATAGTACAGTCTTCCTTCAATGCCCCTCCAAAATTTTTTTTAACTTCATCAAACACTTACTGTATGCCAGGCACTATTCCAGGTGTTTTAGAAATACTAAGTCATTTAGTCCTTGTATAATAAAAACTCTACAGGGTAGATACACTGTTATTCCCATTTTACAGATAAGGAAATTGAAGCACAAAGGTTAAGTCACTTGCCAAAGGTCATACAGTTAATGAGTGGCAAAACCAGGATTTGCACCCAAGGAGTCAGGCTCTCATGTTCATACTCTTAATCTCTATGCTGTTTTTTTTTTTTTTTGAGTCAGAGTCTCGCTTTGTTGCCCGGGCTAGAGTGAGTGCCGTGGCGTCAGCCTAGCTCACAGCAACCTCAAACTCCTGGGCTCAAGCAATCCTTCTGCCTCAGCCTCTTGAGTAGCTGAGACTACAGGCATGTGCCACCATGCCCGGCTAATTTTTTCTATATATATATATTTTTAGTTGTCCAGATCATTTCTTTCTATTTTTTAGTAGAGACGGGGGTCTCGCTCTTGCTCAGGCCGGTCTCGAACTCCTGACCTTGAGCGATCCACCCGCCTCAGCCTCCCAGAATGCTAGGATTACAGTCGTGAGCCACTGCGCCCGGCTCATGCTGTTATTTTAAAAATAAATTCTTGCCAGGGTACAGTGGCTCATGCCTGTAATCCCAGCACTATGGGAGCCCAAAGTGGAAGCATCACTTAAGGCCAGGGGTTTAAAACCAGCTTGGGCAACACAGCGAGACCCAGTCTCTACAAAAAATTAAAAATTAAAAAAAAAAAATTCTAATGGTGACATTGTAATGAAGTTAGCGTACCACATCATCACGGGAAGCACTATGCATTGATATAATCCTTTGGTCAAGTAATACGGCAATATATAAGAAGTGTTAGAAACATTCATATCCTTTGATCTTGTGGTTCATTCCTGGGAATTTTTCTTAAGGAAATAATTTAAGAGTACTCTTAAAGATGGTAATAAAGACTTCATATTTACAGAAACATGAAAACATGTTTGTAAGATAACAGATATCCAAAGATTATTAAAACTATACACAAGAAGATGATAATGTAGGGAAAAAAATGTATTGGGTGGTAGTTGGGATTAATTTTTTAAATTTGATTTTTATTACAAAAGTAATAAGTAAATGCATTCTTCCTTTAAATTCATACAGTACACACAGATAAAGCTAAAGCTACCACCACTACCAAATCCTAGTCACTTCCTCTCTCCAGTCCTAATCCCTCCCAACCCCCAACTCAGTCTTCCCCAAGAGATAATTAACGTTTGGTTTGTCTCCTTTCAGATCTTCTTCCATGCTATAACAAGATATATTCCCACATCTAACAGGTACAGTGCACACTATATGGGGGAGGGACACACTTGTAACTTTCAATCAAACTGTGCAAAAGCAATTCATGTAACCAAAAAGTCTGTATCCCCATAATATTCTGAAATTTAAAAAAAAGATGTACTCCCATAGAAACTTACAGTAATATATTATACATATTACAATGCAACTTACTCTTATTACATATAGCTTGTTCCTTTATGTACTGCATAGTATTCTATTACATAATACTACTACAGATTATTAATAGCGAATCATTTATGTTGGATAGTCTGTTTCTTATTTTTTCCTTCATACAGTATTTGTCACGAAAAATTATGCACATGCCTCCTTGGATATACATGTGGAGTGCTTCTCTAGTAAGCTCTAGGGTCATTCACATTTTTGGATTTAATAAATGTTGCTAACCTTCCTTCTAAGCGACTACCAATTTACATTCTTGCAATTGTGCTTTTCTTACTCTTTTATTCACAATTGCTTATATAGTCTCTGTAATTCAAATTTTTAAAAATTCGAAAAGAATCTATCCTAGCCCATCAAAGAGTAGCTGTTCAAACAATGAAGAAAAATAAATATCCGCTTCTCCTATCATTAAAAAGGTATAAATCTGGCTCCCTGCTATTTTATCCTAGTTTATATCCCTGAGCAGATCATCTACAATTCAAAGTAGAAAACTGTGGCTATATATACATATACACACATACCAGTTGGCCTCAATGCTCAAAGATACAGTATTAACAGTATTGCTATGTGTGGGTGTTTGCCTGGCAACTAAAAGTGGATCCAGTTACCACTTCTACTATGTCCATACAAAGTTGTTCCTGGCTCTACCACAATACACATGATTAGTGCAGCCTGTAGAATGGATTATGGCTCCATATCTTCACTTCACAGACTGCCAGTGTCTGCAATCAAAACGAACCACCCCATCTTTGCAAAAAGCATCAGGTTGCCCCATCTGCCAATACTTCTGTTCCCCCACATCCCTAAGCTTAGATGCACTACATAAAAAATTGAAGTAGTTTAAGAGAAAATGCTGCATCCTCCTATTAGACAGTTCTTACTAACAAGCATAAAAATGGAAAGAAAAATTAATATAGAATGGAATCTATGTGTTGGACAACAAAGCTACTTTGTCAATGAATGAACCAGTAGCAATTTATAACCTTTATAGCACAAATAAAGAAACATGCAAGTTGTACAAGTTTTCTTCTACTAAGAATGATGGCTTCCATTCTGAAATATGTCAAATATGCCACTATAAAGTAAGCAATTTCAAATAATTTCTAGAGAATAATGTGTCTTTGCAAACTGCCCATAAGAATAGAACATAAATCAAAAAAGATACCACTTAGTTTATGGTCACAGGAAATCTGTTGTATACTTAAATGCTGCAGGAGAGTCTTAAAAATGTCCTGGAGAAAATGCTCTTAAGTATTCATTGGCTTTTTTAATTTTCCATAACATAACAAAATGACTATTTAACATACATTGATGACAAGTTTTCTAGTTTATTTACTTGCTTCCAGCAGTTTCTCAAATCAAACGCACACTATATCATTCTTCTGGTTCATAAACTTCAGAAGCTATCAGCAACATAGCACTACCATCAGTTCAACTATACTAAAATATGTTTCCAAGTATCCTCCTTTTCCCCAGGGAGAAAAAATATATATATGCCTTAGTTAAAAGATATCTAATAGCCTAATTCCTTTTGCAAACCTAACCAAAATGTAGTAATACGTTGTTTTCACTGCCTTTAACCTATTAAATAAAATAATATTAATAATAAATGTTGAACCTAGCCTAGCATGTTATTCTTTAAAAAGCATTTTTGGCCCAGTAGCTCACACCTGTAATCCCAGCACTTTGGGAGGCTAAGGTGGGAGGATCGCTTGAGGTCAGGAGTTCAGACCAGCCTGAGCAAGAGCAAGACCTCTGTCACTACAAAAACTAAAAAAAATTAGCCAGGTGCAGTGGGGCGCACCTGTAGTCCCAGCTACTTGGAAGGCTGAGACAGGAGAGCCAACCACTTGACGCCAGGATTTTGCAGTGAGCTATGATGACGCCACTCTACCCTGGGCAACAGAGTGAGACCCTGTCTCAAAAAAAAAAAAAATTTTAGACTCACATTTGTAAAGAAAACCACAAATAACAACAAAGATTTACATCTTAATCAAATAATTACAGAAAGGTCAGATCTTCTACATCCTACTACTGGTACTAGCTAAACCCATAATATTCAAGTTGAAAGACAATTCTTTATGCCTTTTAATTAAGAAATTATGAAATTTTTCCTATAATTCTATGAGAATTCACCCATGTTTATGTGTCCTTGACAGCCTTGTTGAAAGGCCCTACAAAAAACCACCTTCAGCAACAACAAATTCATGAAATTTAGAAACAAACAAAAAAAATCTATTAGTCAAAAGAAAACATATTAATGAAATTTGGACTTGTTTTGCTTTCTATACAGAGTGGAAATAACTGGGGTTTTTAAACATTTTTCTTGGCAAAATGATGAAAAAGAGCACAAGTATCTCACTTCTCAATGCTGCTGTCATTTGGGGAAAAATATTGATGAAAACAAACTAATATCTTGGCAACTACTACATCTATGACAAGACAGGAAAAATGTCATTATCACTGCTATTTGTGATAACAATATACAACATCTAACAAACCTTCACATATTAGTCCTTTTTATACCAAAAGCAATTCTGAAAGAATTATTTAAATGGAGAAGAGTCAAGTGTGAACAATTTTGAATTCTTCAAAGAAATTCACATATTTTCACTGCCAAACTAAGTTCTTGCTTTGTATTTTCTTGAGAATGTTGTACCAGTAGTTCATGATTAGAAGGTGCTGACCAATCCAGGTAATGACAAGTGTTTTAATCTGAAATTTTTTTAATTAAAATTATTAAAAAATTTAACAGCTTCAAATGTTTGTATTAATAGAAAGGTCTCGTGTGCCATAGACACTTAATTTTCATGACTATTTTAGATATCGTTGATTCCTAGTTTCCTGCTCTCAGATTTTCTAATACTAAAGATTATGTATTTGTTCTATCTCAAACTCTCAGTCGTAACTTTCAAAAATGTGACCAACTATAAATTACTGACATAGATGGCACCATACTAACAGTACTTACAAGCATAGAGAAAAGTCATCAGCGTACTATTAAAAATTCAGGTAAATTAGCCAGGCGGGGTGGCACGTGCCTGTAGTACCAGCTACTCAGGAGGCTGAGGGAGGAGGATCGCTTGAGCCCAGGAGTTTAAGGTTGCAGTGAGCTAGGCTAACACCACGGCACTCTAGCCCCAAGACAGAGCAAGACAGTCTCAAAAAAAAAAATTCAGGTAAAAGATCAGACAGTAGCATTACCAGTTTATAGTATAAAGAAAAGTGAAAATAAAGTTATTTCAACAAGTGATAAGTTTTGTTTAAATCAAGAAAATATTATTTTCCAGTCTTCTGTACCAACTAAACTCTAATTATTTAGTTAATTCAATTTCATGAATGAGTTTATTTCTTTGAAAATGTGTTTTAAAGTTGAATTTAACTTTCAAGGCAATTAATCTGTAACTAAAGAATTACTTTCCCTGTAATCATTCACTCAATATTTCCCCAAGGAATTTTTGTCCCAGTTAAGTACAAAAATTTTATTACTTTTTCATTACTCTATATTGCGACTTCATGGTAACGGTTATGAAGTCGTCAGGAAACAAAGTAATTACTATAAGAATTCATTCAGAGAAGGCATTTTTATAAATAAAATTTTATACATAATGTTATTGAAATACCAAAAATAATGCTATAGAATAAATATATAGGAGAAAAACTAGAACAAAGGTACCAAAAAGTTTGGCTTTGAATCCAAACTTCTGCAAAGTATCAGCTTCAAAATGACCTAAGAAATTAATCCATTTTTAATAGTAATAGTTCTAGGACTCTTGATATTTAAAAAGTAAGATGATTATTTGACTGTACTTTTAGGAAAAATGTAATTTAGTTAGATTTGGTAACAATCTCCTGTTGATTTTTTATTTCTATAATTCTAAAAATACTGTAATTTTTTCATTTAAGTCTATTGTTTTAAAATTCTGGTGCTGCTTTTCTCCCAGAAACAGAAAAATACTGCTATTATATTATTAAAATAGATAAGACCACTTTTTAAAACACTCTCACATGCAGTTGGCCTTCTGTATCCATGGATTCCACATCTGTGGATTCACCAACCAAGAATCAAAAATATTAGTGAAAAAAATGGATGGCTGCATCTTTACTGAATATATACAGACTTTTTTTTCTTTGTCATTATTCCTTGAACAATACAGTGTAACAATTGTTTACATAGCACTTATACTATGTTAGGCATTATAAATAATCTAGAGGTGATTAAAAGTATACAGGAGGATGTGCATAGGTTATATGCAAATACTATACCATTTTATATAAGAGACTTGAGCATACTTGGATTTTATTATAGTTTCTGCAGGGGGATCCTGGAACCAATCCCCCACAGATACCAAGGGATTATTATACTTCAAAGAACCATATAAACTAACTGGGAACAGAAAATTAAAAAAAAAACTTAACATTCAAGTTATCAATAAGTAAAAATTCCACCTAATCAACTTCACCCTCTTTCATAAAAGATAATTCCATCGTTCCCGCTCTAAGAGAAATACAGTATTTAGAGATAATGAAGCATTTCACATTGTACTACAGTACTAGATAGTATACCACTTCCTGTTTATTTTAGTGTAAATTTTTAATAGAACTCAACAGAGTTATATAAATATGAGATTGCTTTTATTTCAATATGTAACAAATTTTTTTCATTTCATAAAAGTCAAAGGGGAGAGGAGATCTATTGTTACGTTTAATAAAAAATCCTGTTATAAAGATCTAAAGAAGCTTCTCTACTAGAGGAAAGTCTTTTCACTAAAAGGCTCTGGTTCAAACAAAATAAGGCTACTTACTAGGTGTAAGGTCATTAAGGGGAAAAAACCGCTGAAGAAAAAATATATTTTAAACTGAGATCCTAGTGAAAAAACAAAGAACAAAATGAGCCAGAGTTTATTTTCTTTACTACATACAGTAAGCACTTCATACTTGTCAGCAATTTCCTGATAACCACACATGGTCTAAACACAATCTTATGATGACAACATTCTCAAGTGTTATTACATAAAAGCGAAAGTGTACAAACACTTCCTAAACAACCAAAGCAGAACAAATAATTTAAAATAAGAAAGTTTGTACTTCATATGATGCAAAGCAAGTTTTTCTGAGAAAATACACAAGTTTCTAGTGCAAGACTACACGGAAGTATCATGGAGTCTTGATTGGTTTAAAAGAAAGACTAAATGGAAGAATAATAAAAACAGAATTTCTGAGGCAGAAGTCATACATATATAAATTTTTAAAAATATTTTTTAAAACTAAGAATGGATGGTCGGGCACGGTGGCTCACGCCTGTAATCCTAGCACTCTGAAAGGCCGAGGCGGGCAGATTGTTTGAGCTCAGGAGTTC
>NW_012148519.1:2745951-2747630 GCF_000956105.1 Propithecus coquereli
AGCCCAGGAGTTTGAGGTTTCTGTGAGCTAGGCACTCTAGCCCAGGCAATAGAATGAGACTCCGTCTCAAAAAAAAAAAAAAAAAGAAACAAGATCTTTATTTCTGGGAATCTATTTTAAGGAAATAATCCTTAAAAAGGAGGGAACTCTATAAATGGGGATATTCACTTCAGCATAATGCAGTACATAAAAAATTAGAAGAAACTTAAATATCTAGCATTAAGGCAACAGTAAATTATGGGCAACCCAGTAAGTGAAATACTAAGCAACTAAGAAAAATTAGTTAAGAAACCACAGCAATTTAGAAAACAAGATATAACATGATATACTATGTGATAAAAAATACAGAATTCTGACAAACATACATTGGATAGAAACACATTTAATTTCATCCCCTTCTTAAACCGCAATGAAACTCAATAAAGGGATTGTTTTCTTCTTTAAAGGCATAAACACAAAGAAAAAGAAAACAGGATAGGACACAAAATTAAGAAAATGTTTGAGGCTAGAAAGCAGATGAACACATATTAAAGGACTTAGAAGACACAAGAAAGCTAAATGCTAAATTGGCATAGGGAAAGATGAGCTTTTTATATGACAGAATCCCATAAAGGCTCAGAATCAGTGGGACCAGGGTACTTTTAAAAGGGGAAGAATAAGAGTAAAGAAAGTGTGCTTGCTATTGGCTGAAAGCTATTTAAGAAGCAGTGACATTCCAGAGATCCCCTCTCCCATTCCACACAGCCTGGCTACCAAGTCTTCCCAACCATGGCAAAAGACTAGTATATTGTCCAGAAGGTATGAAACACTTCTCTCGACACCAGGAAATCTATCTCTGGACATGAGATACAAGCAAAGTTAGCTAAGCCATTCTAAAAACAGAGGTATTAAAATAAACATATGCTATTATGTACCCATAATTAAAAATAAAAAATAAAGAAAATGAGGGACAATAAAATAATAAAAGTAACCAGAAAATAAATAAATAAACACATGCATGATGAAGAACGTAGAGACTTCCACTCTGTCCTCCTTTGAGCTTCCACAGTCAGGCAGCCAGACCTTCAGCCTCCAGACAGAAGACCTGAAGAGACTTTTCTGAGAAATCTGAGAGAAGACTTAAGAATATTGACTTGGATGTGTTGGGGGTAGGAGTAGGGGAGCAGGAAGTAAACAGAGGGAGTTCCACAATAAAAATGCTCGGCAACATCATCCTCCAGAAAAACCCAACTAACGAGCCCCACACACAAATACAGTACTTCTTTTGTTTGTTTGGTTTGGTTTGGTTTTTGAGACAGGGTCTCACTCTACTCCCCTGGCTAGAGTGCATTGGCGTCATCACAGCTCACTGCAACCTCAAACTCCTGGGCTCATGCGATCCTCCTGCCTCAGTCTCCTGAGTAACAGGAACCATAGGTGTGCGCCACCACATCAGGCTAATTTTTCTATTTTTTGTAGAGATGGGGTCTCACTCTTGCTCAGGCTGGTCTCTAACTCCTGGCCTCAAGCAATCCTCCCACTTGGCCCTCCAAAGTGTCACCCTGTCCAGCCAAATATGGTACTTGTAATTAGCTTTACCAGCAGAGAAACAATATTACCAAGCATTTAAGAAAAGTCCAGGTGGGGCGAGGTGGCTCACACCTATAATCCTAGCACTCTGGAAAGCTGAGGCAGGAGGA
>NW_012148519.1:2747900-2748636 GCF_000956105.1 Propithecus coquereli
AAAAACTAAGAATGGAAATAATTCCCTGGTTCATGCTGAATTAGTTGCTCAGCACCTAAAAAAGCAAACGTAAATTTGGATCGTAACTTTTTACTACACTCTAAGTTTCAGTGAATAAAAAAAGGTTGAATACTAGAAATATGAAGTCATAAATGAGAATTATTTTTCAGACATATATAATAGTAAAAATGTGAAACTTCAGAAGTGAAACAAAGACAACAGTTGGCAGATCTGACTATATACAAATTTTTTACTCATACACATCAAAAATAGCAAAAGAAAAATAGCAACAAGATAGTAAACTAATGGGAGAAAATATCTGCAGCAAATTTGTGAAATAATTGGTTAATTCGAGGTATTATAAAAAGCTCTATAAACTGATTTTTAAAAAACAATTTTAATAACTAAAAATGATGATAAACAATAACAAAGGACAAAAAGACAGTGAAATGAGGAAATACAACTACCAGAAATGTGGGGAAAGGTTCTCCCTTGACATTAACCCCATCCCAAAAGAAACCAATTAAAACAATTAAAAGCTGCTATTTTAGATTTTTAGATTAGCAAAGAATTTTTTTTTGCGAATTATAATACCAAATGCTGATAAATGTTTAGTAAGATAAACACTCAGATTCTACTTTCAAAAAATCATTCAATTCAAAAGATCTTTATTGACCGGGCGTGGTGGCTCACGCCTGTAATCCTAGGACTCTGGGAGGCTGAGGTGGAAGGATCA
>NW_012148519.1:2750630-2752120 GCF_000956105.1 Propithecus coquereli
ATGCCACTACACTCTATCCAGGGCAACAGAGCAAGAAAAAAAAAAAAAAAAAGAAAGAAAGAAAGAAAAGAAAAGTCTAATACAAAAGAACCAAAAAACAGAAAAAAAATTTTTTTTTGAGGAAACAGCCCATGCAAAGAGGGAAAAAAGAACTTTTAAAAATAGATTATTAATATCCTCAAAGAGATAACATACTACAAAGATTTTTAAAAAAAGGACAAGATGCTATTTAACAAAGATCATAGAACAAGAAAGGCTAAGAGACATACGAATGGTCAATATGCACATGTAAAGGTGTTCTATGTCACTTAGTCATCAAGGAAATACAGATTAAATCACAATGAGATACTACTTCCCACCTATTAGAATGGCTAAAATTAAAAAGAATGATATCAAACACCAGTCCTACAAGTTCCATTCTATTAAGTGCCCTATATAGGTGTATCATTTCTTATCTTTTATATCATATTTTTACTGTACCTTTTCTGTGTTTATCTGTTTAGATACACAATACTTACCATTGTGTTACAACTGCCCACAGTATTCAGTACAGTAACAAACTGTTTCTAGCACAGGAGCAATAAGCTATACCATATAGCCTATGTGTGTAGTAGACCATACCATCTAGGTTTGTGTATGCACACTATGATGTCTGCCCAACAACGAAATCGCCTAATGATACATTTCTCAGAATGTACCCTTGTATTTAAGAGACCCATGACTGCATATGCGTTGTATATGAAAAAAACTTGTACAAGAATGTTTGTAACAGTTTTATTCTTCATAGCCCAAAACTGGAACTTGAATGTCCAACAGAATGGATAAATAACTTTGTAATACTGAGCAACAACATGGATGAATATCACATCTCTCAAACATTATGTTGAATAAAACAAGCCAGATACTAAAGGATATATACTATATGATTCCATTTATATTAAGCACAAGAACAAACGAAATTTATGTGACAGAAATCAGATCAGTGGTTGGACCTAGTGGGTGGGGATGAAGGACTGGAAAAAGGCACCAAGGATCTTTCTGGAGTGATGGAAATAATCTGTATATTGACTTTGGTGATAACATGAGTATAAAGTATCTATCAAAATTCATTGAACTGTACACTTAAAATCTGTATCTTGATAGGAGGGTGGGCTACATGGGTATATGCATTTTTAAACTCACTGAAGTGTATACTTAAGTACATTTTATCACATGTAAAATTAAACAACATGTAAACTTACCATATGTATACTTTCAATAAAGAAAAAAATGTAAGAACTCTTAAAAATTTAAAAATGAGGCCACGCACGGTGGCTCGGACCTGTAATCCCAGTATTTTGAGAGGTGAAGGTGAGACGGTCACTTGAAGCCAGGAATTCAAAAGCCACCTGAGCAACAGCAAGACCCCATCTCTACTAAAAATAGAAAAAATTAGCTGGGCATGGCTGCCCACGCCTATACTCCCAGCTCCTCCAGAGGCTGAGGCAGGA
>NW_012148519.1:2767210-2767804 GCF_000956105.1 Propithecus coquereli
ATTTTTCATTCTTAAGGTAGAGACTACCCGCTGTCTTCTGTGTAGATGTTTGCAATAATAAAGGCCAACCTTTTCTGATGTTCCCTAATAAATATGGAGTATGAGGTTGCTGTGAGCTAGGCTGATGCCATGGCACTCTAGCCGGGGTGACAGAGTGAGACTCTGTCTCAAAAAATATATATATATATATATACATTTAATTCAATTATTAGTTTATTCCAATAACCATAAGAAATCTTTTGTCAGATCAAAACCTGGACCATAATTTTTTTAAAAAGAGGAAAGAAAGGCAAAAGGAACTAATAAATATACACCAAAAAGAGTCTTCTAAAAGGGAAATGTGACTTCTCATTAGATTTCATTTTTTCTACTTTAACAGTTTTTAAATGTCTAAACATAAAGGAGAAAAAGTGGTTGTGACAAAAAGGATGAAGATATCCAGGGGAGGTGACACTGGCCAAAAAAAAAAAAAAAAAAAAAGCTTTACATTAACAGAACTCTCAGAGATATTTCACAACACTGAAAGCACAAAAGAGAAAATGATAGAAGCTGATCCAAAGCAAGAAAAGAATATGCCATTCAGCATAAAAAAAA
>NW_012148519.1:2767854-2772607 GCF_000956105.1 Propithecus coquereli
ATCCAGGGCAACAGAGCAAGACTCTGTCTCAAAAAAAATAAAAGTAAAAATAAATTAAAAAAATAAAAATTAGCTGAGCATGGTGACATATGCCTGCAGTCCCAGCTACTTTGGAGGCTCCAAGTGGAAGGATCACTTGAGCCCAGGAGTTTGAGGTTGAAGTGAGCTATGACTGTGCCACTGTACTCCAGCCTGGTAACAGCAAGACTGTTTCTTAAAAAAAAGAAAAAGAAAGAAAGAAAAGAAAATGTGGTGCGCACCACCATGCCCGGGTAATTTTTAAATTTTTTTGTAGAGTTGGGGTCTTGCCATGTTGCTCAGGCTGCTCTTAAACTCCTGGCCTCAAGTGATCCTCCCACCTCAGCCTCCCAAGTGCTAGGATTACAGGTGTGAGCCATCGTGCCCGGCCTAAAAGATTTGATTTCATTCTTTCTTATAGCTGAGTAGTATTCGATGGTGCATGCATATCACATTTTCTTTTTCTTAAGAAATAGGGTCTTGCTGTCACCAAAGCTGGAGACTTCTCTTTCCCAAAAAACTGTAAAAAAATGGCCATAAAACCATAAGGGTGGTGCTACATACTAGCATTTAATTTCCTTTGGGCCAAGAAATATTACCATACAACAGAAACAGTAATATAGTTCTTTAAATGTTAAAATCTAAAAGGTATTATTAGACTGGGGGTGGTGGTACATGCCTGTAGTCTCATCTACTCAGGAGACTAAGGCAAGAGCTCTGCTTGAGTCCAGGAGTTTGAGTCAGCCTGGACAACATGGTGAGACACTGTTTCTGAAAAAATTAAAATAAATGGTATTTGAAGAGAAAATATTTACGTGATAGAAAAGAAAAATCGAGGCCAGTATGGTGGCTCATGCCTGCAATCCCAGCACTTTGGGAGAATGAAGCAAGACTGATTGAGGCCAGGAGTTCAAGATCAGCCTAAGCAACATAGCAAAATCCTATCTCTGCAAAAAGTAAGAAAAAATGAGCCAGGTGTGGTGGTGTATGCTTGTAGTCCCAGCTACTCAGGAGGCTGAGGCAGGAGGATCACTTGAGCCCAGGAGTTTGAGGTTGCAGTGAGCTAGGCTGACACCACAGCACTCTAGCCCAGGCAACAGAGCAAGATCTTGTCTCAAAAAAACAAAACAAAACAAAACAAACAAAACACAAAACCTAAAAATGAAAGAGAAACAAATCAAATCAATTGGAAAGGTTAGAAGATTAGAAGGTTGAAGAAATCTCTCAGAAAGTAGTAAAATGACAATGATGAAAAAAGGTAAGAAAATTAGAAGATCCATCCAGGAGACCCAACAGACAGGAATTTCAGAAGACAGGAAATTATCTATGCAATAATTAAATTTCCCAGAACTGAAAAACATTGGCCTTCAGATTAAAGGAACCCATTTTTATAAGCAAATAGGTGAAAACAGAGTCACACCAAAGGGCGTCATTGTAAAATTTCACAACATTGTGGATAAAGATTCTGTAAACTTCTATAAATAGAAACAAATAACAACAGTCCAAAATTAGAATGGCACTCAATACCTCAACAGCAACATGGGAAGCTAGGCTAAAAATGAAACAATACCTTTTAAACATTCTGAAGGAAAATGAATTTTTTTCCCAGGGGAAAGCATGAACACAGTCCCCTAGTACCACAAATTACGCAGTTTAGTTTCCCCCATTTAGAGAAATTGTAGGGGTCAACACATCCAGAATGCAATGAATAAGCCTCACTCTGAGAAAACCACCTTCATGATCATTGTACCTCCCCTGACAGGTATAGAAAAATGATTTCTAACTTAAAATTTTAACTCAGACAAACTTTCAGTCAAGTATGAGGACAGATTTAAGATATTTTCAGACTTAAAAATCTCAAATAAATTACCTCACATAAACTCTTTCTCAAAGAGTTCCTGGAGGAAGTGATCCACCAAAATGAAATAAAATCCAGAAATCAGAACACATGAGATACAGGTAACAAAAGGACTAGTACAGGAGAATCTCTAGGATAAAGGTAAGGGAATTCACAGGGCATAACTATGGGACAGGTTCAGAGAGTAACCAGTCCAGTCTGAAGCCAATGAGAAGGCCACATGAAATACTAGAAGAAGGAACCACCACCATCTTTTTTTTTTTTTTTTTTGAGACAGAGTCTCACTCTGTTGCCTGTGCTGGAGTACTCACAGCAATCTCAAACTTCTGGGCTGAAGCCATCCTCTTGCCTCAGCCTCCCAAGTAGCTGGGACTACAAGCACACACCATGACACCCAGCTAATTTTTTCTGTTTTTAGTTGTCCGGCTAATTTATTTCTACTTTTAGTAGAGACAGGGTCTCACTCTTGCTGAAGTTGGTCTCGAACTCCTAACCTCAAGCGATCCTCCTGCCTCAGCCTCCCAGAGTGCTAGGATTACAGGCTTGAGCTACCACCCCTGGCCAACATCTCATAGTCTTAAGAGGAGACTTCGGCAAGTGACAGAGTTAAGTGTTGAATTAGTGATAAGTATTTAGAATACTAGGCAAACACAAATAAAACCACAATTATTAGCTCCAAGGAAAATAAAAGTTGTGCTAGAAAAGTAATCAAAGCTTACTATGCAACTTCAGCTGTGAATCCTACGTATATGGGCATAATAAGGTAAACACTGAACATTTATTTATCTAACCAAAATTACTTCATAACTATTGTGGTAGGATGAAGTAACAGGGGGAGAAGAAGGGGAAGTGGCTAAGGGGGAAGGAGGAGAAAGCAAACTAAATTCTCATGCTAAGAAGTGGGAAGTCAACAGACAATGATAAAACTGAAAAATCAATACCAAATAACAAAGATCAACTAAAAGAATATAAAGTGGTCTCTGAGAAGGAGAAAATGTCAAGGAAGATTAGGGCACAGATTCTCATTTAACAAATATTGTTCAAACTATTTAACACTTTAAACTACAGTCATGTGTCACGTAACAATGTGGATACGTTCTGAGAAATGCATTGTTACGTGATTTCGTCTTTATGGGAACATCATAAAGTATGCTTAAACAAACCTAGATGGTATAACCTACTACACACCCAGAAAAAAAATAGCTATATGGTATAGCTATTGCTCCTAGGCTACAAACCTGTACAGCATGTTACTGTACTAAATACTGTAGGCAACTGCAACACAATGGTACGTATTTGTGTATTTAAACATATCTAAATGTAGAAAAGGTACAGTAAAAATATGATATAAAAGATAAAAAATGGTACACATGGCCAAGTGCCAAGGCTCATGCCTCTAATCCTAGCACTTTGGGAGGCCAAGGCTGGCGGATCGCTTGAGGCCAGGAGTTCTGAGACAAGCCTAAGCAACATAGCAAGACCCTGTCTCGGCAAAAAGTAAAAAAAAAAAAAAATTTAGCCAGGCATGGTGATGCTGTCCTGTAGTCCTAGTCCCTTGGGAGACTGAGCCAGGAGGATCACTTGAGCCCAGGAGTTCAAGGTTGCAGTAAGCTATGAATGTAAAGGCCTAGGAGGTATATATGGTACTACAGTGATCTTTATAAACCGTATACTTGTTACACTAAATTCATAAAATTCTTTTTCTTCAATAAATTAATCTCAGTTTACTGTAACTTTTTTACTTCATAAACTTCTTAATTTGTCTCTTTTGTAATAACTCTTAGCTTAAAACACAAACGGGCACAGTGGCACATGCCTGTAGTCCCAGCTACTCAGGAGGCTGAGGCGGGAGGACGCCTGAGCCCAGGAGTTTGAGCCTAGGCAATATAGCAAGACCCATCTCTTTAAGAAATTAAAAATAAAAAAAATCACAATCACGTTGTACAGCTGTACAAAAATATCTTTAAATCCTTATTCTATAAGCTTTTTTCTGGTCTTTTTTTTTCTTTTTAAACTTTTTTGTTAAAAACTAAGACACAAAAACACACCTTAGCCTAGGCCTACATGGCATCAGCGTCATTGATATCACTGTCTTCTACCTCCACATCTTGTCCCACTGGAACATCCTCAGGGGCAATAATATACATGGAGCTGTCACCTCCTAAGATAACAATATCTTCTGAAATACCTCAAGGATCTGCCTAAAGCTGTGACAGTCAGTTGTTGACCAAAACATCATTTTGCACATGACTATATAGACATGTATAAAACAGATATCTCAGAAAAAGCAAGATATAAAATTGTATGTAGTTATGATGAAAACAATATAAAACATTAATTTGAAAAAAGAGTAAAAGCAAATAATTAGCTGTGTTAGGTGAGGGGATCATTAGTGAAATTTTCTCCCTTTATTTTCTCAGTAATATTATAATATTCCTTTCATAATTTTAAAATAAATTTTACAAAAGTGCTGTTGATTGGTAGTTGATATTCCCCTTTGTCTTTGTTTACAATGCTCCTTCCCTGTCAATACCACCGTACTTCTTATCAAGATCACCTGAACATTTAATTCTCTTTTAAGTCTTCACTAAAATGTCACCTCCTCTTTCCTTTCATCCCCAGACTATTTTCTCCTTCATAACCCTGCTATATTTTATCATATATGGATATTAAGCTCCTTATCCATATCCTTATAAAGGTAATACCGTATCTTACTTGTCTTGGTTATCTCCAGCACTCAGCACAGAGCCTAGAACAGCATAGGTGCTTGATAAATATTTAATTAATATTTAATTCAGGCTGGGCGTGGTGGCTCACGCCTGTAATCCTAGCACTCTGGGAGGCTGAGGTGGGAGGATTGTTTGAGCTCAGGAGTTT
>NW_012148519.1:2773787-2777665 GCF_000956105.1 Propithecus coquereli
GACCAACTGTGATTTTCCCATTGATTAATTGCTTTGCATAGCCTCATCTTGCATGGTCATTTTTTATCATCCCATACTACTATGCAAACCAAGAAATGCCTATACACAATATTTATTCTCCATCTTAGTAATTTTAATCTTTATCATTGAGCATTTAAAGAAACATCTATAATACACCATAAACCATATAGCATGTTAGAATTTGCATTATAGAAGCAAACATTGCACATGTACACTCACAAAGTACATAGATAATACATACTAAACTCTCTTTGGTGAACGCTATTTTTCCTTTTTCTGTTTTAAATGTAGTAGAGCTAAGTAGATACTGTGGATAAGGCCTTTATCTCATCAACCTTGGTAGAAGCAATCTAGCAGAAAGCTGCAGAAATAAGTCTAATATGTCAATCAGAGCTGAGATGTGAAATATAAACCAAAAAAAAAAAGGAGAAAATTAAAAAAACTAAATATTAATTTTTGACCTGTTGTTTTAATCTTTCCAAAAAAATCTTTAATTTCTAAAGTAATCTGGAAACACAGGATAATCCTTATCTTCCAATGTATGTAATCAACATATAGTAAGTCAGAATATGCATTGTATTTTCACTCTCACCCAATTTTGCTAACTATAATCTGATTTTTTTATTTTATGAAAATTAACAACTCCTGAAAGATGAAGAAAATCAAATTTCTTTCAAGTACCTTACTATAACTGCACTAAGCTACACAGCTCAATATTAAACATTAATTTTGCTTTTGTTTGCTTTTTTTCTTTGAGATAGAGTCTCACTCTGTGTAGCCTAGGCTATAGGGCAAGAGCCCAGTCATAGCTCACTGTAACCCCAAACTCCTGGGCTCAAGCGATCCTCCCATCTCAAGCTCAGGAATAGCTGGGACTATAGGTGCACACTACCATGCTCAGCTAATTTTTTTTAAAATATATATTTTTGTAGAGCCGGTGTCTCACTATGTTGTCCAGGCTGGTCTCAAACTCCAGGCCTCAAGCAATCCTCTCATCTTGGCCTCCCAAAGTGCTGGGATTATAGGCATGAGCCACCACACCTAGCCAACATTAATGTTAAACACAGTATTAAAGTATTAATCATCAAATAAAGCCACTCACAATTAAACAGTGTTCAAAGTTTGAAAAAAAAATTTTACTAAAACATTGGTATAACAGCCCTCAGCCTAGAATAAAAGTTTTTTCTAATATATTAAGTTGTAAAAAGCCACTGCCAAGAGATAAAAACTTCTAGAAGAGTTATTAGATAAAAGGCTGAAAACCTCTAATAAAAATGCACAAAGAACACTGCCATTAATAAAATTTTGATATGCATAGGGCTATATTTGAGAGGTTACATATCTAAAAGAAACCTCTTTCAGTCAGTATTTACCACCCCCTTAAACTCACCTATTAATCTGTATTTATGCCTATTAAGATAGGTTTATCTTTTGCGAACCTGCCCCCAGATAGAAAGTTTTAAAAAAGTTAAAAACACAGATTTCATTAAAAGGGTGTCTACAATAGCAAAAGATTTTAAAACATGTAACTGTCATCTCCAGCATAAGCACCCTCTTAACCTCCAAACGGTCCCTACTCCAGTAGCACACGTAACAAATAAGCCCTAGGCCCCTATGGCAAGTGGGTCAACAGGTTAAATTTCAGAATTCATAATGACACAAGACATTTTTCATTCTTAAGGTAGAGACTACCCGCTGTCTTCTGTGTAGATGTTTGCAATAATAAAGGCCAACCTTTTCTGATGTTCCCTAATAAATATCCTGATTTTCCACTCTGGCTAAGATTTAATAAATTTGGCTCTCCCTGCTTTTATTACAAGCAGCACTGCTTTTACACGTATCATTTTCTCCTTATTTTGGGAGGTCCTTTGGGTATAGGGAGTAGGGTTCTTTCTACTCTGGTTTTCTGCAGCTGTGGAGTCAATTTATCAGAGCTTTGTGATTATATCCTCCGCACAATCTACAACATTATTTAAAGTCAAAATTACATTGTAGGCCGGGCGCGGTGGCTCACGCCTGTAATCCTAGCACTCTGGGAGGCTGAGGTGGGAGGATTGTTTGAGCTCAGGAGTTTGAGACCAGCCTGAGCAAGAGTGAGACCCCGTCTCTACTAAAAAGAGAAAGAAATTAATCGGACAACTAAATATATACAGAAAAAATTAGCCAGGCATGGGGGCGCATGTCTGTAGTCCCAGCTACTCGGGAGGCTGAGGCAGTAGGATCACTTGAGCCCAGGAGTGTGAGGTTGCTGTGAGCTAGGCTGACGCCACGGCACTCACTCTAGCCCGGGCAACAGAGTGAGACTCTGTCTCAAAAAAAAAAAAAAAAAAATTACATTGTAATACAAAATTAAATTCAAAATTATATACCTGACTTCACCAAAATTTTAAACTTTTGAGCACCAAAAGATATTACCAAGACTGTGAAAGACAACCCATGGAACAAGAGAAAATATTTGCAAATCATATATCTGACAAGGGATTAATATCCGGAATATATAAAGAACTCCTACAACTTAACAAAAAAGCAAACATCCCAGTTGAAAAATGGACAAAGGAGTTAAATGGACATTTCTTCGGAAAGGATATACAAATGACCAACAGCACATGAAGGGATGCTCAATATCACTAGCCATTAGGGAATTACAAATGAAAACCACAATGATACCACTTCATATCCATTAGGATGGTTATTAATTAAAAGGAAAAAAAAAACATAAGATAAGCATAGTATAGGATATGGAGAAACTAGAAGGAGCCCTTGTGCACATTGCTGGTGAGAATGTAAAATGGTGCAGTAGCTGTGGAAACCAGTTTAGCAGTTCCTCAAAAAGTTAAACATAGAATTAACAACACACAACCCAGCAATTCCACTGTAAAGTACATACCCAAAAGAACTAAAAGCAGAGACTCAAACACTTACTTGTGCACTTGTTCATAGCAACATTACTCACAAAAGACAAAAGGTGGAAACAGCCTACATGTCCCATCAACAGATGAATGTATATATAACAGATGTATACGTTACAACATGTTATATATACGAATTATTCAGCCATAAAAAGAAATAAAATTCTGCTACATACTGCAACGTGGATGAAGCCTGAAAACATTTTCTTAAGTAAAATAAGATGTGAAAGGGTAAATTTTTTTTTTTTTTTGAGACAGAGTCTCTCTCTGTCACCTTGGACTAGAGTGCCATGGCATCAGCCTAGCTCACAGCAACCTCAAACTCCTGGGCTCAAGCAATTCTCCTGCCTCAGCCTCCCAAGTAGCTGGGATTTCAGGCGCATGCCACCATGCCTGGCTAATTTTTCTATTTTTAGTGGAGACGGGGTCTCACTCTTGCTCAGGCTGGTCTTGAACTCCTAACCTCAAGAGATCCTCCCGCCTTAGCCTCTCAGAGTGCTAGGATTACAGGTGGGAGCCACCACATCCAGCCAAGATGTGAAAGGGTAAATATTATATGATTCTATTTATATGAGATACCTAGAATAGGCAAATTATTTAGAGACAGAAAGTAGAATAAAGGTTACTAGGGACTGGGGAAAAGGGGAATAAAGAGTTACTGTTTAATGAGTACAGAGTTTCTGTTTGGGAGGATGAACAAGTTCTTGGAAATGGATAGTGGTGGCGGTTGCACAATATTGTGGACGTACTTAATGTCACTAATTGTACACTTAAAAATAATTCAAATATGGCCAGGCATGGTGGCTCATGTCTATAATCCTAGCACTCTGGGAGGCCAAGGCAGGAGAACTGCTTGAGCCTAGGAGTTTGAGGTTGCAGTGAGCTGTGATAATGCCACTGCACTCTAGCTGGGGCAACAGAGCGAGACTCTGTCTCAAAAAAAAAAAA
>NW_012148519.1:2778110-2793193 GCF_000956105.1 Propithecus coquereli
TCTCATATATGAGAAAAAGCTACATATATTTATTTATTAGAAAAACATATAGCTTTTAGAAAAGGTTTTAAAGCAATGCAAATGTCAAATTAGCTCTGGCATAAATTAAGGAAAATAGGGGTTTTTAAAAAAACTATTAGGAGACAATTGTGAAGGACTTGGTAAATGTGAAAACTTTGAAAAGCTGAATATACCTATAGTATTCTGACTTAATGCATAAATAAATGCATAAATATCTACTATATTCCAGATACAGGGACTCAGGATACTAAGATAAACAGAAAAAGTCTACCCTTTCAGCTTAGCTTATCCTTGCCAGGATCACAAGAGGTACTAGTCAACAGACACCGTGTGTGCATTTTCAGACCCTCAAATTGACACAAATAGGCCAGGTGCGAGGCCGAAGCAGGAGGATCACTTGAGGCCAAGAGTTCAACACCAGCCTGGACAACGCAAGACCCTACCTCTATAAAAAATTTGAGAAAAAATTAGCCAGACACGGTGGCACATGCCTGTAGTCCCAGATACTGGGGAGGCTGAGGCGGGAGGATCACTTTAGCCTAAGAGTTTGAGGTTACAGTGAACTATGATCATGCCACTATACTCCAACCTGGACGACAGAGCAAGACCCTGTCTAAAAAATAAATAAATAAAAACTGACACAAATACAAGATCAGTACAAGTCTTCTAAATTTCAGTGCAACCTACAATTTTCTATCCTCTAAAAAATTCTAACACATAGAGATGTGCCATATAGTACAGTTCTGAGACCTATAATTACAAAATTCAGTCGTATTCCTATAAACTCGCAAATTAAAATTTTGAGATATGAGCCAATATGTTATTTAACATTTGGAAGAAGACATGGAAATGAAAGTAAAAAGGTGTGCTGAAAGAAAAGTAAGTAAAAAATAACTATTGATTTTTAAAAAGCAACAATCACAATCATATAAAGAAACCAATGACTATAACCATATGGTTCTCACAATCATCAAGCATATGCTAATCTTGTATACTTAAAACAGTGAAAAGTGGTTTTAAGAAAAAAAAGTTTCCTCCTCGAGAAGCTTTCAATCTAGTTGGGAGATTAAATTAACACACATAAAGCAATACCATACA
Source organism: Propithecus coquereli (assembly GCF_000956105.1). Lineage (NCBI taxonomy): Eukaryota > Metazoa > Chordata > Mammalia > Primates > Indriidae > Propithecus > Propithecus coquereli. Next base: position 2,779,230 of record NW_012148519.1, read on the forward strand.
TGTGTAAAAATATTCAAATACAAAGGATACAAATTTAAGAGTCACAGGAATTCAAAGGAGATAAATAAATGCTAGATAGTCCAGGAAAGTTCCAGAGAAGGAGGTTAAAATTTAGGCTTAGTCCAGAAGGACAGACAGATTCAAATGAGAATGCACTCTTCATAATTTAACTTTATCTTCCCTTTCCAACACATTGTACAATATAAGATTATTAGAATAGATGAAAGCAGTCATTCTAGATAAAAGAAATCACAGAAATATGAAATGAGAAGAACTAAATTGGCCCCACATAATGATCATTGTAGAGAAAAGGTTAAACATTTTAAATAGGAATATATATTAAATTATGTAAATTATATGGGGGAAAAATGATTCCGAAGGCTCCAAAAATTGGATGTATTTTTTTTTTTCTTTTGGAGACAGGGTCTCACTTTGTCGTCGGAATTGCATCAAATGGAGTTGCACTGAATTCTGAATTGACTTTCCAATGTCCCCTATTCACTCCACTAAGTACTTTGCTGTTTAACAGAAATGTCTCAGAACAAATCAAAACCAAGGCTCACCACCTTCAAAAAGTGAGGGGGGGGTGTGGGCAAGGGCAACATACGTAACCTAAACATCTGTACCCCCATAATATGCTGAAGTAAAAAAAAAAAAGTGAGCACCCAAACTTAAAAAAAGGTGCTAATTATAACACAAATTAGAAATCTGCTAGTCCTTGCATATAAGATGTTTCCTTTTTCCTTTGTATTTACTTACTAACTGCTTCATAGATTTTACTTTAGAGCCAGGAGGCATTATTTACAACTCAAATTTTAAATGATTACATTCCTGGAACATCTGAATATTTGCATAAATGTCATGAAACAAACATAATTTGCTCTGTAAAAAGCAGTTTACCAGACTATTACTATTAGTTGTATTATCAGCCTTCTCCTTTATTTACACAGCACTAAATTGTCCTATTCATTCAGTCAACATTTTAACAAGCCCCTACCAGATACTGCCTAGGTCCTGAATTCTTATTTTCACCATTTCAGAACTCCCAAAAAGTAGAGACAGCCAATTAAACTAGCAACTGTAATGCAGTGGGATAACTACTACAGTGAAAGTTTGTTACAACAAAACAGGGGAAAGAAAGCAGGAGCAATGTCAGGGAAGGCTTCTGAGAGAACTTAACTTCTGGGCTTAGTTTTGACAAATAAGGATTTGGCAAGCCACATAATTCAGGGGGAAGGATGCATGCCAATTTGTCGATGAACATGTACTTCATGCCAGCCACTATACTAGCTTCTGGAAATAAAAAATAATACACTGACCTAATTTCAAGACTAATAATCTAGTCAGGGTTTTGCTTCACAGAGAAGATGCTTAAAATTTGGTCTTAAGGCCGGGCGCGGTGGCTCACGCCTGTAATCCTAGCACTCTGGGAGGCCGAGGCGGGCGGATTGTTTGAGCTCAGGAGTTCGAAACCAGCCTGAGCAAGAGCGAGACCCCGTCTCTACTAAAAATAGAAAGAAATTAATCGGACAACTAAAAATATATAGAAAAAATTAGCCGGGCATGGTGGCGCATGCCTGTAGTCCCAGCTACTCAGGAGGCTGAGGCAGAAGGCTCACTTGAGCCCAGGAGTTTGACGTTGCTGTGAGCTAGGCTGACGCCACAGCACTCTAGCCCGGGCAACACGGTGAGACTCTGTCTCAAAAAAAAAAAAAAAAAATTTGGTCTTAAAAATGAGTTTAAGGCCGGGCGCGGTGGCTCACGCCTGTAATCCTAGCACTCTGGGAGGCCGAGGCGGGCGGATTGTTTGAGCTCAGGAGTTCGAAACCAGCCTGAGCAAGAGCGAGACCCCGTCTCTACTAAAAGTAGAAAGAAATTAATCAGACAACTAAAGATATAGAAAAAATTAGCCGGGCATGGTGGCGCATGCCTGTAGTCCCAGCTACTCAGGAGGCTGAGGCAGAAGGCTCACTTGAGCCCAGGAGTTTGAGGTTGCTGTGAGCTAGGCTGACGCCACAGCACTCTAGCCCGGGCAACACGGTGAGACTCTGTCTCAAAAAAAAAAAAAAAAATTTGGTCTTAAAAATGAGTTTACGATTGGGCACACTGGCTCACTCCTGTAATCCTAGCACTCTGGGAGGCCGAGGCGGGCGGATTGTTTGAGCTCAGGAGTTCGAAACCAGCCTGAGCAAGAGCGAGACCCCGTCTCTACTAAAATTAGAAAGAAATTAATTGGACAACTAAAAATATATAGAAAAAATTAGCCGGGCATGGTGGCGCATGCCTGTAGTCCCAGCTACTCCGGAGGCTGAGGCAGAAGGATCACTTGAGCCCAGGAGTTTGAAGTTGCTTGAGCTAGGATGACGCCACGGCACTCTAGCCGGGGCAACACAGTGAGACTCTGTCTCAAAAAAAAAAAAAAAAAATCTAAGTGTCAGAGTCATTGGCTCATGGGCTGGAGAAACACTGTTGGGGAATGGGGGGGCAGTACTGTTTTCCTAACAAGCCCTATATTATCATTTGATCCTAAATTATGTGCATATATCACTATGATAAAAATAAAAATTGGAAAAAAGCATTAGCCATGGAAGATGAGAAAAAGAATCTTAAGTCAAAAAAAAAGCTAGTAATATAAAGTAGCATAATTTAATTTTAAATCATCATTATTTAGAACCAATGAGAGAGCTCTGTATGTTGAACTTTTATTCTCAACTTTCAAAGTTAACTCTCTACAGCACTTTAAGCAAATACACTTCCAACTCTAACCTCATATATGGCAGCAGGATGATACTTGTCAGGGAGAAAAAGTACATGAACAACATCAGATAAAAGTGATCATTTCATGAGCAAAATTATTAAATTTTATACATAACCAAAAGGCATTCTCAAGTGTTAATAAGCACAATACATACTCCCATATTAGTCTCTCAGGGATTTACACTAGGTAAAAGTATTTGAACTAAACAGACAAAATTACACATTACGTTTAAGACTGTTAACATTTTTACATTTTTAACTACAATTCAAAACTTTTAGCACAAACTTTTTCAGTTACAGGAAAAGAAATCTTGAGATGGATATGCTTAGTATACTCAATACCTGTCCACGCTCCATTCTTTAACCCCCAAGTTCTCCACATCTTCTCTCCATCATTTATACATTTATATATTCACCCAGACATCCAATAGTACAGAGCACTTAAAACACACTGGCACTGCACCAATCCTGGCACTGGGGATTCAGCAATATGTCTGACAATATACATTATAATTACATATTATGGTAAAAAGCTACAAAGAAACTATTCACAATATTGTAACAGCGACAAAAGAATACCACTTTGTATAAAGTGATAAAGAAAGGCCTCCCTGAGGCCATCTGAACTGGGGACATGAGATATGAGAATGAGCCAGACATGTAAAAATTTGTAAATAGCCTTTCCAAAATTAGAGAAAGTGGCAATGCAAAGGCTGTAAGCCAGAACAGTGTTCTAAGAACAAAAAGGAAGATAGTGTGGCTAGTGTATAGAAACCAAGAGGGAAATTACTATGATTGAGGTTGGAGTTTTAAGTAGGAACCTTTAGAGCCTTGTAGACCATTGTAAGGACTAAATTTTTTTCCTAATTATTAATATGGGCTTTAAAGAAAGGCATGGGAAGATCTGATTTGGATTTTAAGAGTTTCTGCTTGTATGAAACTAGGAAACTACTGCATGGTATCTTTCAGCAAGCGATGATGGCAGCTAGGACTAGAGTGGAGGCAATGAAGATAAGCAAAAGTTAACAGACTGGACTGTGTACCAAACTAACAGGACTGGTGACAGATTCAACTGTAGATAAAGGAATAGGCCAGACAATGAGAGAAAGGGAGGAACTCAGGATGTCTCTAGATTTTTGGCTTTAGTAATTGGGTTGAAATAGTGGTGGCATTTACCACAGTGTTTCCCATGACTAGTAGAGGCCTATCTTGATGATAATAATACAAGGATTCTTTTTGTAATGGAATTTCTCCAGACCCTTTCACGAGTCATTACCAAAAGACAACCACACCAAACGTTAAAAGGCTTTTTCCACAGGGGTAAGATGCTGGGACGACCTAACTTCGTTATAGAAATGAAAGAGGCACTGGAGAACTTCCTCCATAAAACCTCATTTTAACATAGCTTTGCTTTCAATGCAGTCCAATGTCAAGGAATCCAAGAAACGTGTTATAGCAAGGTTTCAAAATATCAGTTTTCCTGAATCTTATTCACAAGATAGTGATAAGCTTGAGAATTCCCTGTTACAATAAAGAGCCTTATGTTAATAATATTAAATTCCTAATAAAGAAAGGTATTAAGGGAAGGCCTTGAATATTGGTCATCTTTGAATAGATAGGTCTTAGAATAAATACATCTCTGACTATAAAAGTAAATACTCAAAAAGCTACTTTTATCAGGTTTTTGTGTCAGTAATTAACTATCCACCTTTAACCTCCAAGAACTCTTTATTATTATATGAGAGGACTTATTGGCATGTAGAAAAGAGACGGAAAGGTTCAACTTAACCACAAATATTATGAGGTCCCATGGGCAAAAGCAGAAGCATAAACAAACTCTGAAAAAAGAAGCCGTGCTTGCTGGATATAATATGAAAAGAACTGTCTGTCTCATCTTAGTCTTCTCAGTACTACTATCAAACCACCAACTTTTAATTTATAGATAAAAATCCCCACACCACTGCATATGTTTAACATTAAAGCTTCTAATTCAAACTCTCAGCATTACTCTAGTGCTCCAAAAACAGATTTTCTACAACTACAGCAAGAATAACAATCACGTCCCTAACTTTTCCTATGATGTAGCATATAATCAAGTGCCAAAAATCTTCATTTCTCCTCCTGAGAAAATACCTGGCTATTGGTTGGGCATCACGATGTCAACGCTAAGTTACTTACACATCCTTCTGGAAGGCAACCCTGAGTGCTATCACTGTAAAGTCTCACTAAGCACAAAGACAGACAATGAACAAGAAAAATCAAACAACAGCTGTGCAGTTTGCTAAATGGGGAGCTCACTAACCAGCAAGTGATGTCACCTCATTCTGCTCATTCCCCAAAATCCAGGGCTCATCTCCTCTTTGCTACTGACCTGTCAAATGTATATCATGAAGAACAGCATCTTTTTAACTACTTACAAGGCTACACATATAAGCAGACTAATTTAAAACTGCCCCATTTTTCTCCTTTACAAGTAATAAAACCTAGCTAACTAGGTACACTTACAAAAGGCTTAACTAATACTGACAATTCCACACTAATGCTAGAGCACTCACTGGTGAATTTAACAAATTCATATGAAGGCAAATATGTGCTTTAATAAAGGAGAATAAATAGTGCACCTCAGAAGGTATCAACAGTGAAATTCGATTTTCATGTATAGATTGATACAGTATGCTAGACCAGCTAACATCACATCATAGGTAGTACCACTCTAATGAAATTTTAATATTAATGCTAAGAAAATGGTGAACAAAATCTTCGTTGGGGATTCAATGTTTTAGAGCATCTTAAGGTTGGTGGATAAGCAAAATTAAAAGTACTGGAATCTTCAACTATTTTACATGCTTAACTATTCCACTAGCAAACAAAACAACCTATAAATAACTTGGAAATTAAATTCCTTAACACACAATTATTGAGTACCTACTATGAAATGAATAGAGCGCTGGGGTACCTACCACCCAGGCCATTGCAGATATCCACACACACTCTGCATTCCTATAGCACTTCCTTCTATAGTACTGTAGCACTTCATATATCATATGTTAATCATTTATAAATGATATACATGTATATACTACTTTTGAACATATTGTGTATGTCATTAAACATACACAAATTACTACTATAAACAAAAGTTCTAGTATTTTATTCCTACCCCCTATGGGTAGTCTTGCATACACTTTAATACATACAAACAGCTGTTTCTCGACTTACAATGGGGTTACCTCCCAACAAACCCATCATTAAGTTGATAAGTCAAAAATGCATTTAAAGGCTGGGCATGGCGGCTCATGCCTGTAATCCTAGCACTTTGGGAGGCTGAGGAGGGAGGATCACTTGAGGCCAGGAGTTCAGGACCAGCCTGAGCAAGAGTGAGACCCTATCTCTACAAAAAAAAAAATAGAAAAATTAGCCAGGCATGATGGTACACACTTGTAGTCCAAGCTACTTGGGAGACTGAGGCAGGAGGATTGCTCGAGCCCAGGAGTTTGAGGTTGCAGTGAGCTATGCTGATGCCCCTGTACTCCAGCCCAGGCAACAGAGCAAGACCCTGTCTCAAAAAAAAAAAAGCATTTAATACACTTAGCCTAACTTAAATGTGCTTGGGATATTTACATTAGCATACAGTTGGACAAAATCATCTAACACAAAGCCTATTTTGCACTAAAGTGTTGAATGTTTCATTTATTGAATACCGCACCGAAATATAGTTTCTACTGAATGCATAAAGCTTTCGCACCATGATAAAGTCAAAAAATCGTTAAGTCAAACCATTATAAGTCAGGAACCATCTCTATACAATTCAGTGTAGATCAGGATCACTGACCCTGGCTATACGCTTCTAGAGAGAGGGTCTTATTTATCTGTTTCCTCAGTGCCTAATCCATAGCTAGCATTTAGTAAAAATCTGTTTAATAAATGAGCAAAGGGACACTGGAAAATATGAATCCACAGTATAACTCTGGATCACACTATATATGGTTCATCACTCAGCTATTTAGTCTGATACAGTGCCAAATTCTAATTAAAGAAAGGGATTAAAAGAAATTCACCCACTATATTTTATTATCACAATTTAAAAGTTAAGAACCATTTTAATTCAGCCAATTCTGGCACAAAAATAAAAGGTCTTATAATCCTCAGTTTCCAGAAAGATGAAAAAAAGGAGAAAGAAGCAGAGAAGAAATAAGAAATAAAGAAGTGGAGAACATATTTAGGGTTTCTTGGAGCTCTAAAATACTCTAAACTGCAACTCATCTTTCATTCAACATTTTTTGAACGCTGTGTTCTAAGCATTTAGAATACATTTTTATGAATACACAGCCCATAAACTGATGCAATAAGGAGGGGAAATAAAGAGAAGAACAAAACTACTAAAAGTCTCAGTACCCATGAAATACAACAAGTATACTTCCTTAGAAAACACATGCAATATATAAACAAGAGTCAAGCTTTCCCTTGTGTTCTATCAAGATATTTAAGAAAGACAGAAGCCAAAAATAAAAGCTACCATTAATATACCTCCATAAAAATGTTTAAAGTTATCACTTATCTCCAGTGAGACTGGCCTTTATCAAAAAGTCCCAAAACAATAAATGTTGGCATGGATGCAGAGAGATAGGAATACTCATGTACTGTTGGTGGGATTGCAAACTAGTGCAACCTCTGTGGAAAGCAATATGGAGATACCTTAAAGGATACAAGTAGAAGTACCATTCGATCCAGCAATCCCATTACTGGGCATCTACCCAAAAGAACAAATGATACTGTATAAGAAAGACACCTGCACCCGAATGTTTATAGCAGCACAATTCACAATTGCAAAGATGTGGAAACAACCCAAGTGTCCATCAATACATGAGTGGATTAATAAAATGTGGTATATGTATACCATGGAGTACTATTCAGCTTTAAGAAACAATGGCGATATAGCACCTCTTGTATACTCCTGGATAGAGCTGGAACGCAATCTACTAAGTGAAGTATCCCAAGAATGGAAAAACAAGCACCACATGTACTCACCATCAAATTGGTATTAACTGATCAACACATAAGTGCACATATAAGAATAACATCTATTGGATGTCGGGCAGGGGGGAGGGGGGAGGAGGGGACAGGTATATGCATACACAAAGAGTACAATGCACACCATCTGAGGGATGGACACACTCGAAACTGGGACTTGGGGTGGAGGGGGAGGCAAGGGCAACATACACAACCTAAACATCTGTATCCCCATAATATGCTGAAATAAAAAAAAGAAAAAAGAAAAAAAAAATGTTTAAAGTACACTTTCAGAAAACCATTAAGGTTTATATAACTGACATGCAATCTAGCTAAAACCTGTACACAAAACCAATCTTCCTAATTTCTAGAGCTTCTAAAATATAAGTTAAGTCACTAGACTGCCCTTCCACTCAGGTCCAGTAAGTGTTATCTGTCAATAACATAACACTTTATTTCCAAGGCCCCACTTTGCAAGATAAACTGCCTGCAATTCCATGTTTGTATGTGGTAATATATATCTGGTTTTTTTAATACTACCTAATTACGGTTAGGTATTATTTAGTGCTCAATAATTTTAAGTGAAGCCAATGGGGCAAGTATTTCAGTAGTTTTATCAAGCTTGTTTTTCGCTTGTACAATGATTCATATAACACACATTGGACTAATGAGTATCTGTCAAATCCTATCTGCCCTCCCCCACTCACTTCATACAATATAAACAAGCAAATGAAACTGATGGATGCAGGTTTCAGTACCTATTTACATTATTCAAGTCCCCAAAAAAGGTTCTCAAACCATTTTTTAACTCTATCAAAAGCTTTATAAACTTTCTGTAACCTTACTGAAAGAAATTCTATATTAAAGTCTGACATTTGCTAAAGCAAACAGTATCACGTTTAAATGAGGTACCCACTTTTAAAAAAAGGCTCCTTTTTTACATTTAGAAATGCTATTTTATCAACTTGCTTCTCTCTTTTGCTTTAATTTCCCTCTAAAACAAAACTGGTATGAGGAATTCCTTTCAAACGATAGTTATAATAGTTACAAGTAAAGTTTTAACAAATATTTTGCTACCTCTTCAAATACATGTGTTCTATAATTCAACAGGCCAACACTTTTTAACTAATCAAAAACCTTCAGTCAGATCAGTTTAAAACGCACAGTTAATTTGTATTTACAAACATACAATCTTAGTTTGAAATGACATTATTAGGTTAGAGTTGAGTAAAAGTTTAATTTTAGAATTTCTTAAAGCCAGGTACATCACTGGCTTCCCACCCTTCAAACTGAAGAAACACTTCTGAACCTTTAAGCTGTAAATCAGTTTGACTAATGTCCTCTTTCATGTCATGTAAGCTATTGCCTAATTGAGGCCAGATCTGTCAGGCTCAACAGCATCCCGGAAATGACTAGCCTACTAGGGCTGGAAACACATCAAGAATTTGGAATATTTCTCATATTGGAGCAGGGAAAAAAAATTCAAATGAGATTGTCCACAAGAACAATTATTATACTGTTTCACAGGAAAAAAGACATAAAAAGCTTTTTTTGTTATTCTGATAAGTCCACAACCAATAAATCTAAACCCTGATGGCCCACTGAACTTATCCCTCTTCTTCCTATATATGAACAAGAGTTCACTTCTAAAGTCTCATTTTGAATGCCTGTCTTTGAACCTAATTTTCATTTTATATCCTTAGCTACTAAAACCACCTGGAGCATAACTGGTTTCTTGACTTAGAAACCTGTTAACAAGAATGCCTAGCACCTAATCTTAACGTTTTTCACTTCTAACCGAGAATATCCATTACATGTCGAAAAGAAACGCAAGCACACACACATACACACCCAAATCCCAGCCATAATATTCCAGCCATCAACTGTGCAATAGACACTTCCAGTTAGCGTGTGCTTTAGTGCTCATGGACAGCGGTATCAGAGTAAGTGGAAGGGGGTTGGGGCTGTTAACAATGTACTGTGCATCACAGCCAATAAGCAGCAGGCCGGGACTGGCAGCGAGGCCGGTCTCCGAAGGGAGCTATAACACAATATCAGAACGCTGGTCTTCTGAATGCCATTTTATGGGGTGGGAGGGAGTATGAACTGGGAATCAAATACAGTAAAAGGCTCTGGTCAACGACTGAGGAGGTGAAACCTAAGACAAGGTCTTGTGGCAACGCCAGCTGGCAAGTCTCCTCTCACCTCACGTCAAACACAACTTAATTTCAGGTCGTTCTTATCAAAGTCAGCCGCTCAAAGGGTAAGGGGTGGCAGGAAGGGTTGGTCATAGCCCCCAAGAGACTGGCAAAGGCCCTTGGAAAAGGCAGAGACTCCCCAATAGGAAGGAGTTCCAGTATAGCAAAAAGAAGAGCGCTTTGTAGCCGCCTCCTCTCTCCCTTCCAGCTAAGGCTGTTAGGAACCAGGTTAGGGTGGTGGTGGAGGTTTTTATGAAGGAGTGATAGGAGAAAATGGCTGTGAAGGATGAGAGGGGCTGGAAGGGCTGGAGCCACCCAAGAAAAGGGGGAGAGGAGGACTTCCCTGGACACATCCAGTACAACAACGCCACCAGAGAGCACGGACATTGCCCTGCCAGCGCCTGATGCCCCTCTCTCAGGAAAAGCTTCGCCCCCTTCCGTAAGGTCCCAATTCCCAAACGCTGCTTCCCACCTGACCTCACTCCCCCATAATATTCCCCATCACTGGCTGCCTTTCCCTTCCGCCTCAGGCGCCTCACACCCTCAACCTCCCCTCTCCTTTCCCGGTCACCCACCCTCCGGGCAGCCCGTCGCCGGCCTCCCCGGCAGCTCGCCCAGACCCCTCCCCCCTCACCTCTTCTCAGCGCCTCCTCGTAGCTGAGGAATCCGATCCGTGACTCCTTGGCGCCCATGCTCCCCTCATCCCCTCGGCCGGGGGTCGGAGCCTGATCTCGCCCCTACCCCCCTCCCGCCTTCTCCTCGGCGTCCCTGGGTGACGGTGTCGGCGTCCCCCGCCCCCACCTCCCCCCACACTAACAAGTGCGGATTCTGCCCCGGCGGCTCCTCCCGGCCGCCGCCACCGCCCCCATGCCGAATCACGTGACCTCTTCCACTCCGCCCCCTTCCCCTCCCTTCTACTCCGCCCTTCTCTCTCTCCTCCTTTCCCTTCCCTCCTCACGCCCTCTCCCCTCCCCCCGCCCTCCTCCCGCCAGCCCCGCCAAGGGTCACCTGACCCGAGGCCAGGGATTGTTCCGGGTAATGGCCGCCCAGGGCCACACACTCCACCCCGCCCCACACTAACCGCGCGCATGAGCGGAGGGGAGGGGCCGCCTCGGCGCACGTAACGCACCACCCCCACCTTCCCGCCAATCCCGAGCCGCGAGGCCCGCCCGGGCGCCTCCGCCGGCGAGGGAGGGCGGTGACTTCCGGGGCGCTCGAGGACGGCCCCTCACGCCCACCCGCCCTGGCGCTTGGCGGGCGGGGCTGAGCGAGTGACGGTTAGTGTGGCAGCGGCCGAGACTTATCTTGCAAGACAAGGGGAATCTTGGGGAACGAGGGTGTGAGGGGTGCAGTTCATGAGTGAGCAGGCGGGAAACTCCTCCCTTTAAGGAAATTTTTGACTGGGAGGGAGTTGTGAAAGGAAAGGAGAATCTCAGGGCTTTCCTGTGAAGAAAGAATTCTTATTCCTGGCAGGGAGATCCCTAAGGAAAATGAACCTTGTAACGAAGTTGAGAGTATCTTCGCTTTCGCATCATTCTGTTGGCCCTGGGAAAGGACTGCCGCTGGATGTCCTTTCTCAGCTGCCCCTGGGCCCACCTCCTCCGCCCTAGGCCTGCCTCTTGGGGACTCTGGAAACCGAGCTACCAGGCTTATCTTGCTTCACTCCTGGAGTTGCTCTCCGCCAGAAATGTGAGAGTTACAGGCTTAGAATGAAGTACCTTGCTTTTTTTTTAATTGTATCATTTTTAGTGGCATTAAGAACTTTTACATTATTGTGCAGCCATTGCCACCACCCATCTCCAGAACTTTTTTCTTCTTGCAAAACTGAAGCTCTCCCCATCAGTCCATGGCAACCACTATTCTTTCTATTAATTTGACTACTCTTAAGTATTTCATATGACTGGAACTATGCAGTAGTTCTCTTTTATGACTGGCTTATTTCATTTAGCATAGTGTCTTCCAGGTTCGTTGTGTTGTAGCATGTGTCAGAATTTCCCAGATCTGCCTCCGGGTATAGACCCAAAGGAATTCAAAGCAGGGATGTGAACAGCTATTTGTGCACCCATGTTTATAACAGGATTATTCACAATAGCTAAAAGGTGAAAACAACTAGGAGTGTCTTGAATGGATAAACAAAATGTGGTATATATGTACAATAGAATTATTATTCAGTTCCATGCTTTTGTTACCAGAAAAAAAAAAAAGTCAAACTCTGTAAAGTAATTTTAAAGAGATTTACTCTGAGCCAAATTTGAGGACCATGACCCGAAAAGGTGGGCCATCTCAAAGCGGGGGGAGGGCGGGGGGTTGCTTACAGGTTATAGATGGGTTTAAAGATTCTTTGGCTTGTAATTGGTTAAAGACATGAAGCTTTGTCTAGAGGCTTGGAATGTTTTAAGATAGGAAGCTCTTAATTAGAGATAAGCCATCGAACATATATTTGTTGTGTAAATTGAGGACCTGCAGGTTTGTCTTGAATACGTTTAGGCCTGTTAATGGGTTACAAAGGATGTCCCTAAGAAGGGAGGGAACATGATAAGCATGTCTGACCTTCCTCCTGGGAGGCAATTTAGTTTTAATGTGTTCCTTTGGCCACAAGGGGGTCCATTCAGTCAGCCGGTGGTGGCGGGGTTGGGGGGTGGGGGTGGGGAGGATGAGCCTTAAAATTTTATTCTAGTTCACACTTTTTAATTTCTCTTAGTTTACTTTCGTCTTCAACGTGAAAGTCACAGTTACAAAGCTTCTAAATAAGGAAGCAACATTGAAAACCATCTGGATTAGATTAGACTCAAGGTGCCAGTTAGGTAATTTAGGGCTAGCAAAAGGATTTTAGTTCCTAAAACCAGCAGATTCTAATATGCCCTGCTAGAGAAGAAAGGTAATACTCTGTTTCTCTACTCACCTTTCCTGGCAGACCAGATCAGCAGCGTGACATAGCCACAGCACTGCCCTTTCCAGTTGACTGTGAGGCAGTTAGTTTTAAGACCTCAGATTAGTTGGCATTACTAAAAGGCCATGAATCAGGGTGTTGGGAATGTATTTCAAAGCCTTTAATTTCCAGGTCATTAGTTCAGTGTAGACAGACATCTTCACACAAAACAACTCAGTCATCTTCAGACTGCAGAGTACAGTTCTGAGTTAGATTATGCTAATTAATGGGAAGTGAATCTTAAGTAAGGGCTCAGCTGTGAGAGAAAGAAACCCTCAAGAGTTCAATGGCGGCCAGGCGCGGTGGCTCATGCCTGTAATGCTAGCACTCTGGGAGGCCGAGGCGGGCGGATCGTTCTGAGCTCAGGAGTTCGAGACCAGCCTGAGCAAGAGCAAGACCCCGTCTCTACCAAAAATAGAAAGAAATTAATTGGACAGCTAAAGATATATAGAAAAAATTAGCCAGGCATGGTGGCGCGTGCCTGTAGTCCCAGCTACCCAGGAGGCTGAGGCAGGAGGATCACTTGAGCCCATGAGTTTGAGGTTGCTGTGAGCTAGGCTGACGCCATGGCACTCTAGCCCAGGCAACAGAGTGAGACTCTGTCTCAAAAAAAACAAATAAATTAAAAAAAAAAAAAAGCATGGGAGATTGTCATATAATCTCCCTTCTACTCCGCCCTTCTCTCTCTCCTCCTTTCCCTTCCCTCCTCACGCCCTCTCCCCTCCCCCCGCCCTCCTCCCGCCAGCCCCGCCAAGGGTCACCTGACCCGAGGCCAGGGATTGTTCCGGGTAATGGCCGCCCAGGGCCACACACTCCACCCCGCCCCACACTAACCGCGCGCATGAGCGGAGGGGAGGGGCCGCCTCGGCGCACGTAACGCACCACCCCCACCTTCCCGCCAATCCCGAGCCGCGAGGCCCGCCCGGGCGCCTCCGCCGGCGAGGGAGGGCGGTGACTTCCGGGGCGCTCGAGGACGGCCCCTCACGCCCACCCGCCCTGGCGCTTGGCGGGCGGGGCTGAGCGAGTGACGGTTAGTGTGGCAGCGGCCGAGACTTATCTTGCAAGACAAG
>NW_012148519.1:2794300-2795546 GCF_000956105.1 Propithecus coquereli
CTCAAAAAAAACAAATAAATTAAAAAAAAAAAAAAGCATGGGAGATTGTCATATAATTTCTACTTCCAGTTGAACAACCTAAATGATAGTGTTCTTATTGGTACGCCCAGAGAAATGACAAGAATAGCACAGAGTCATTTTAATAGTACTTGCCAGAGAAGCTTAGGGAAGCTAGAGATAAGAAGATCAGTACAATCAAGAGGCGTGGAAGGGCACCTGATTTATGTATAACTTCGTTGCCACAATGTCAAACCAACACTCTATGAAGTGTGACTATACAATGAGGGAATTGAGTTTCCAGTATTATGGACTTGTTACCTTTTAGTGACACAATATAAGGATGTGGTCACATGTATTATATTTTTATTTACACTAAAGCCCCCCCCCTTTTTTTTCTTTGGAGAGACGGACTCCTGGCCTCAAGTGGTCCTCCTGCTTGAGCCTCCAGAGTAGCTGGGACTAGAGGCAAGCACCACCATCCTTGGCTAATTACTTTTTATTTTTTGTAGAGACAGAGACTTGCTATGTTGCCTCTGGTCTTGAACTTCTGGCCTCAAGTAATCCTCCCACCTCTGCCTCGCAAAGTGCTGGGATTAGAGTCATGAGCCACTACACCTGGCCCAAGCAGAGTTTTTACATTACCCTTTACCCATTACAAATCCTGCCAACAAAGAAATGAATCCCTGCTTTTCTCGACATGAAGTTCATTTTCATTTTAAACCTGGACAAAATATTGGGAGAATAGCTAAAGATATTAATACATCATTCTCTAATCTACAGTTAAAGTTATTTCTCCTTTTTGTTTATCATTCTTGAAAAAGAGCCTAAAATTGGCAGAATTTCAACAGGACCCATCCCTTAAGAGCTTAAGATTCACAAGATACCTAAGCTAAAACTAAGAATGGGAAAGAAATAGAACATTCAGGCCAGGAACGGTGGCTCTCGCCTGTAATCCTAGCACTCTGGGAGGCCAAGGCGGGTGGATCGTTTGCGCTCAGGAGTTCGAGACCAGCCTGTGGCAGAGCAAGACCCCCATCTCTACTAAAAATACAAAGAAATTAGCTGGACAACTAAAAATATATAGAAAAAATTAGCTGGGCATGGTGGCTTGTACCTGTAGTCCCAGCTACTTGGGAGGCTGAGGCAGAAGAATGCTTGAGCCTAGGAGTTTGAGGTTGCTGTGAGCTAGGCTGACACCACGGCACTCCAGCCCGGGCAACAGAGGGAGACTCTGTCTCAAAAAAAA
>NW_012148519.1:2796211-2807154 GCF_000956105.1 Propithecus coquereli
GACTACAGGCATGCGCCACCATGCCCGGCTAATTTTTTCTCTATATACATATTTTTAGTTGTCCAGATCATTTCTTTCTATTTTTTAGTAGAGATGGGGGTCTCGCTCTTGTTCAGGCTGGTCTTGAACTCCTGACCTTGAGCAATCCACCCGCCTCAGCCTCCCAGAGTGCTAGGATTGCAGGCGCCCGGCCCTAATATGCTTTCTCAGGTATTTGAAAAATGCCAATTCTAGCTGTGTATCTTTGACTTCGATTTCTTCATCTGGTAGATGATAAATTTAAACTCAGACTTTTTCCAGTTCTTAAATTCTCTCATTATTTCTTGAAATGTACAATCACTTGCCAGCTCAAATCTGTTTTCATTTTTAATTTAAGCTCAGTTTTTCTCACGTAGCTATTAATACAATGCTTTTATTCTGTTTTCCAAATTTTACTGAACTCTTAGTCTGCTATTTTTCTAATTGTTCCCCCTTTCTTGACTCCAAGCCTTCTTTTGATCAATAACTATTATTCTGATACTGAAAAATATTCTGATAATCAAAAATTCTGAGGCAGAGGCCAGGCAAAGTGGCTCACACCTATAATCCCAGGACTTAGGGAGGCCAAGGCAGGAGGATTGCTTGAGGTCAGGAGTTCAAGACCAGTCTGAGCATCATAGTGAGGCCCCATCTCTACAAAAAAATAGAAAAATTAGCTGAGCATGGTGGCATATGCATGTGGTCCCAGCTACTTGGGAGGCTGAGGCAGAAGAATCACTTGAGCCCAGGAGTTTGAGGCTGCAGTGAGCTGTGATCATGCCACTGCCTTCATGCCTAGGCAACAAAGCAAGATTCTGTATCAAAAAGGAAAAAAAAATTCTGAGGCAGAGAGATGCCTGCCTACATATAGGTATTTAATAGCCAGTAATTGTGGTATAATCTGGAAACTCTCAGGGATTTACAGTAGGAATGGGGATGGAGTTAATCATTGGCATCTTAAAAGGAGTTAGGAAAGAAGCACGTGATTTGTGGCCCTAGGTTTAGGTAAAACTTTGTGCTTGGTAGTACTGATCCAACAATTAACATCTTTAAGAATCCCAATATTTTCTTCCAAAAGGATTTGAAAGCTATAAAGTAGTATTTGGTCAAAAGTTTTTTGGCAACTCTGTTTAGTCACTGGTATGCTAGTAAGGGGAAGAGGGAAGAGAATCAAATCTGGGCTTCTTAGAAAGAGGAAGGAAAGTCATATAAAAAAGAGGAAGTTGGCAAGTCCCTCACTCATGCCTATTTAACATCTTCCCGCTGCTCTAACATGTAGTATAAATATTGCAAATAGTTCATTTTAATATTTATAAAGCACTTTCTGTGTGCTAAATCCTAAGAAATACAAAGATAACTTTTTAAAAAAATCTCTGGGATGTACTATATGATTAACATAAATATAGGCTGTTTTGGGAACCTAGACTAGGAAGAGGTATTGGTCCAGATTGAAGGAGTGGGAAGAGGGAGGAAAGCCTGGGGGTTGTGAGTCTTAAAGGATAAATAAGAAATCAGCTATTCATTTACTCCAACAAATCCAGCATGCCTACTATATGGCAGGGATTGTTTTAGGCACTGAAGATACGGAATTGCGCAAAGTAAAAATTACTGCTCTTATGGAATTTACATTCTAATAGGAAAAGAAAGATAAAATAAGTATAATAACAGTAAGTCAGTTGTTAACAAGTTCTATGTAGAAAAATTGCAGAAGAGGGAGACAGGATGTGCTGACATGAAGGTTGCAATTTAAAATAGAATGGTCAGAGGGGACCAAAAGTGATATTTAAGCCAAAATCTGAAGGAGATAATGCAAATCTGAAGGAGATAAGCAAACCTTGTGGATATTGAAGGGAAGACTGTCCTAGGCACTGAGGCAAGAACATTTCTGGCAAGTGTAAGCACCAGCAAAGAAGCTAATGTGACTACAACAATGAGGGAAGTGGTTGGGAGCAATTCCTCCTTAAAGACTTTGGCTCTCTCTCTTTGGAAAATGGGATGCTGTTACAGGTTTTTGAATGAAGAAGAGGTATTTAAAATATCATACATTTTTTTTTTTTTTTTACAGAGACAGGGTCTTCCTATGTTGCCCAGGCTGGTATCTCCTGGACCAAAGGGGTCCTCCCACCCTCAAGGGATCCTCCTGCCTTGGCCTCCCAAAGTGCTAAGATAACAAACATGAGCCACTGCACCAGCCATTTTTAAAACAGTATCTTTGCCGTGTTGAAAATGGACTGCAGTGAGGTGAGAAGGGACAAAAGGACAAACATGGGGAGACCAATTAGAAGGCTTCTGCAATAATCTAGGCAGTGAGGGTTAAGGGGTGAGAGGTTGGGCCCCAGAAATTATTTTGAAAGAAGAGCCAACAGAATTTGTTGATAGATTAGATTGGGGTAGAGAATATTCAAGGATGACTGCAAACTTGGTGGCCCAAGTAACTGCAATGAGATGAGGTGAGGAAGAGAATAGGAGGAGAAGGCTTATAGATCAAGATCAGAAGCTCAGCTTTAGACCGTTACATTGGAGATACCTATTAAGACATCCAAGTGGAGTTGTTGAATAGAAAGATATTTAAGTCTGAAGTTTAAAAAGGTCCACGTTGAAGATTTAAGTTCAGCAATCATTAGATGGTATTTAAAGCTATGAGACTGGATGAGATCTGTAAGAGCATGACCCACTCCCAGGGTAATTGGGGTTTCTAACACTAAAAGTTCAGGGAGATGGGAACTAGCAATAAGACTGAGAAGGCAAAGCCAGAGAGGTAGGAAAGCAAAGAAGCGGGAGGGCATGCCAAGAAAAAAGAAAAGTGTGAGTAAAGTCACGGAGATATAAAGCAGAACTGGACTGGAAAAGATAAGAAGCTCTCCCTCATCGGAAATGTCTTTTGTACCAACAAAATCAAAGCTGGCTCCTAAAACAACTGAAAAATCAAAATCCATTATCACCAAGGTAGTATTTCTCACTTCAAACACTTGTTAAGAATTATAAGCAGTTCAGGAATGCTTTTAAGTAGGTTTTAAGAGCTTCGTTGGTTTTTGTCAGATTTCTGTTTTGCTGTGATCTCTGAGCTATCAATGGGGCAATACTTAACAGGATGTTTTGGGGACAATAAGCACTCTCAAAATTTTTCTAAAAGGTTGAATTAAGTCAGAGTATGATAATTAAGGATATTTAAGGATTAAAAGTAGGTCTGCATATGCATGAACTTCAGCCTGGATGTCA
Source organism: Propithecus coquereli (assembly GCF_000956105.1). Classification (NCBI taxonomy): domain Eukaryota; kingdom Metazoa; phylum Chordata; class Mammalia; order Primates; family Indriidae; genus Propithecus; species Propithecus coquereli. Next base: position 2,799,449 of record NW_012148519.1, read on the forward strand.
CTCAAAAAAAATTGATGGGGCCCAAACTTTTGTGTACATTAGTAGATAATATTAACAACTCAATCAATTCACACAAAAAAATCTAAGGGAGTAGCCAATAGATACAAAGATTGTCCCCAGAAAATCTATAGGGAAAGGGTTCAAATTTCCCCCACTGAGACAAACTCTCCCCTAATTAGTACTTAGATCACATACTAGCCTCATGGGCAATCTTTCTGGAAAAGGATGTTAAATCATCCCAAATATTCCAGTTTCTGTTGGAATGGAACAAAAACAGAAGTGGGCAAAGTGGAATTCTAGTTAATAGGTCATTGTGTGCATTTATTAACCACACCCAATTTTGCATTGTACAAACCCTAATATAAAGATCTTACATTCTAGCAGTTGTCTCCTCAAAAGGAGAAGTCTGGTAGCGGAGCAGTATTTTGTCTATCCTCAATACTCCAATCTCTCATTGATCTCTTATTTTTCTGAAATGATAAAGCACTGATCAGAATCACATTCTAGTACAGCACATACGTCTTTGTTTACACAAATGAGCGTACCTATGCTACTGTGTGTGATTCTGAGTTGTCATTGTTGCACAAGAAATTACTGCAAAAATTTAATAGTGTAAAACAATGACAACATTTATTTTCCTTATGAATCTGCATTTCAGGCAAGGCTCAGTGGGGACAGCTAACCTCTGCTCCATTTAATGTCTGCTGGGATGGCTTGAAAGCTAGGGACTGGAATCTTCTGAAGGATTGCTCTCACACACATGTCTGCTAGTTGATGCTGGTTGTCAGCTGAGATCTTAGCTGGAGCTGTCAATTATACCTACTATAATTCCTCTTTCCTCACAACAGCGTGGCTAGGTTCCAAAGGTGAGCATCCTGCAAGAGACGGATAGAGCAGGGTACAGTGGAGGGAGCATAATTTGTATCTCCTTTTATGACCTAGCCTCAAGTGCAATACAGTGTCAGTTCTCCTGCATTCTAGTCATTGAAGCAGTCACAAAGTTCTGCCCAGGTTCAAGGGGAGGGGGAATAATCTCCAGAAATATTGTTGTGATACAGTCTGTCCTCTGGTTACAATAATTTAGATTCCTCCTAGAGGCAAGATACATTCACCCTTTCCTCCAAAACCCCATAATGGCATCAGGTTCAGGCTTGGGGTCTAGGAGCTCATCATGCAGATCAGGTCCAGGTGTGACTGAGGCTCCTCAGGTGTTCCTCACATACAATGCCTTTTGACTTGAACACCTGTGTGTACTAAGTATATTCTGAGTTTATTTCAAGGCAAGGGACCAAGATATATGCAACTTACTTTTAAATGGTTCAGGAAAAACAAACTCTAAGTGGGCACGGTGGTGTGTGCCTGTAATCCCAGCTACTAGGGAGGCTGAAGCAGGAGGATCACTTGAGCCCAGGAGCTCGAGGCTGCAATGAGTTATGATTGTGCCACTGCACTCCATCCAGCCTGGGCAGACTTTGTCTCTTAAATAAATAAATAAATCTATATATTTTTTCACACATATGTATTTGGTGACTATATATACATATTTCTGTAGACACACACACACATATACACATGTTTCTGGAGATTATTCCCCTACCCTTTGAGCTTAGGCAGAACTTTGTGACTGCTTCAATGACAGAATGCAGCAGAAGTGACACTATGTTGCATCTGAAGCTAGGTCATTTATATGGGGTTGGGGAAAGAGAATGCAAATGATAAAGCAAATTGAGCAAAATGTTAATAGGTAAATCTGAGTAAAGGGTATGCAAGTGTTTTTTATACTATTCTTATTTTTGCAACTTGTAAAACTGTAAGCTCAAAATTATTTCCAAATAAAAAGTTTTTTTAAAATGTGGTATACATGGAATAGGTACTGAGCATTAATATTTTTATATTTTTAATTCCAGGGGCAAATCTGGACTTGATTTTTGTAACTTTGGGGGCTCAGGGAAGATCATTTAGTTCTACCTTTGCCCAAATGTCTATGAGAAGACACATTTCATTTCCTTAAACAGCTAGTCCTTGGAGAAATCCTCTTTGACAGAGGAGATTTGGTCAAACTAAAACTCAGCTTTTCAGTGGCCTTTGAATTACCTACCACAGTAAAGGCATCTTCAAGCTTCCTTTGGTTTATGGAGAAATTGTAGGAGAAGAATGCACATCAGCCTCATAACAAAAGAGACTGGGATTAGCTCCCTTGAAGAAACATCAGTTGTGGTCCCAAAGCACAAATTCTAAAACAAGTGGCTGCTGAGAAACACCCTTCTCATCTTTCCAATATGAAAAGAACACTTAAATAGAAGGCAGGTCTGTTTAGCTACAATCACCAAACAAACAAGGAATAATCACTACTAAAAGTCTGTTTTTAGAGACTTAGTACCTTTAAAAGGCAAATGATGGCCATTTAGTAAATTTATTCATAACCATCATGTATGCAATTTTATTCTTTCAAAGCTTATTATTCTGAAATCCTACATTAGAAGTGTTACCACCTAAAAATAAGTAATTACCCATACAAAAGACATATAAAGAATTCATTTTATGAGACAAGCCTGGGCTACATCGTGAGATCCTCACTACTACAAAACATAAAAATATTAGCCAAATGTGGTGGGGTACACCTGTAGTCCCAGCTACTCAGGAAGTTGAGGTAGGAGGATCACTTGAGCCCAGGAGTTTGAGGTTACAATTAGCTACGATTGGGCCACTGCACTCTAGCCTGGGTGACAAAACAAGACCCTGTCCCTGGAAAAAAAAAATAATTTATTTTATAAGAGATATATAATCAAGGCACATCCTCTTAAATAACTTAATAATACTTGCTAGTACTTGTTAAACTCTTACACACGTCAGACAGTGGTTTAAGGCATTTTACATATATTATTATTTAATCCTCACAACAGTCCCATGAGGTATACCAGGGCTGTCTGGAAAGCATCCAGCCATATAGCCATTCTCATTGTATTAACAATGGCTGGATACTTTCCAGACAGCCCTCGTATATTATCTCCATTTTACAGAAGAAGAAAATTGAGGTCCAACAAGTTTAAATAAGTTGCCCAAAGTCATACAACTAGTTAATGATAGAACTAGGATTTAAACCCAGGCAATCTAGATCCAGAATCATGCTCAAAAATCTATACTTACACTATGCTTTAGAAAAGAAAGTATGAAGCGAAACACGTCACTACTTTGTGAGTTATTTTTCCTTACTGAGAACATCAGCAAGCTTTCACCACACATATGATGAATATTCATTCTCTGACAGATTAGTCTTGTTTCTCATGATGAGTATGATTAGATAACTTCTTGGCCAACAGATAAGGAGTTAGTAAATTCTTAGGATAAAGCAAATCAGTCAGGCCTTTCTTTTCAGTCCTAGAAAGACAATGCTTAAATTTAATTATGTTCATTCAATAATTTCACTTACTCAACAGCAGTAATCTTTGTGTAAGGAATTGGGATGTGAGATATAACCTGGACAAGACTGTTGGCTGCCCAAAAAAGGTCTCCCAGGTTGACACTATTCTTAGTACAGTCACCCCAGTTGAGGAACTTTATGTTTACAAACACCATTTTGTCAGGTTTATCAGTTTCTCAAAGACCAGCTATGCTAATCAAATTCCAGTGAAACAGAGAACTTTTTTTTTCTGACCATGATGAAGTTAAAAGGGACCAGACTTACCCTTCTGCCATACATAACTAGGAAGCTAGACAAAACACATAAAACAACTGTTTTCAGATATTAGACAACAGGCAGCACAGAACTGAGAAAGAAAACAAACTAGCTAACTTTGTACAATTGCCCTGGCTTTCTTTCTGTGCAGAGGTACATTCCAGATAATAAAAATCAGAACATGGCAGTCTCACCGAGTTAAGGACACAGATATTGGAGTTCGTGGAACCTGAAGCAGCTGGAAGTTGCTATGCAGAATTCCAAAAAGGAAGAAGGTATGCAAAGAGCTCCAAAAATATGCATAGGGTCTTGAGTCTTTGCTGAATATTAATGTGGCCAAGGCTGAGCAAAGAACAATTGAAGAGATGTAACTGAGCAATTGCCAGAGCTCATACAGGGCTAGCAAACATTCGTTCTGACCAATTAGAGGAGAAATACCTCAGTAACCACCCAAGATGTTCAGGAGAGACCACAGAAGAGTCAAACCTTACTAAAAGGTCTAAACTAGTCCTCGAGTAAAATATACTCTAGACCTGCTTAATAAAGTTTAAAAACAAGCCTCAAAAATATCAAATTAATCTGAAAGTAAGTTAATTCCCTGATAAAACAAAGACCTACGCTCTTTAAGGGAAGACTACAAAATGTAGACATTCAACAATGTAACATACTAGCATCCAATCAAAAATTACTATGTATGCAAAGAAGCAGGGAGAAAAACAACCAGGAGAAAAATCAGTCAACAGAAACCACCCAGAAATGACAGAGATGATAGAATTAGCAGATAAATATGATAGAACAGCTATTATATTCTAACTATAGTTGGGTATTTAAAAGAAAACATGAACATAGGGAAGAAGAGAAATATATAAAAACTAAATGGAACTTCTGGAGGTGAAAAAAGAAAGTTTTTGGGTGTGATGAAAATATTCTGTATCTTGATTGTGATTATACAAATTAAAAGAGTGTATTTGTTAAAACTCACTGAACTTTATATTTAATATGGGTTAATTTATATAAACTTTACCAAAATAAAGTTTATTTTTAAAAACTGAAAAAATATCCCATGAAACAAATGTATATACCTAAATAGTTTTTGCCTTTTATGTAGAAGAAATTTCTTCCAGGATGTATAATCATCTTGATCCCTATTAAGAATATCCCCCTTCCCGGCCAGGCGCGGTGGCTCACGCCTGTAATCCTAGCACTGTGGGAGGCCGAGGCGGGCGGCTCATTCTGAGCTCAGGAGTTCAAGACCAGCCTGAGCAAGAGCGAGACCCCGTCTCTACCAAAAAATGGAAAGAAATTAATTGGATAGCTAAAAATATAGGTAGAAAAAATTAGCCAGGCATGGTGGCGCGTGCCTGTGGTCCCAGCTACTCGGGAGGCTGAGACTGAGACAGTAGGACTGCTTGAGCCCAGGAGTTTGAGGTTGCTGTGAGCTAGGCTGACGCCACGGCACTTGCCCCAGGCAAGAGAGTGAGACTCTGTCTCAAAAAAAAAAAAAAAAAAAAAAAGAATATCCCCCTTCCAACCTCAGGGGAACCTGGGAAACTAGAGCAATCTGAAGATTTTTTGGTCAGCAGCTACTGTCCTTATAGCTCTCATTACATCTGATGTCACAACTTATGACTATAATTACAAATTACTGGGATTACTTACTGATGTCTTTCTCCCCCATTAAACAGTAAGCTCCCCAAGGGCAGACTCTGGGCCTGTTTCACTGACTTTTATATCCCCTGGGGTCTGGCCTATTGGCTGGCACGGGGTACTCAATATATAATTGTTGAATGAATTCTCTACTTCATTCAAGGTCCACAGGCTAATGACATAAACACAAAGTCTGGCTTTCTTTCCTGGGTGAGGAATTGCTTTCCTTGAACCTAGTAGGTGCAGAAACTCTACCCCCAAACACCTCACTTTGCCATGCCCTCTGTGAGTTCTCCCTCTCCCTTCCTTTTGTCTTCCATCTCCTCTTCCCTAGCCCATCTCTCTGCTCTAATTCAAGTGACTCACTTCTCTACCTGTAGATGATGCAGTCCTTGGCTTAGGCAGGTTCCTTCCTTAACGTTCCCATCTCTTTTCTCTAATCTGGTTTCTCCACTTCAGTGAAGCTAATGTGATCTAATGTGATCACTTTCCTCCACACAATTCTTCCTTCCTACCATACCACCTCTGTGACTTGGCCCATGCTATTCCTTCCACAAAGAGAAATGCTAATTTATCCTTGCCAATCCATCACATTTGGCCTACAAATTATTTTGAGAAACCATTCCTGCCTAACACCTCTCAACCTGTATGCTATATTTCTTTCCAGCCCTTTGGATTCAACCCGAAGTGTGGGGATTTTGTACTTATGGAGATATCACTCACTTGTACCATCATAATGGATTTATATATGGTTATGATACTTTCCACTAATATAAACTCCTTCCAAATGGAACCTGCTTGCTTCTCTTCCTTATATCTCTTTACCTTTCCTACATAACTACCAAGGACAGAGTTTTGCACAGATTTGCACCTCAACATATCACTGTTGTACAAATCAAACATCCATGGGTAATTCATCCCACAGTGCAGGCCAGAAGGGAAGTCAGGTTTGATCCCACAGAAGGAGCTTAAAGGAGAATGTCTTCCTTGGGACCAGGTTCCCAAACGCATCTCTTTTTTTGTAGGCTAACAGCACTTAGAAAAAAGGTTTTATTGTTTCTTTGCCAATGGAGATTCCTTGAAATATGCTCAATGAAGATTCCTTGAAACATACTGTGCCATATGGCACAAATAAACCATATAATTACATTCCCTTAAACAGAAAAGCTCAGAACGTAAGGATATATGGACTCCCTGGGTCAGACCAAAGGCCATGTAACTCAAATTTTTAAAAAATAAACTTTTTATTTTGAAATCACTTTAGATTTACAGATAAGTTGCAAAGATTATAAATTTCCTATATACTTTATTAAACACTTAACCTCCCCCATTGTGAACATCTTATATTACCACGGTACATTTGTCAAAGCTAGAAATAGATATTGATATATTATTAACTAAACTCCAGACTTTATCTGGATTTCACCAGTTTTTCCATTAATATTCTCTTTCTGTGCCAGGATCCAGTTCAGGGTACTATATTGCATTTAGTTGTCATGCCTCCCCAGTCTTCTCTAGTCTGACAGTTTCTTGGTCTTTCCTTATTTTTCATGACCTTGACAGTTTTAAATAATACTGGCTAGATATCCCGTAGAATGTTCCTGAATCTGGGTTTATCTGATGTTTTCCTCATGATTAGACTGGGATTATGGGGTTTTTTTTTCAAAGAATGCAGAGATAAAGTGTCCTTGTCATCACACCATATCTGAGAATACATGATACCCACATGACATCAATGGTGATGTAAACTTCATCACTTGGTTAATGGAGTGTTTGCCAGACATCTCCATGGTAAAATTACCATCTTTCCCTTTTCCTATTTTATGCTTTGGATAGCTCACATTTTGATGGGCATCAAAAGCCATCTCATAAGAGAGCAGAGTAATATGACACAATAATGGCCTTAGTTTTTATGGAGATAAAAGGTTATTTACCCAGAACATTCCTGATTCAAGCTGGAGTTCAAAAAGACAAAGAATCCTCTCAAAGTCTAACACTCTGAACTATAGGAATAAACCAAAATTTAGTAATACCCACTGGTCAAGCAATGGAACATTACATAGTTCTAAAAATTTCAAGATAATTGAATGTAACCTATTGGCATCTGGGATGCTCCAGCTCTTTAAAATGTGGAGAAAATTGATTCAGATCTCCAATATATAGACCATGGATGTCCAAAATGCCTCTCAAGGTTTCTCCCAGCGGGGCGCGGTGGCTCACACCTGTAATCCTAGCACTCTGGGAGGCCGAGATGGGCGGATTGTTTGAGCTCAGGAGTTCGAGATCAGCTTGAGCAGGAGCGAGACCCCCGTCTCTACTAAAAAAAAAATAGAAAGAAATTATCTGGACAACTAAAAATATATAGAAAAAATTAGCCGGGCAT
>NW_012148519.1:2807557-2847324 GCF_000956105.1 Propithecus coquereli
AAAAAAAAAAAAAAAAAAGGTTTTTCCCAGTTTCCAGGAATTTATGTCATCATGGTGGTCCCTTCTGATCACATCTCCTACTTCTGCCACATTTTTTACTCTGTAACACTATGCCTTGTCTCTGTCCCTTTATCTCTTCACTGGCAGCTGGGCCTAAAATAGGATAGCCCAGCTTCTTTTTGATTCATCCCGTTCCAAACAAACACAAATCCAAGGCTCTTGAGTAGACTAGAAACTTTGCTGAATGTTTGTGGGTTATAATGGAGGATTGCATCTCCAACCCTACAGCAAACAAATACAATCCATGTTAACCCTTTTGGCCACCCTGTTCCCAGGAAGTGCGGGTCTCTAGGTACCTAACCCCCAGCCACCCCCTGGTGACCCAGCCTCTCTGATTGGCTGGCTTCTATCTCTGCAGTGCCCACCCCTTCTCCTTTCTGGCATCCTTTTCTAGATCAAAAACAAAAGCAATTATCCAATTCTTCTCATTTTCTCTTTCAGAGCAGCTTAGCTATCTCTTTTTGGTGATAAGACTCCTGTCATGCCCTCAGGTCTCACCCTCTACCCCAGCAGCTTTTAAGTTGTTTCCTTTCCTAAAAGTAATTCTGGTGCCAGCTGTCAGGATCATGTTTTCTCCATTGGTACCTGGAACAAACATCCATCCATTCATGCCCTTATTCAACAAACGTTTATTGAGCCTCTGTGAAGGAGACTTGGAGGTTATAAAGCTACTTTGAGTAAGATTCTGCCCTGAGAGAGCTCAGGGTCTCCAGTAAAGGGGAACAAATGCTAACCGAACACTTAACCATGTGGCAAGTGCGGTGATGGGCCCTTTTACCTGAGCTTTTTTGATCCTCAGAGAAACTCTGTAAGGTAGATTTTGTTATTTCCTTTTTACTATTGAGGAAATTGTGCCTCAGAGACCGTGGTGTGCTTAACAACCAGCTTGTTGGGGAGGAAGGGACCCTGATTTGTAGCATTTTTGATTTCTGTTTTGTATAATAAATACCTCCCAGCACAGCTAATATCCAGCTACCAAGGTGACATCACTGAATGTGGAGCTGGCAGAGACACCCCGCAGCTTGCCAGTACGTAGCATTTCCACTGTTCAGACACATACGTGTGAATAACCTCAAGAGCAAAGACAACAGTAAAATGTAGAAAAATAATTAGGAAGTGTTGAGTTTTGAGTATTTATTGCTTTGTTTTCCATATAATTTATTTAATTGTAAATTTATGTATTTTTTTACAGAATTCAACTTATTAACTGTAAAATATATATAACATAAAATTTACCATTTTAATCATTTTTAAGTATATCATTGAGTGGCGTTAATTACATTCACAAGGTTGTATAAGTATCACCACTACTTATTTCCAGAACTTTTTCATCACCCCAAAAAGAAATTTTGTGTCCATTCCTCCCTCCCCCCCACTCTAATAACTTTTACTCTATTTTATTTTAATTAATTAATTAAAATTAATTTTCTAAGAGACAAGATCTTGCTATGTTGCCCTGGGCGATCTTGAATTCCTGGGCTCAAGCAAGCCTCCTGCCTCAGCCTCACCCACCTGGTTCTCAATCTACTTTCTGTCTCTGTGAATTTGCCTATTTTAGATATTTTATACAAATGGAATCATAATATTTGTTCACTGGTGTCTGGCTTATTTCACTTAATGTTTTTAAGATTCATCCATGTCATAGCTTATCGAAATTTCATTCTTTTTTATGGCTGATTAATATTCTTTTGTATGCGTATATCACATTTTGTTTATGCATTCACCTGTTGGACACTTTTGGCTATTGTTTTGGTTGTTGCCACCTTTTGGCTATTGTGAACAATGCTACTATGAACATTGGTGTACAACTGTCTGTTTGAGTCCCTGCATTTGGTACATTTAATATTGAATAGTGCTGTGTTTAGCAAACAGCTGGCAAAATTACTGAAAGTTTAATAATCAGCTCTGGTGAGCCTCTTAGAGCCTGCTCTAGCACAATATTGGAGAGTCCATAATTTATGCAATTGGACTCAAACAAAGGCAAACTTGGAATTCAAGCTCACCACACCAGTATTTTCCAAATTAGCCTGATAAGAAAAATTGCCTGGGATAGCTATTAAAATACTGATTCCCAGGCCTTCTTGGGAGATTCCGATTCTGAAAGCCTGAGGCAAGGTGATTTTTCTCAATCTGAAAAACTCTGCTATTAGCCCCCAGTACCACTAAATCTGGGCCTGAAGTTGGGGGTGGGGGGCGGTACGAACACAGTGTCCTGGAAAAGAGGAGGTGGGAGTGAGTCCTTTGGGAAGAAATTGCTACAAAATGTGGGACACGATTTTTTTGCTCTCCAAAATCATTTCCAGCTCCAACATTCCTTGACTCTACAATTCTCTCCTGCTCATCTCCCTGAATTCTATCTCAGGAAAGAAAACCTTCCAGAAAGAGCCAAGTGGAAATCATTAGGCCCAACAATTTGACATGATCACAGACGCTTGCATATCATTAGACTATTTAGAAACATGCTCTGAACTTCTGAGGTTGCCATTCTGCAGTGTTATTTTGATACCCTGACAAAATATTTTTAGAGCACATGAAGCCCAAATTAAAACATTGCTACAAAAAAAAGTGAAATTAAACCAGGGCTCCATTAAATGGAAAACTACGATAAGTATTAAATAAGAGTGAGGGAAAAAGTACCAGACATCTTTGAGAACTATTTTGAGAGGAGCAGGTGAACAGATGCTCATGACCTGTGTGCACAGATGTGTCTGGGTCCTGCCAGGGGGGAGGGGAAAGACCTCGTGCTTGCAGGCCATCTTGACTGGCCCTGACGCCTTGTATTAGCTCAGGGGGAGCTTCCTGTCCACTGGAGAGGGCTGGATGTAGGCTGCTGGTGGAGGACACAGTACTTCGGCTTCACTGTACGTGGATGAGGATCTCACTGGCCTTCTGTTTACTTCGTGGTTCCTTGGGTTGGGCCTGGAATATGGTTAGTTAGGCTTTACACTCCCCAGCTTTCTTGCTCTGCCCTTTTTCTCTCAAGAATAGCCCTATTAGTGCCTCTATTTGAAGGTTTGCCTGGGTTAAAGACCCATCTAACCCCCAAAACCACTGCTGAGAAGAAGGTCCACACACTTAGACCTGTTAGATCATTGGTTTCTAATGTCTTTGGGGCTACAGACCTCTTCGGTGAGTCCTCGTACACAATTCACTGGATAGAGTTTCAAAGGTTTGTTGACTCCCTTGAGGCCATTAGTGGATCCGTTAAAAGACTCTGTCTTACTCGGACTTGGGGGGGGACCAAGGGCAACATACGTAACCTAAACATCTGTACCCCCATAATATGCTGAAATAAAAGGAAAAAAAAAAAGACTCTGTCTTAGATAGTGATTCAAACAGTGGTGGCCTTGGAATAGGAATGCCATGCTTCGCCTGGGACCTGTCAGCCTGTTCTGCAGACCCAGCATTCCAGCTATGATAGGAATTTGGCCTTCCTTTTCCTGGAGTCTTGGTACAATTCTAATTGGATAATTGGGAGCAAGATCAAGAGGCTTCTTTTGGCAATTCTAAAATATGCTTGAGTTACTTATCCAGAAAAGGGATAGAGGAGAGTTCTTTAGGGGAATAAAAAGTTTCTGTGTCACTGTTTAACCTGGAGAGAGATGGGCAGATCTTCAAATTTATGAGGGGAAATGTAAGCAGTAGCTGCTAAGAGTTATTTTCCATGTTCACTTAATTCAGGACATATAACAAGAATTTCATGAGCTCTATTATGTGCTCTGGGGGATCGGGGTGAAGCATTATGATTATGAAATTGGTCTGTGCCATCAAGGAGCATGCCAGCCTGCATTAAGTGGAGGGCGGCTAGGCATGGTGGCTCATGCCCATAATCCCAGCATTTTGGGAGGCCAAAGCAGGAGAATCACTTCAGTCCAGGAGTTCAAGACCAGCCTGGGCAACATAGTGAGGCCCTGTCTCTACAAAAAAATTTTTAAAAATTAGGTGGGCATGATGGCACCCTACTATAGTCCCAGCTACTCAGGAGGCTGAGGCAGGAGGACGGCTTGAGCCCAGGGCTCGAGGTTATAGTGAGCTTTGTTCCAGCCACTGAACCACAGGGTAAGACCCTGTCTCTAAAAAAAAAAAAAATAGTAATAATAAAGTGGAGGGTGGACAAATTAACACTACCTATCTGCCAGATGCCTTGAGTACCTAGCGCACAGCTGGTTGTTGTTTTTTAAAAAATAAATGTGAGGGGGTCAGGAAATAACTTTGTTGAACGAGTTGGCTTGCACTATGGAGTCATTTTATGCTGACTAATTGAATTTTGAACAATGTCTCCCAAAGGCAATGGATTTTTGTTTTGTCTTAGTTAATGTTGTGAATTGAGCCATTATTCCTGGCTGCTGTTAGGTTCAATTGTCTCTTTGGGCTATTCCCTGTGGTTGATAATAAAACCATTATGAGAATAGGGCAGCCATCCAGAGCCTAGGGCTTGCTGGAGGCTCTGGGACAGAAAAGGAGGGTGGAGTGGGGTGAGGGACTGGGCAGGGACAGCTAAGATTTGAAGTTCTAACATTTATTTCCCCCTTTTGAATTGTAGATATTCAGGGCTATATATACACCTACATGCACAGATACATATATATTCATGTATCTATACATATGTATATATTCAATTTCATGTTTCTTTTTTTTACTGTATTTTCTCCCAGCCTTGATCCATATTGTATCCACTTTTAAGTTGTAATGTACATACCCTTTTGTGTTCTGTTTTCAAGCTTAGCATTAAATAATGTTTTTAATGATGTTATTTAGTCCTTAGGAGATTTCTTTTTTTTTTTTTTTTTTGAGACAGAGTCTCACTCTCTTGCCTGGGGCGAGTGCCGTGGCATCAGTCTAGCTCACAGCAACCTCAAACTCCTGGGCTCAAGCAATCCTACTGTCTCAGCCTCCCGAGTAGCTGGGACTACAGGCATGCGCCACCATGCCCGGCTAATTTTTTCTATATATATATTTTTAGCTGTCCAATTAGTTTCTTTGTATTTTTGGTAGAGATGGGGTCTCGCTCTTGCTCAGGCTGGTCTCGAACTCCTGAGCTCAGAACGATCCGCCCACCTCGGCCTCCCAGAGTGCTAGGATTACAGGCATGAGCCACTGCGCCTGGCCGAGGAGATTTCTTAAAAAGACTCTTTTCTGACTGTAAAAGTAAAACACATTGTTATTTTTTCAAATGCAAACAATATGCAAAGAAAGTGAAAAATCACCCTTGACATTTTGAAGTATATCCTTCAAGACTTTTTGCTATGCACACATAAATACATATTTACAAAAATGGGATCATACTATACATGCTGTTTTAGTTCTTGTTTTCTATGTCAATGTAAACTAAAAATAAAATCCCAAGCCCCTCCCAACTGAACAGACACCCCCCCCCCTTGGCCAAGAGGACCCCAGAAAAACCTTAAAACTGAGCCAGGAAGAGAAGGGAGATTGGACACGCCTCCTTATACCCCTTCCCTTTTGGAGTTCAGACAAATTGCACGCTGGAATGCTCGACCTAAGGCCAAGCAAGGCAAATGTTAAGTCAGCTTGCAGGCCATCAGCTTGCTTAACTTGCTTGCTCTGATTAACAAATCCCCTTATCTTAATTCAAGCATTTGTTTCTACTGACTCCAGGTCTTTGGGGGGCGGTATTTGCTTTACCACCTAGGCTGCACATCAGATCATCGGGAGGTGGATTCTCATGGGGAACGTGCAACCTGGATCCCTTGCATGCGCAGTTTGCAGTGGGGTTCCCACTCCTATGAGGGTCTGACACTGCTGCTGATTTGGGGGTGTGGTGGGGCTCAGGCGGTGATGCCAGTGACGGGGAGCTGCTGTGGGTGCAGGTGGGGATTCCACCTGGCCTGCCGCTCACCTGCTGCTGTGCGGCCCGCTTCCTGGCAGGCCCCAGACCCATGCCAGTACGATGCCAGTTCATGGCCCAGGGTTGGGGACCGCAGCTTTAGATGAAGCTTTTTCTTTAACCAATTACAAACCAAAAGAATCTCTGAACCCACCTATAACCTATAAGCCCTTGATTTGAAATTTTCTGCTTTTTAGGGCCAAACAAATATATACCTTCCGTGTATTGATTCATGTTTTTACCTGCAATTCCTGTCTCCTTAAAATGTATGAAACCTAACTGTAACCTGAATGCCTCGGGAACACTAACTCAAGTCTTATTTGTGGATCCGTGGGCCATGGTCACTCATCTTGCTTCAGAATAAACCTCTTTAAATTATCTTATGGAGTTTTTTTTTCCCATTAACATCAATAAATATAGATATATAGTAGCATTTTTAATGCTTCTTACAAATACACCATAGTTTATTTATCTTATTGATGACATTTCAGTTATTTCCAAATTGTCACTATTTTAACAGTTCTCATTATCTTCTCTCCTTAGGACTAATTTCTAGAAGTAGAATTGGTGGGTCAAAGGGAATGCACATTTAAAATTTTTAAATACATCGTTTACCAATTATCACTCCCAATAGATGTGTATATGAGGGCTCCTTTCCCCTTGCTCTTACCAACATAATTATCTTTCTTCATAGCTGCAAAATAATCTGGAATCAATGCTCACAAAACAGACCTTCTAGTTTGGAGGCAGTGAAGTGAGAACTTTTATTCCTTCTCCTCCAAAAAAAAAAATCAAAAACATTTGCTAAACATGCAGGCATAGAGAAGAGCTTAAAATGAGTTTCGGGACTCAAAGGGAACTCAACCAACTCCTCCCCACTCCACCCTCCCTCCCGCGCCTCCTGCCTACCCGCTTAAAGCGGTCCGGAGTCACAGTGCCCCGTCATGTGCCAGAACCGCCGCTAGATGGCGAGAGGGAGGCCGGGGGCGACCGTCCGGCAGGACCCCAGCCCCGGCTCCGCTGGCCCTCGGAGGTCCGACCCGGTGCCGCGAAGGCAGAGGAAGAACAGGGTCAAACTGGGTGGCGAAAACTGGGCCCCGGGCCCAGAGGACACGAAGAGAGGCCCAGGAGATGGGATTCAGCGTTCCAGGGAGGACGATGTGGCTTAAGTGAGTAAACTGCGGCCGCAACGGTCGTACCATGGCCCGTAACCCGCGGTGCGCGCTGCTCAGGGACGCGAGGCGGCGCTTCTGCCGCGATGGGGCCGAGGTTTTCCCGGCTTGGATCCCCGAGCGCCCCCGGCCCGGCGGATTGATGAGTCACTTCAGCCTCGGCTCCCCAGTGGGCACGCCGGAGGGAGAAGCCAGAGCGGCCGGACTCCGATCCGAACCCCCGCACCCCACTCAGTGGCTGCGGACCTCAGGCAAGTGGCAGGAGCTCTGCGCATCTCGGCTCCTCTTCTTTGGAATGGGGTCACTGCGGGCACCCACCCCACGGAAGGCTGTGAAGGTTAATGAGATAACACGGTGGCTGGGATTTTTGTACACCCCCTAAAAACACCACCCAACCAACACCCAGCTTCCTGGAGGCTAGAGGGACACAAAAGAGATGCATCCCAGTAGAGATTTACTGTTACTCCCTTCTCTCAGCGCACCCTCTAGTCCTTCTCCCAAGTTCGGAAAAGATGTTACAAGCCCTGTTCCTCACTCTGAGGGAGCCCACGGTGTAACTGAGGAGGCGGGAATGGTCCACAGGCAGGAACCTCACTTCACGAGCTCCCCGGGGTTCAAATCAACAGCATCCGACAGTGCTCTTGGGAGAAGGGGTGCCAGCCCCTCCTGGCCAGCTGCCAGGGCCAAAATCCTGGGTCTCCCGGGCACATCTTACTCAGTTCCCTAGTCCAGTTCCCAGTTGGAGGAGATGGCTGGTGGCCACCCTTAGGAACGAGGGCATGGTGGGGGAGGGGGCTAGGCTCCGTGTTGGCAGTTGCCATGGTTTTGCTCCGAGTTCTGGAGCCGACCTGCCCACTCCCTGAAAGCTCAGGTCACAGAAGCAGAAGGTCAGAAGCCGGAGGGGACGTGAGGAGTGCCACCCTGGAGCCTACCTGCACACCTGTTGAGATGGAGGCCTCAGATGGGCAAGGGGGTGAAGGGGACAAACCACTAGAGAAGGTGAAGTGGGGCTGGGGATGTGACGGAGGGAAGGAGGGTCACTCAGCGGCTGGTTTTGGAAAGCAGAGAACATGAAATTCAAGGAAGAAGAGAAGAAGGAAAAATGGTAGGGCACATGAGTTAGCAAGAAGCCTAAAGACCAAGAGGACGTTAATTCATTCGGATGTTTATCAAAGCCCTGTATTCCTGGCAAGATGATGGGAAGGAGTCACATCTCATTGCTGGTTATGAAGTCTCAAGTGTGTGTATGTGTGTGTGTGTGTGGTTGTGTGGTGTGTGTGCTGTGTTCAGGGAATTGGTCAGCCAGAGTGCCCTCCGGGGCCTGGAGGAGCCTGTGTCCCATCTCCTGTCCACCCACCTGCCTCCCTTTCCCCTGGTCTTTTCTTTCGGAGCAGTCTGGGCACCGGCCTTCCTTGTTCCCCTGAACACAGACAGGAATTAATGCTTACTTTTCAGAGAGGCCTTTGAATGGTGAAGTGCAAATCTAGTCATGTCAATCCAAGGCTGGTATTATTGGAATACTAGAAATAATGATTGGAATTATCTGAATTCTAGTATTATTTCTCACTTTGCCACACTTTTTTTTTTTGAGATAGAATCTCACTCTGTTGTCCTGGCTGGAGTGCAGTGGCGTTATCATCACAGCTCACTGCAGCCTCCAACTCCTGGGCTCAAGTGATCCTCCTGCCTCGGCCTCCCGGAGTGCCAGGATAACAGGCATGAGCCACCACGCCCAGCCCTCTTTGCCCGATTTTTGCTTTCAAAAGGTTCTCTCTCATCAACGCCCCCACCCATTTTTTCTGAGTGCCCCTTAGATTTCATGGCATGATGCCAAATGTAGGGATGCAGAGAGATGGGCCTGGGACTTAGGCAGTCAATGCATGTTTGCTGAATGAGGAGTAACTGAACCTGTGCTCATTGCCCCCAGGAGTCACGTAAACCTTTTGGTGCCTCAGTGTTCTCATTTGTAACCAGGGATAATGATATCCAACCTCACAAGATTTGTGGGAGGATAAAATGAGTTAATGTCTATCAAGTGCTTTGCAAAGTTACCTGGTATAATATGTGCTGTTTATTATAAAATAAATAGGTAGAATATTCTAAATTTTCTAAGCAGAGATTCTCTGAGATGCGTTTCTTTGTCCAGGGCTCGCTCACATCAGTGCTGAGTCAAGAACAGGATCACAGGGACAATGGAGAAGGGCTCTGGCTGCCATTTGGGTAGTGCTTGCCCAGAGCTACCCTCAGGAGCAGTGGCTCAAGCCCCCAGCTGACTTCCCTTTGTCTCCTCCCAGGTGACAAATGTGCCCTGCTTAGAAAGGAGCTCCAGCACCATCCCCGCCGGAGACTCACTCGTGTGCCATGCCAAAGGCCTGGACCAGGACACCTTCAAAATTGTAAGAGGCCAGCCTGGAACCCTGTCCTCTGTTCCCTATGAGTCAGGAGACCTGAGTCAGGAATTGGCAGGTCTCAGACCCACAACTCATTGCCCCACTTGTCACACTCTTGGGAAGGACGTGGGGTGAGAGGTCCACTGGAGCCGCCTCACTAAACACACACAACCCTTCCTGGGCCACTAAAGGCTGCAGCCAGGCCAATCTGCTGGAGGCCTGCCCATCTGCCTCTTTTTTTCTCCCATGGCCCCTGACCTCGCCTGTTGCCTTCTCAGTGTAAAGAATACCTAAGGCCGCTGAAGAAGTTCCTGCGAAAGTTGCACTTGCCCAGGGACCTTCCCCAGAAGAAGAAGCTAAAGTACATGAAGCAGAGTCTTGTGGTCCTAGGGGACCACATCAACACCTTTCTGCAGCATTACTGCCGAGCCTGGGAAATCAAACACTGGAGGAAGTAGGGCAGCCTCCTTGCCCTTCCCCCATACCCACTCCTGGGCCACCCCCTCTCCATTCAAGGTCATAGCTTAGCCAAGATCCTCCAGTCTTTCATCTTTGTGTGGAGGAATCAGGATCCTGGAGGGGGTGGCAGGGGTGGAGAGAACTAGGTCCCCTTAGTCACTCGTTAGCAGCACTGACTGCACCTCAGCTATACCTGCAGTGGCCAAAGACCTGTCCTGAACCCTGAGGAGAATGACCTCGGGTTGAGCAGCCACTGTGCAGGCGCTCATCACTAGGACGGGATATTCAAGTTCCAGCAAATCCCCGCTTCTTTGTGCCCCCAACCCCAAGCCAAGCACATGGCCCGTTTCTCCCTGGGTAAGTCCTGTCCCCATGACAATTGCTGGAGGAGGAAGGGCTATGCACGTCCCCTCAGCCGTGGGTCTCTCCCCCGCAGGATGCTCTGGCGATTCGTCTCCCTCTTTTCAGAACTGGAAGCCAAGCAGCTTCGCCGGCTCTACAAGTACATCAAGAGCAACCAGACAGCCAAGTTTCTGGTGAGGCGGGGGAGAGCTCCTCCTGGGCCCGGCTGAGGGTTGGTTGGTGTGTTCTTGGACTGCGGCCGGGGGAGGGGGGAAGGCCTGGGGCTGAGCGGCCCTCTGAGACCCCCCAGTGTCCCTCCGGTCCTTGCCTGGGCTCACTGCCTGAGACTGCACTGCCGCTGCTTTGCCCCTGCGCCCAGCACAGCGCGGGGCTGAAGAGGGCAGAGGCTCAGCATCACATCTCTGTGTTTATTCGCCCTCCACACCCACACCGTGATGTCAGCAGGGGCAAGGACAGTGAGGCCAGGCAGAGAGGCTCAGCCGGCTTGGCAAAGTCTCCTGGGGCTGCCGACAGAGCCTGGCCTGACTTTGCCCAGAAACAGTGGTTCTCAAACATTTTGGTTTTAGGACACGTTCACCCTCTTAAATATCATTGAGAACCCCAAAACCATTTATGTGGGTTATATCTCTTAATATTTGTCCTATTAGAAAGCAAAGCTAAAGAAAAAGTTAAAACATGTATTTGCTAATTGGTTTGAAAATCAAACAAGGAGCCCATTACATGTTAACATAAATAATTATTTTTATGGAAAATAACTATATTTTCCCAAAAAAATCCAAATAAGTGAGAAGAGTGGCCATGTTTTACATTTTTGCAAATCTCTTTAGTGTCTGGCTTGATAGAAGTCGGCTTTATTCGCATATCTGCTTTCAAAGTCAATCTCTTATGACATAATATATCGACTTGGTTAAAGTACACGAAGAAAACCCAGTCTCGCAGATATACAGTTGGAAAAGAGAGGAGCATATTATTGGTGCTTCCAGGTAATTGTGGGTATTTTTCTTTGATACCACACCAAAACTCAACAAGTGGCAGTTTCTGAATTGCAACGTGGAATCTGAACCGTATCAAGGAACTTTTTGAAATTAATAGACTTTTTTTTTTTTTAGCAGTTTTAGGTTTCAGGAAAAAATGAGTAGAAAGTACAGAGCTCCCATATACTCCTCACCCCTCCCTGTTTCTCCAATTATTAGCATCTTGCTTTAGAGTGGTACATTTGTTATACTTGATGAGACAACATTGATACATTATGATGAGCTAAAGTCCATATTTTACATTAGGGTTCACTCTGTGTTGTACATTCTGTAGGTTTTGACAAATGTATGATGCATGTGTCCGCCATTACAGTATCACACAGAAGAGTTGCACTGCCCTAAAACCCGCTGTGCTCCACCTGTTCATCCCTCTCTCCGCCCCCACCCCGCACCCCGAGGCCCTGGCAACTACTGATCTCAGGTTCACTGTCTCCATAGTTGTGCCTTCCCAGAACGTCATATAGTTGACATCACAGAGTATGCAGCCTTTTCAGGTTCATGTCAATGCACTTTTCACACTAGGTCTCATTAGACTCCACTGGTCTCTCTCTTGCACTTTACATGGACTCTACTTTTCAGGGGGTCTGTGAGGTCAAAAATATTTCAAGAACGTGCAGCACCCTTTGAGAACCACTGGTCCAAAATATTGATAATAATCATAGGTAGCAGCTGTAAAAGCCTTCTCTGTGCCAGGCACCTTAGGTTCCCTCGTGTAATCTTCAAAAGTAACCCTAAATGGTAATTAGGATTATTGTCCACAGTTTGTAAATGAAGATCCCAAATTCAGGGAAGTCAAGCAACTTGTCCCAGGCCACGCAGCAAGTGGGAAGGAAGAGACGGGATTTGACCTCTGCCTGGCTCAGATGAAAGCCCTGCTCTAACCACACCCCACACCGCTGCTCTTGCTGTGCAGCTTTAACCCAGTCCTGTCCCTCACTGCATCTCTGTTTCTTCCTCTGAACGTGAATGGTTGCATCACTTCAGTGATTCCTCCTCTGAATAGGAGGAGCGGCCACTGTACTATTTCTAGATTTCCGGATTTCACTGGCCAGAAAAATTCCAAAACCGATCTTCAGGCTCTCAATTTAAATTTTGCTAAGTTAGGACTTTAGAACACGTACCATTGTTTCATTACAAACCAATAAGACATTACGATTCCAGAAAGAGATGGAGGACATGATTACAAAACAAAGGACAACCCAAGAAGTGACAGTAGGCAGTGTGGTCTCAATGTCCCCACGGTCCTTTCTCACCCCCTCCTTTTGGCTGGGCAGGTGTGAGGTGCAGCCAGATCTCAGCACTTTCTTGACAAGTGCAGGGCTGGGACTCCGGAATGCAGGCCTCTTTCTTATTTACACCCAACACTGCGGCCCTGCTGCAGGCGGCGTTCTCTCCCTTGGACACACCTGACAGTTCCTTGCTGGCCGGCCAGGAGGACAGTCTGCCCAAGCTCTGCAACGCCTGGGGGCTGCACAGCGACCTCAGCGGCGTGAAGCAGAGGCTGTCCAAGATGCAGCCCCCAGGTCAAGAGGCCTCCCTGCTGGAGGAGCCAACATCCCAGGCCGAGGCCGATGTCAAGACAGGTAACGCCCACTGGCGTGGGGCAGTGCCTGGGCGAAGGGTTTGCGAATGGTGTCTGCGCGCCTCCCTGCAGCAGACTCTAGCAGCCAGGAGCCACTGCCGTGAGCCTGACATGTTCTTCCTTCCTTTCCATCTTCTCTTCATCCTGTAATTTTCTTCCTGTCCTTCTCTCCTTCCCCTTCTCTACTCTCTTCTCTTTTTAGTCCCCACTCCCCACCACCAGTGTGCTCATGAGAGAAAGTTTAAAACGTACAGATGAGCGTAGAGAAGGAGAGGAAAATCACACCCCCCTGCCCCCCGCCCAGGCCACCACTATTAACATTTTTGTGTGTTTCCTTCAGTGTTCTGTATATCCTCCCCAGCAGAGGTCTCATAATACACACAGTTTTCACTCCTGCGTTTTTCAGTTAATGTTTAAACAAAGGCACTTTCCCATTCGACTAGAAGCATAGTAGAGACAGTTTCTAAGTGACCGAGAGTGCGCAAGCAGCAACAGCAGGACACCCCTATGAGGGGAGGGCGGGGCCCAGGGAGAAGGAAGGCATTTATTCCTCCAGTGAGTGGGGAGCCCAGACAGCTGGGCTGGGAATGGCTTTCCCAGCAGCTTCGGCCTCTGCGGTGACCTCAGTGTCCGGCTTTCTGGATGGAAGCTGTGGGGTTAGGGGACAGAGCCTCTTTAGTGAGAGGGGCCCCAGCCAAGGCTGGTACCCATGAGGGCCTCTCCTGTGCACCCAGGTGCAGAGAGATGTTGCCCCGTCCACTCCTCGCTCTTCTGGAACTGGCTTCTGGGGCCACAGTTAGCTGTCCTTGCTCAGCTCCTGCTGGGGAAGGTGAAGGTGGGGAAGGAGGGTGACCTGAGGTGGACCCAGGTGTTCCTCTGCAGGCCTGGCTGGCTGCGCCTAATGCAGGCAGCCCCCGACCTGCCGTGAGGCTTTGGGCAGGTCGCCTCCTTCCTCTGGCCCTAGGTGAGAGTCCTCATTTGAAAACTGGGGCTGTTGCCATCTCCCTACCTCACAGGGTTTCTGTGAGTAAAGAGTGACAAAGGTCAGAAGATAAGACTTTGTTTTTCTTCCTCTCTCCTCCCCTCACCCCCCAGATGTTACAGACTGAGATTCTCTTACTGTTTTTGATGTCATGGAGACTGTCTCTGACCTTCCCTTTTTCAGGTTCTTTAAGGAAACTTCCTCAAAAACCAAAACTCAAGAGAAAGAGGATTAAGGAATCCCCAGAAACTCCAGAAACCTGTCCGTAAGAAGACCCGCTGGCGCAGAGGGCCAGGTCACCCTGGCTCCAGGGCACTCGGTGTCGGCAACCCCTCTGCACCTGAGGGCACTAGAGAGGGCAAACAAGAAAATTGTCCTTAGCGAAAGGATGCTCGGGCCTTAATTGTGAACAAATGGGGTGGGAAATAAACATCCTTAAGACATTTCTACTTTACTTGGATAACAGTCATCATTCCTTCTTTTATTTGTTTAGAAAATATTCGCCAGCTACCTTCTAAGTGGCAGGTGCTCCACGTATGCACGGATGAGTGAGAAAAATGTGGTCACTTGTGTCAAGGACCACCACAGTCTAGTGGGGGAGACAGACACAGTAGAGAGACCTGATGAATACAGGTGACCGGGAAGCTTCCGGGGAGGTAACAAAGGAGCCGGGTGGTTGCCAGGGGAGCACGCAGGTGAGGAGCGCAGGTGAGCAGGAAGTGTGCCTGGGGTCAGGCAGAGAGCGACAGGCCTGGCAGCTTGCCCAAACCATCTGGACTTCATTTTGTGGGTAACTTGGGGCTGGCAGTGACAAGGGAGGCGTCAAGCAGCGAATGAACTGGTGTGACTTGGGTACTGGGGAGCTACTCTGGTGACTGTGAGCCTGGAGGCAAGGACCACAGACAAAACAACACTGACAGTCTTAGCTGGGATGGTGGTTCAAGCCAGTGGTCAAAAATTTCAGTCCGTGTGCTAAAATCAGAGCATCAGTGTGTTTTGTTTGTCCCTGGTGGTGTACTTGTTTAAAACATTAAAGAAAAAATTAGTTGCTAATATTTAAAAAACTTGGCATGCTGGGCATGGTGGTGCACATCAGTAGCTCCAGCTACTCAGGAGGCTGAGATGGGAGGATCCCTCGAGGTCAGGAGTTTGAGGCTGCAGGGAGCTATGAGTGTGCCCGTGAATAGCCACTGCATGCCAGTCTGGACGACATAGCGAGACTCTGTCTCTTAAAAAAAAACTTGGCACATTTCACATTAAAAACAACAGGTTTCTGGCTTCTCGTAAAAACTGCCCACACTTGGGCCTTCATTCATACATGACAACCCGCTGGGGCCGAGGAGTTGCGTGGGCTTCGCTGATGCACTTTCCAGTTCACCACAGTGCTCAGCCCTCCCTATTGCCTTACCCACTGGCCATTTCGCTCATTTAGATCACCTGCGCGAGCCTCGTATCCTTTA
Source organism: Propithecus coquereli (assembly GCF_000956105.1). NCBI lineage: Eukaryota > Metazoa > Chordata > Mammalia > Primates > Indriidae > Propithecus > Propithecus coquereli. Next base: position 2,822,908 of record NW_012148519.1, read on the forward strand.
TAATTTGCTACCCCTGGAGTACACAAAGGCAACGAGGGTGTGCAGAAAAGGGAGAGTAGTGAATTTGTGAGATTACATAAGGTAAAATTGACAGTTTTTAGTGACAGATGTGGGAGCTGAGAAAAGGGAGGGAGGGAGGAGGAGGAAGTGGAGATGGTGCACTGGTTCTGGCTAGAGACACCGGATGGTAGTCAACCCCAGGAGGGGAAGCGGGTCCAATCATTCCCAGAAGCACAGCAGCCAGGTTAATCAGGGTTCTGCCTGAGGCAGCAGCATATGGGGCCCAGTGCTGCCCTGGAGCAGGGAGGACCAGGGCAAAGGTGTGCGACTCTTTCTCCTCCCCTCCTTCAGTTTGTATTCAGGAGTGGATATCATCATAGACTTAAAATGTTAAAATGAGCATCAGCGTAGTCTTGAAGAACAGGCACAGGGAAGCAAAATGGTGTGGAAAAAGGGATGGGAAGCAGCGCATCTCTTTCCTAACAGCCATCGCCTCCTGGAAGGGGCAAGATGAGACTGGTGAGGCACAGGCCTGGGGTCAGCCTCGCTTGGCTGCTCCCTGACAGCTTTGACAAAGCAGGGAGCGTTTCAGAGGGAAGGGCAGGCTGGCTGGAGCGTGTCCACAATGATAGGGGCTCTCCAATTTTGTCTACTCCTGAGAGATTTCACTGACAGTGAAATGCGGCTGTTTGGGAGCTGTCCAAAAGAGAGGTGTGCCCGGTATGCGGGGCAGCACTGCCACCTAGAGGAGTTGTGGGGCACTACAGCCTTGCTCTTGCAACCAGTGCAGTGCGCGTGCAAAGTTGAAGACGGAGAGAAGGGGGCTGGGGAAGCCTCGTGTCATCCTTGAGAACAGTCGGGAGGTCCGAAGGCAAAACGGGCAAAAGGTGAGGCTTGGTTTTGGAGTCCTCTTAACTCTTTCCTCAAATTCAGTAGGATCTTAGAATTCCAAAAAGCAGTTCATGCATTATTGCTCTGCTCAAAACCCTCCAACAGCTCTTCGTTTCACAGAGTATTTGTCATTACTTTTCTCATACTTGCCAAGCACACTACTGCCACAGGGCCTTTTCACTGGCTGTTTCCTCCATCTGGAATGCCCTTCCCCAACATATCCATGAAGGCTAACTCCTTCATTGCCTTCAAATCTTTATTCAAATGTCACCTCTTCTATGTGGCCCAGTTTGTCCCCTTGTTTAAAATTGCAACCCCCCCCCCACACACTCTGAATACTCTTGTGTTTTTGTTTTCCTGAAGCACTTAGACCCCTCAAATACCATATAATTTATTTAATGATTATCTTTGCTGTTTGTCTTCTTCCCTTAGAATGTAAATTCCACAAGGGCGGAGATTTTTGTCTGTCTTGTTATTGCCGTATCCCAAGCAATTACAATATACCCAGTACATAGTAGATACTTAACAAATTTTCATTGAATGAATGAACCAAAAGAGATAATTTTTTTTTTTTTTGAGACAGGGTCTTCCTCTGTTGCCCCAGCTAGAGTGAAGTGGAGTCCTCATAGCTCACAGAAACCTCAAACTTCTGGGCTCAAGCCATTTCCTGCCTCAGCCTCCTGAATAGCTGGGACTACAGGCTCGCACCACCACGCCCGGCTGATTTTTCCATTTTTTTTAGAGATGGGGTCTTGCCCTTGCTCAGGTTGATCTCAAACTCCTGACCTCAAGCGATCCTGCCTGGCTTGGCCTCCCAAAGTGCTAGGATTACAGGTGTGAGCCGCCTTGCCCGGCCTCAAAAGAGAGGATTTTGAATAACCACTTCCTAGTTCAGAGGGGAAAACAGAGGACCAAGAAGAAAAGTAACTTCTCCAGGGTCATACAGGTCTGAACTAGAACTCAAACCTGAGGTCCCCCAGGCCAGCACACTTCCCATACACCAATGACATATGATCCACCTACCACCTACTCTTGGTCAACACACTCATTTCTCACAAAATATAAATAACCCACAAGACTAAATGTATTACTTCTAGGATTTTATTTTCTTAGTTATCTTTGTCCAAAGTATGACTCTATAATGGTGGACTTGGGCCTCAAGACTTGGGGACACCAGAAACAGGTGGTTGGAGGAAGCTTCTGGAAAGTAGGGAGGCTTGGTGGGAATCCCCAAATCATACCTTGGCCTACGTTGCCTTATGGGTAAGGCTTGCCCTGGATAAAATGGCCAGACCAGACAGCCCTCCAAGAAGAGTCTGTCTCCAAGAAAATAAGGGGCACTTTCCCTAAAGTTCTAAAGAGAAGAGGCTCCTAACCACAAACATAATGACTGAACATTGCCTGACCCACTCCAATCCCAGTCTGCCAGGAGTCACCCACAGTTTGCTTTTTATAGCAACAGTATCACAAATGCATGTAACCCAGGAGGGATGGCAAAGTGTTTTGCATCCATTCTCATTGAATTTTCCCGTCAAACTTGTGAAGGAAACTACAGAGAAGAAAACAGGGGGTTAGGGCCTGGAACAGCTGAGTTGAGATGATGACTGGCCAGGCCTCCTGACTCTACACACAGTGCTCCCCGTCTTCTGACTTTATACTGTCTTCTTGTTTTTACATGCAGACATTTTCTATTTTTATGTAAATAATCACTCTTTTATGGTTTTTTGACTTTGAAAGGCCTTCCCTAATCAGAGTTCTAATATTTAAAATTCTCCTGTTTCTTTCTAGCAATCTTCAGGTTTGTCTTTACATTTAAATCATTAACTGGACATTTATTTTGGTTTAAGTTGTATGTAGGAATCAATATATATATATATTTTTTTGCTAGCTCAACAGTTGTTCTTGCATATATGGGAGTGTATTTATAGGCTTTATCGTATTGGGGAAAAATCCATCTTTTCTGCACTTATTTGAAATGCCACCCTTATTATATATTAAATTCCTTATTTGGGTCTATTTCTGAACCTTCTGTTCTGGTCCATGGGTCTGTCCATGTAGGGTTGGGATTTAATGAAAAAGAAAAAGAAAGTCGGACACTGTGGCTCACACCTGTAATCCTAGCACTCTGGTAGGCTGAGATGGGAGGATCACTTGAGGCCAAGAGTTCGAGACCAGCCTGAGAAAGAGTGAGACTCTGTCTCTATAAAATAGAAAAATTAGCTGGGCATGGTGGTGTGTGCCTGTAGTCCCAGCTACTTGGGAGGCTGTGGCAGGAGGATCGCTCAAGCCCTGGAGTTTGAGGTTGCAGTGAGCTATGACGATGCCACTGCACTCTAGCCTGGGAGACAGTGAGACCCTGTCTCAAAACAAACAAACAAACAAAACTACAATAACAAAATAGAATGTGATAGGAAAAGAGTAAACAAATTCAAAAAAGAACCAACTTTTAGAAATGAAAAATAGACAATGGTATTAAAAATCTCATGGTCCAGTTAAACAGTAGGCAACATGTGGGTCATTCTTAGCATCATAAAGAGAAATAACCAGTCACTAAGTAATAGGAAAGAAAAATACCGAAACTATTTAAATAGCAGCAAGAGTGAAAAACAAAGCCTGATTCTGTACTGAGAAGGAATTTAAATGCAAACCAACTTTGACATGTTACGTCAAAGTTCTAATTCAGAAATAAATCACACTAGATATTTATCAAAGCACTGTCTGGAAGTGACCACAGATTTTTTCCAAACTATGCATCATACTTAACTGCTTATGCAAATTAAAAGCCTTTGTCTTGATTTTTAAAAAACTGTGATAAAATACACATAAAATTTACCATCTTAACTATTTTTAAGTGTACAATTCACTAATATTAATTATACTCAGGCCCGGCATGGTGGCTCATGCCTGTAATCTCAGCACTTTGGGAGGCTGAGAAAGGAGGATTGCTTGAGGCCAGGAGTTCAAGACTAGCCTGGGCAACATTGCGAGACCCTGTCTCTACAGAAAATAAGAAAAACTAGCCAGGTGTGGTGACTCATGCTTGTACCCTCAACTACTCGGGAGGTTGAGGCAGGAGGGTTGCTAGAGCCCAGGAGTTCGAGGTTACAGTGAGCCATGTTGCCAGTGCACTCCACCCTGTCTCAAAGAAACAAACAAATAGATAAATATATAGATAGACAAATAAAGGTGTTTAAAATAACTGGGAGAATAATATGTCACAGGGTGAATACTGCATTAACCTTGTTGAATAAATGCACAAATAAGCAAAGTTTACAAACTGGAAACAGTCTCCATACTAGTAAGTTACATGGCTGTAATGGTAATTGCTTTAACAAAGCTTTGAATAAAGTGTTGTGTTAGGGCCAGGCGCGGTGGCTCACGCCTGTAATCCTAGCTCTCTGGGAGGCCGAGGCGGGCGGATTGTTTGAGCTCAGGAGTTCGAAACCAGCCTGAGCAAGAGCGAGACCCCATCTCTACCAAAAATACAAAGAAATTAATCAGACAACTAAAAATACATAGAAAAAATTAGCCGGGCATGGTAGCGCATGCCTGTAGTCCCAGCTACTCGGGAGGCTGAGGCAGAAGGATCACTTGAGCCCAGGAGTTTGAGGTTGCTGTGAGCTAGGATGACGCCACGGCACTCTAGCCCGGGCAACACAGTGAGACGTTGTCTCAAAAAAAAAAAAAAAAAAAAAAAAATGTTGTATTAGTACCTAGTGGCAACTCAAACTTCCCTTGACATTTGAGCTGTATAGATAAGTAGGACTTTACCCAGGACATGGCATTCGATATAGAAGAGTAAACAGCATATTCAAAGATTCAAAGTCGCGGAGATTTAAAAATTCAGTATTGCCGAAGGTGGCAGGCAATGAAGCTGGTGCTGACTATTACAACTGAAGGTGGGATTTTGTCTAAAATATTTTTGTTATGTTTTAAAATATGACTTCGTTTCCTGTAACTCTTTTTTTCAGTGCTTATTAAGATTTATGCTGTTTCATGGTGGAGTTTTTAAAAGACCTAATTTGACCCGTTCATTCATGTGAAGAAATAAAACACAAAGAGGGCTATAATGATATAACTCAGAATCCTACAGTTCAGAGACAGAGCTGGAGCCAAAACCCAAACTAGGATTTTCTCCACTATTCCCAGCAGAACTTTACTGGGTCTCTAACCACCCATCTTCAGCCTTTTACAGTAAGAAGATGCTAAAAAGAATGCTCTAGTTACTTTTGTAAAGACTTAAAAAATCCCCTTGCGTTAATGTAGTGCTTTGTCTTTTCCGATGTTTTTTTTTTTTTTTTTTGAGACAGGAACTTGTTCTGTAGCCTGGGCTAGAGTGCAGTGGCCTCATCATAGCTCACTGCAACCTCAAACTCTTGAGCTCAAGAGATCCTCCTGCCTCAGCCTCCTGAGTAGCTGGGACTACAGGTGCACACCACCACACCCTGCTAATTTTTCTATTTTTCGTAGAGACGGGGTCTCTCTCTTGCTCAGGTTGGTCTTGAACTCCTGGACTCAAGCAATCCTCCTGCTTGGGCCTGCCAAAGTGCTATGATTACAGGCATAAGCCACCGTGCCCAGCCACACATCCTAATTTTCTTGAACAAAAGCACTTTTGTACTAGTTCCAACAGTTTGTCTCACACAAACAGTCTGCAAAGTTTAAATAATCCCAAATCCCAACCAAAAGCAATCAGAACTAAATTGGAAACAGATACACTATGAATGCAGGAACACTATATTTATTAGGTCAATAATTCGTTTTTAGCAATACAAGTACAGAATATATCACAATGCTGGTTACAAACATACTTAGTATGGTTTAATAGTTACAAATAATGGTGGGCACTACAAGTTGGTGAGAATGATATGAAAGGTCATTCAGACACAATGAAGAACTGTCTTCAAAAATCTATTTAATGACCTTAGATATTTCTATAGAAATTACTGTGGCACTATTAGTGGGGATTTTCACGTAAAGATTGTTAGTAATTTGCTTTCAATTGTTCCATTAAGAGCTTTTTATTTTGAGCCTATTAAACTAAAATCCCCTGTTGCTTAATAAAGTATAAAAATAGTACTGACCTGGTAATATTTAATAAAATGTAGCATTCATTCACATCATAAAAGTAGAACTAAATTGAAAAGTTTTAGTTACCATGGCAACGTATTTTCCTATAAAAGGAATATACAGAAATGAGTAATATTACACAAATGGTACCTGCAACGGTTATTTAGTGATCCAACACTTAACTGTGCACCACAAACCAAGTTTTCTAGATATCTATATATAGCATATATTTTAATCTTAAATTTTACTTTTGAAAAACATGTGCACTTCAACAAACTCACTAAGGCCACTCATGCTATAGATACCTAGGATTGCAATTAAAGAATAGTATTATTTAATAAATCCTAAAGCACACTCCTTCAGATCAACAGGGTAAAACCAGTTTTCTGCCTAAAACATTCCTGAGATTTGTGGACAAAAGAAGTACTAGTGTTCAAGCTGGAGATTAATCCAAATGTCATTATTAGAAAAAAAAAAAAAATTTCCTGGCAATTGAGGTCCTCCAAAGCCAAGAGGTGAAATAGACATTAATTTTTAAAGCAAAAATACAACTCTTTAAAAAAATTTGTACTTATAAATTAGCATTTTTCCAGTAGTAACTGCCATACAGAAAAAGAAGTTTAGAAGCAGCAAGGCTACCAATTCTAGGGAAAACATAAAAAACAAGTGGCAATTAACAATATTTGCTACTTAGCAAATCATTCCTTCAATTTGCAAAGTTCTGGCCAAAAGCATCAATCATGTTTTAGGCATGTGTTTGCTGTTCAGCTTTCTGTGTGTACTATAAGGAGCAGCCAAATGTTCCCCTCATTATTTGTAAGATTGCAGCCTCTGTACTTTATTTTCACAAAATTATGAACTCTTCCTAACAGGCTATGAACAAAGGCTTTTCTAAAAAATCCTTAATTTTCACAAATGAAAGAATACCTGGGCAGGCATTACTACAAAGCAATAGTGAGTTCATTTTTTAACCAAGCAGAGATAGAGATTTAATGGTAGTAAGGGTCCCAATCCTTTGGGCAAAGTCAGCTTTGAGGACCCATAAAAGTTATGCTCTAAAAAACCAAATTGGCTCTATTAAACTGAGTGCAGGCGTGAACAGCCACCTGTGTGACACATGCAAGTGTTAACAGAGCTCCCCGATGCACCCAACTTGAGTAGCACCAAACTTTAGGAAAAAGACTGGGTAGAAGAAAAGAAAAATCAAAGAAGGTTGAGACCAAGAGACCCCTAATTTAACATTATTTCGCTGAACTTCCAGAAAAATCTTTTAAGTTGGCCAGGGTTTCCTTATACACAACCCCACCATATGTAAAAAGTTTGTGCAAGCTGTTATTGAGAGGTAAATTTTATTCTTTTCTTCAAAATTTTTTTAACCCAATAAATCATGGTGACATTCATCTCTCTAGCTTATCCTAAACATCCCTACCGAAAGGGTAAATCCTACACTTAAAATTATGGTATTATTCATCAGAACCACAAATAATAGCATATTAAGTCATATACCTAACAGAAAATGGCAAATCTGTTTTCTTAAGCTAGAGTATATGCTTTAAATCAAAATGTATGGATTTACAGAAAACTACATTAAGGCAGTAGTGATAAGGAGAAACTGCCAATATGATGTTTAAAAAAAAAACTGGCTGCCACTGAATATCACCCTGTGATCCTAGGCTTCTAAATACCATGTTGCTTCATCACTGAATGTGAGCTGAGTTCAAACTGAGTTAGGGAGGATGAGGCTGTAAGTCATTTGCTTGATTTTATCCTAGGAAATGCTGTACGTGCACAAAACCAAAAAATACAGGTTGATTGGGGGGAAAAAACTTCATATGGAAACATGTTTCAAAGTATTTATTGAAAAACAATTTACCATGACATTCCTATACCACAAACATACCACTGGATTCTAAATAACCAATAAGTATACAAAGCCTAACCTGAAAATATCTTTGGAGGTATTAAATATATAGGCCCATGAGGATAGAGCTGAGTAACTTAAAAAATGTTAGTCCTTGGTCACACAGACTATTTGGTAACTGATAAAGAGTAGCCTCTCAGCATTAAATTGCAATTAACTAGGAAGGAGACCACCTTGGCAAACTGCAGGTTTGTGCCAACTTTTCCCAAAATTTAAAAAGAAAATAATGCAATTTGAGGGATAAACCCAGGTTTCTAAATCACATACTTTCTATCATCATAGGATGTGGGTTTGCTCCATCTCTTTAGGTACACCCCCTAGTCAATTTCCTCCTGGGGACTTGGCTCACAAGACTGCAAATAACAGTTTGAAACAAGTTTTTAGTAGGAAAGTTCAAAAAAGTGCTTAAAATAAAATTTGAAATCTCCAAGTAATTGTTCTGTACTGAATGTGGCAGACAGTTTGATTTTTTCCCCTCCCACCCAACATGCATGTTAAAAGAAAACCAAAATTCAACACACATCCACTCACCCACAGACTACTCCGAGCATTAGCCAGGAGCAACATCTTTAACAGCCAAGTCATGAACCCCTGAAAATAGGGGGGAAACCCAGATTCTTGACTATAGAGGCATTAGCTGGGCCACTATAGTAAGAATTGAGGTAACAGCAAAAGACCTTTTTGTTTCTGGGATGGCTACACGTCACAAATTCTCAAATTTGAATATTACCTCAACTTCAAATAACCTGACTGGCTTTAAAAAATAAAATAAAATAAAATACTCAACAAACAAAAAGACAAAATAGTGAAATAGACATATCATTAGGGGATTTTTCTATTTGACTCCTGAATTTCAAATAAAACGACCCAGTTGTACTATTATTTACCATAAAAATGAAGGATTTTCTAAAACTTACTTTTTAGCATTCATCTGCCATTAATCCCCACAAACCATACAGTAACTGAAAATTCCCATGTGAACATGAGCTATTTCATGACTCTCAGCCAAATACTTGTTAACTTCACTGATTATCAGGGCAACATTTAAAATGAGAGGGATGGCTGCAGTATTTATAGAATTGCCATGGCATTGCCATCTGTGTACCTTGACTAAAGGTATGCCATTGAAATTGCCAATTTCCCTAGTTTGGTTATCTATTATATGAATATAATTTTTGCATTATCACTTTTCATTATACATCTAAATGAAATCATTCTACTGATAAAAGTATATGCAGGGCCTAAAATAATAATCTAAAGCCTCTGGTCCAAATAACCACCTTCTACATTAGGCTGGTCCTTGTTAGATCCTCCTGGTCCTATTAGCAAATGCTATCAGAGCATCTTGCATTGTTGTACCAAAAAAAAAGAAAATGGTTAAAACTGCTGGTCTATCAGATTTTCTATTACTTACAGATCAACACTGGTCCAGTTCAGATGAATCTGACAGTCCTTCCCTTGTAATAGAGCTCTGGAGAGTGGTTGTATCCACGTCTCTGGGTAAGGTAGCCAAACCTAAGTCAGGATGTCCCTCTTTAATTAGTACTTGTGTTAACTTTTATATACTGCATATAAAGATTTCCCCATAAAATTTCTTTATAATACAGTATTGAATACCTCCACATGGAAGAATTATAAGTTAAAAAGTTGTTAAAATCATCCTTACATAATAAGAATGCAACTCTTTTAAACTCTTAAATAATTTTATTTAGGGATTCTTTTTTTTCTTTCAGGCTTTCTGCAAAATGAATTATTTTTTAAAAAGAAAAAAAGACTTCTTGTTGTTTGTTCTACTAGGTTGAAAATGTGGGCCAGACTACTTATACATGCGGTTCATGCTGAATATAACTGAATATATGCTTATTCCTACAGACACTCTGCAAGTTAGGGATCACCCAAAATGGGGTCTTCAATGGACTGGACCAGTGTTTCAATGCAAATTCCAGCCCCCAAAAACAACATGGTTTTGATTTCACAGTATGAATTCCCTGGAATCTGGGAAAAGGTAATTGGTTAACTGAGGTCCTCCCTCAGCAGCTCGGTCCCTCGACATGCTGAGAAATCAGGAAGGACTGCACCACTTCTTCAGTGGACTGGGGGCTGGTGTTGACGTCCTCAAGAGCGTCGGTGACTGAATACTGCCGATCTCGCAACCGGTTCCAGTTAGACAGAACATTGTGATATTCGAACACTTTCTCATAATTTCCAACGGAGTTGTAAAGTTTAATGAGGCCTCGATAATCATATTCTAGTCCACTGTAGCCTTCACCAAAAAGTTTCTTCCCTGAAAGTAACCAAAAAAAGAAAGAAAGAAAGAAAGAAAAGCAAGCTCAAATAATGAAATAACAAGCAGTTTCTACAACACAACTTTAATATTTTAGATAGGATGGCTTAGTTTTATCCCCCTGAAAGGAACAGATACAATTCTTTCATCAGTGACCCCCCCTCCAACCAGTCCCACAAATAGCTAATTTTCTCTTGTCTAAAAGCAGTTGGCCTCACTAGAACAGAATTTAAAATTTCACGGTTTGAAGGGACTGATTTAAAGAGATCTCAAAGTAAAGAAGAATGGCAGCACCTCCAACAGAAAAATACACATGCACAAGACTATTCACTGCAGCAGTGTTTGTAATTGCAAATTAATAGAAACAAACGAAAATACACAGGAGAATGGTTCCATCAACCGTGGCATACTCACTCAATGGCACACTATGCAGCTGTAAACTGAGAAGGAAACTCTAGGCTCTCTACAAACTGTTATGGAGTGATTCATACGGTATAATGTTAAGTTAAAAAATGCAAAGTATAAAAGAATATCTATAGTATGCTACTTTTTATGTAAGAAAGGGAGAATAAGAAAATACTTGTTTATCTATTCATTTATGCAAACAGAAACAAAGAAAGGATAAACCAATGAGATTGGTTACCCATAATGGGTGGTTGGGCACTGGGTAGAAAAAATTAGGGAAAATGACACATCCCTGAGCATACCTTTCATAATAGATCTGACTGCAGAACATTAATTATACATACTCAAAAAAATTAACAAAATAAACAAAGATGGAGGGGGGCAAAATGTAACACTACATTAACAAATGAACCTAATTGTTTTTCAAATAAGCAACATAACCACACTTAAGGAGCGGGGTTTAAATAAACTCAGCAACTTTTGAACACAGTGTTCTAAATATGTATTACCTTCAGGCTAAAAACAAAATTATGAACAAATATTGAGCTGTAAGTAGGTTTGTTTTGCATAGTATGTGTTAGTAATTTTGAAACTACTTCATCATGCATTTTGGATTGAGCAAATAAGTCAATATATTAGGGATAACAGGGAATCCACATATATATGATACATGACTTATGACAAAGATAGCACAGCATGGGGAAAAGGGCAGTGTTTTCATGAAATGGTCCTGGGTCAACTGTGTATCTATACGAAAAAAAATAAAATTCGATCCCTACCTCACACAGTAACAAAAATCAATTTTGGGATTGTAGATCTAGATGTCAATGGCTTAAACCAAATTTCCAGAAGACAATCTTCTAGAAGAATATCTTCACGACTTTGGGATAGGAAAAGATTTTTCTTTCTTTTTCTTTTGCCCAGGCTGTAGTGCAGTGGCCCAAGCTCACTACCACCTCGAATTCCTGGGCTTAAGTGATCCTTCCACCTTAGCCTCCTGAGTAGCTGAGACTACAAGCATGCACTACCACACCTGGCTAATTTTTAGATTTTTTGTAGAGACAGGGTCTCGCTATGTTGCCCAGGCTGGTCTTGAACTTCTGGCCTCAAGTCATCCTCCCGTCTTAGCCTCCCAAAGTGTTGGGATTCCAGGCCTGAGCCACCACATCCAGCCAGATTTCTTAACACATTAATTGCCATGTGAGTTCTATTTAACTCACACTAGTTTTGAGCCCCAGGCCTTGTGAAGCATATATAACTCACATGTCTCCTCACCTTGGGAGCCTAAAGAACTATTTTTTAAGTTGCATATAACTCATGCACGGAAAACAATACAAAAATAAATTTTTCATTAAATTAGAAAGGATCGTTTTATTTTCAAAGTTTTTATTCTATTTTTATAATAAAACACTGTGGCCCCAAGGAAAAAATTTTTTTTCTAGTGTGGCAGTCAATATGGAATACAAAGAGTTCTAATCACAAAACAAAATGCTGATGCAGTTAAATACATCAAATTAAGAACTAGGCCAGGCCTGGTGGCTCCAGCCTGTAATCCTAGCACTCTGGGAGGCCGAGGCAGGAGGATCGCTTGAGCTCAGGAGTTCGAGACCAGCCTGAGCAAAAGCGAGACCTCTTCTCTACCAAAAATAAAACAAAAATTAGCTGGGCGTGGTGGTGTGCGCCTGTTGTCCCAGACACTTAGGAGGCTGAGGCAGGAGGCTCGCTTGAACCCAGGAGTTTGAGGTTTCAGTGAGCTATGATGAGGCCACTGCACTCTAGCCTGGGTCACAGAGCAAGACCCTGTCTCAAAAAAAAAAAAAAAAAAATTAAGAACTACTATTTTTAAAGAGGCACCATTAGAAAACAAGCAGTAGAAGAAGAGAAGATATCTGCAACACATGTAACCAACAAAGGGCTTGTCATATTCATAGTATATAAAGAACTTCTCTAAGTCAATAAGAAAATGACAAGACAATTCAATGTAAAAATGGGCAAGAGTTTTAACAGGCCTTCATAAGATAATGGCCACAGCACCTTCTTTTGTAATAGCTATGAAATGGAAATAACCCCAAAGTTCTAAATGTTCACTAACAGTGGACTGGATAAATAATGATATATTAATCCAATAGACAGCACTGGAGAGGAACAAGTGACAGTGATAGGCAACATCACGGATTTTACAATTAATGTTCACCAAAAGAAGCCAGACACATAAAAATATACATTGTATGATTTCATCTACATCAAGTTCAAAAGCATGTAAACCTGATCTATGATGTTGAAGTCTGACAGGAGAAAGGAGGGGGAGGGAAAAGGGGGTAGTAATTGCACAAATAGTTTAAAATAACTACTTTCGCCTACCCTTGACTCTCTACTGTCACACCTCTTACTACTGACTTCAACATCAAAAAAGCAAAAGGTTCCAGATGATTTTTGGGTGGTTACTGAATATCCTTAGCAGCTTTAAACCTATTTAAGTCCTAGTAATACATTTCCCTTATACAACATGTAAGACATGTTGATCTCCAATCAACTGACTAAAGAAAACTGAAAGGTAACATACCAATAGCTATAGATCGCAAATAAAGTCTCTCAGCATTTTCATACTGATTCATGTCATAATTATATAAAGAAGCCAGATGTCCCACTGAAAGGGCTACTTCATAATCTTCTTGACCGAGAAGTTGCTCTTTAATCTGAATTGCTTTGATGTGCATTTCTTCAGCTTCCTGAAAGACAATTATGCCAAATCAATCATTAAATTATACTTCTTTTTCTTTTCTTTTCCTTTTTTTTTTTTTTTTTTGAGACAGAGTCTTGCTCTGTTGCCTGGGCTAGAGTGCCATGGCATCAGCCTGGCTCATAGCAACCTCAAAGCCCCTGGGCTCAAGCAATCCTCTTGCCTCAGCCTCCTGAGTAGCTGGGACTAAAGTGGAGCTCCACAACACCCAGCTAATTTTTTCTATTTTTAGTAGTTCCTGGCTAATTATTTCTATTTTTAGTAGAGATGGGGCATCGCTCTTGCTCAGACTGGTCTAGAACTCCTGAGCTCAAGCGATCCTCCAGCCTCGGCCTCCCAGAGTGCTAGGATTACAGGCGTGAGCCACTGTGCCCGGCCTTATATTATACTTTTTTCTTATCTCAACAGTTCTTACTCAATGAGCAAGATTCTTCTAAATGCCGAGGACATCTTAAGAATGCCATAAGGTAATCAGATCAAAAATCATACTATGTTATTCCAAGAGCTGCCTATGGGAAGCATTACTGGTTTTTGGAAACTGCATATAAGCTGACAATAGTAATAGTATTCTTTGCCAAAAGTGACAAGTGAAAACTTATCTTGGTAATACAAAATTGTTAGAAGACATTTACAAGAAATTAACAAAACATCCTAAAATAATTATTTCTTTTAGTTAATACAGTCCAAAATTTAATTGAACCTTGTTAAGAAGCTCCATTACATAATATGTTAATTTACACAGGTACACAATTCATTTTATTTTTTGGAGTTTTGACAATTTTTCTCCAACAAACTAAATTCAGGCTAATTGAGGAATATACAGATTCATTTTCAGGTAAAAATGAACATCTTAGGCAGACCTCTCACTCTTTCCTTACTGTGATCCAAAAATGAAGAATATTAAGAATTTATAATCAAAAATTCTAAAAAGGGAATTAAAGTCAGTAATTTTTATTGCTATAATTAATATTATAATACTTGTAATATCTCACATTTCTTGTATACCAACTACATGCCAGGCATTCTGCTAAGAGCTACACATACTTAAGCTAAAAATTGTGTAGGTTTTTTTTTTTTTAAGATGGAGTACTGCTCTGACACCTGAGTGGAGTGCCGTGGCATCAGTCTAGCTCACAGCAACCTCAAACTCCTGGGCTCAAGCGATCCTCGTGCCTCAGCCACCCGAATAGTTGGGATTACTGGTGCATGCCATCACGCCCACCTAATTTTTCTATTTTTAGTAGAGATGGGGTCTCGCTCTTATTCAGACTGGTCTTGAACTCCTGAGCTCAAGCTATCCTCCCACCTCAGCCTCCCAGAGTGCTAGGATTACAGGTGTGAGCCACCGTGCCTGGCCTAAAAATTATGTTTGAAATCTAACAATCATATTAGCCTTTTTTGGTTTGACATAGTTCCTATTTTTCCATGGTCCTGACTTCCTAATTTTATTTATATTCTGACTATGTTGTTTTATACTAGCTATTTTCACAATTTTTTCATGGAATAAGGTAGGAATATAATGAATGTATACTTTATTATTTAAGATTACTGAAGATGTATTTATTATTTAAGATTTTACTTTATTATTTAAGATTATTAAGAGAGAGAAAAACACAGTAAAACATGTTTCTACCTTAAATTTTCTCATGGACTGATAAAGTCTTCCAAGGTTTCCATAGTGTTTTGCCGTCTGTACATTAAATTCCCCAAAAGCTTTTTTAGCGAGCTGGAGTGAAGACAGGTGCAAATCATGAGCTTCTTGAAGCAGCCTCTGTTCAGTTTCCTTATTATGACAGTCAATTGCAATCTCCTCTAAAATAAGTGCTGAATAAAGAAAGCAATAAATTAGTGCACCAAAGCTAATCAGAAAGTCTAACTCAAAATTAAATGACAGAAACATTTATTGAATATATCTACATGTGGTTATGATTTAGAATTGGTCAAGATGAAAGTATGCCACTTTAACAAAACAGTACACTTTTGGGGGGTCATTTTATTTTGCACAGTATAATGAATTCAAATTTAAGAAAGACAATGTTATACATCAAATTATTTTGCAGAATTAGCTTTTAACGGATTGCTATACTCTGTGGTGTGAATTTGTTTTTTCAATTAAATGGAAGGAAGAGGCATATTTTTAAAAGTTATGAAACTGTGTCAAGGAGTACCTAAGCACTTTTGATAACTTTGAAACTATACTTTATAAAACATTACCTTTAACCAAACACAGCTAAAGAACCGATTACCTCCCACTCACTTGACCAACCAAATCAGGCAAGAAGACATTTCAATTTCAAAGCTGCATTCAAGACTCAAATTCCATCTAATGTCTTAAAAATATACATATCCTTTTACCAGGTAATTTTATTTCTTGGGAAACTATGTGCACAAAGGTAAGTAAAAGAGATTTACTTCACCGTACCATTTTTAAAGAAAGAACAACAGGTTAAAAACAATATAAAGATCTAATAATAGAGGGGAGGTTAAAAACGTTAGAAAAAAGGACATGTATTGAAATGGAAAAATGCTCATTATATATTAAGTGAAAAAATCAGATTATAAAACTAAAAAATTATTCATTCATTTAATTATCTTATTTAAAAAAAGGAAAGCCTGGCTGGGTGTGGTGGCGTGTGCCTGTAGTCCCAGCTACTAGAGAGGCTGAGGCAGGAGTATAGCTTGAGCCCAGGAGTTTGAGGTTGCTGTGAGCTAGGCTGATGCCATGGCACTCTACTCAGGGCAATGGAGTGAGACTCTGTCTCAAAACAAAACAAAGCCTAAAATGATATTAACCAAAATGTTGATTCAGGATTTCAGAATTGGTGGAATTTTCAGGCAACTTAATTTATTTTCTCTCTTTTCTATCTGACTCTTAATTTTTGATATTAATCATGTATTACTTGTATAAGTTAAAAAAATGCAAACCTACAGGGAAAAAACCCTAGTTCCAGAACGAAGGTAAAACTTACCCAACATGCATGGAATTACTACATGGGTGACCCAATCATGTTAGCAAAATAAATGCATTAAAAAGCCTTGGTGGTGATTAAAAGAAAAGTTAAAATAAGAAAAGGAAGAAAGTGGTTATTTGGCAAGAGCCTTGCAACATTCAGGGTGACATGATATGAAGCTCAGTTTAAAAATCCTGCACTATGGGCCAGGCATGGTGACTCACGCCTGTAATCCTAGCACTCTGGGAGGCCGAGACGGGCGGATTGTTTGGGCTCAGGAGTTCGAAACCAGCCGAGCAAGAGCAAGACCCCGTCTCTACTAAAAATAGAAAGAAATTAATCAGACAACTAAAAATACATAGAAAAAATTAGCCGGGCATGGTGGCGCATGCCTGTAGTCCCAGCTACTCGGGAGGCTGAGGCAGGAGGATCGCTTGAGCCCAGGAGTTTGAGGTTGCTGTGAGCTAGGATGACGCCACGGCACTCTAGCCCAGGCAAAAGAGTGAGACTTTGTCTCAAAAAAAAAAAAAATCCTGCATTATAAAGCTATGAAACTCATCTTTAGTTTTCTATCCATGTTACTGTGGAATCATTTGTGTTATTCCTCCATGCAATCTTCAAAAGAAATTAATGCATACAAGAATGGATTAGAAAAAGGGAGAGAAAAGAAAGAAATTCTGGCTTATGAACAACATTGTATGAGAGAAGCAAATAATCTTTCATTATGAACCACTGGAAACCCGTGAGTTGCAGTGAATTGGCTATCTTAGTAATACAGTCTAATCCTGTGGTACTACCTCTAAGAAAATAAACAAATACCCCTATTTTATACACATATTATCTAAAAATATCTGAGACTAGATTATAAAGGATACCTTTCACCCTCTTGGAAGAAGCCAAAAGAAGATGATCTTCAGGTAGGATGTGGGTAATGATACCAATAGCTCTTTCTGCATGAAATCTGCAACACAGATAAATATTCAAATGATTTAAGACTTAAAAAAAATCACAATCTGTAATATAATACTAATAGAGAGTACCTCTAAAACTATTTGTGGTAAAGAACCAGTTTTTTGTTTATTTTAAATTTCCAATCTGTTGTGGACTGAACTTTTAACATCCAGTGGATTCCTGTTTCCCTCAGAATAAAACAGGAAGTCCTTATTATGGCCTACAAGGCTCTACATCTTTTACTCTTCTACTTCTCTGACCTCATCTCCTACCATCCTCAGATTAATCCTCTTTTTCCCTCCAGCAAAACAGGCCTAGCAGTTTCCTAAATAGGCAAAGCACATTCTTACCCTTGTACTTGTTTTACCTTCCCTCTGCATTGCTCTTCCTGTGATCTTCCACATGGCTCACTCCTACTGAACAGGCCTTACCAGAACAGACCAGTTAAAAGGCCCTTAAAATAGAAATCTATCATCACTCTCTAAACTTAGTTTAGCATATTTTTATTCTTCATAACAGTATGTATTCTCGCCTGACAGGTTGGGTTATTTGTTTTTGGCCCATCTCACCAAATACAAGGAAAGCCATTTACCTATTTTATCTGTCAGTTCCTTTCAAACAACTCTAGCGTCCTACCCTCATCTTCCAGGTAACCATTTTCTCAAATTTGTCTTCCAATTTACTAATTCTCTCTTTAGTTGTAACTAATCTGTTATTTAACTTGTCTTCTGAGTTTTCGTGTCAATGACTACTTTCCATTTTTGCTTCTCTTATTAAGATAGAATTCACATAGCACACAATTTACCCATTTAGTGTACAGTTGGTTTTTAGTACAGTCACAGAGTTGTACACCCATCACTCAATTTTAGAATATTTTCATCTTCCCATAAAGAAACTCATGCCTATTAGCAGCCACTCTCCATTTCCCTCAAACTCCTCAACCTAAGTACTATCAATTTATTTTCTGTCTCTGGATTTGCCTACTGTGGACATTTCACATAAATGGAATCATACAATATGTGATCCTCTGTGACTAGCTTCTTTTACTAAGGACAATGTTTCATGGTTCACTTATGTTGTATATAGCAAGTATCAGTTGTTTTATTTTAAAATCTGACTTTTTTCTTTATTTTATTTTTCCTCTAAAATATTACTGATTCCTTCTTTTATATCAAGGTCAGCACACTTTTCCTGCAAAGGGCCAGATATTTTAGATAGTGTTGGCCATACATTCTCTGTTGCAACTATTCAACCCTGCTGCTGTAGTGTGAAAGCAGCCATAGAAAATACATGGACAAATGAGCACGGCTATGTTCCAGTAAAACTTTGCCAGCAGGCCATCGTTTGCCAACCTACTTTATGTCCTTAGTCATTTACGAATATATACTCTATAGCATCAACCAAAAAGTTCTGTTAACTAAAGTTTTAATCCTGTTCATTTTGTCTGCTGACTCAGAGGAAAAGTCTCCTTACGTATTTTGTAATTTTTAATGGTGAATTCATTTTAGATAGAGCTAGATCTATAAGATTTCTATATAGTTTGGGTTGATGGCTCATTATTTCCAAGAGTTTTACATTTTCTCCCACAAGGTGTCCCAGGGGAACTAGCTGCCCCAAAGTGCTTTTAAATGTTTTTCTTTGCTTGGGGGTCCTGTATGTACTATCACCAAACTCAAGAGTGGTATAGGTTTGTAATTATCAATTTCCCTGTGAGGATCTTTTCTGGGGTTCAATTGTTACCCCAAGCACAGATGGACAAGTATCCTTGTCATCTCTCTACCAATGGACAGATTTTTTTCCCCCAGTCTGTCCTTTCCCTGAGGGTGTAGCCTTGATCTTGGTTTCAGGTGAGGGTTTCAGTTCTAATCTCCCCCCACCCCACCCCGCCTCCTGTGGGTTAAATGTCTCTTAAACCGAGGAATGTTCAACCAAGGTTATAGAAACCTCTTAAGCTTTTTCATCACCCCAGAGCAGTTATACCATAGTCCATGTCTAATCCTTTGGATTATAGTGTCCATTATGGCCCTTGGAGATTTCCCCTCATGCTTGCAAACTCAGTTATGCATTTAAAAAAGATGATTGCTATACTTTATTCAGTATTTCTGTATGTTCTGAGCAAAAAGTTTTTAGGTTATTAAGTTTTCTGTTCAGCCAGAGGCTACTATATTATTCAAAGAGAAATTACTGAATGAAATACTCAAAAGATAAGTCATGCTGTATATGAAGATATACAAGTCTCAATATTAAACCACATAAAGGCTAAATGAATGGCCAATAAATTGGTATGATTTTAAATGACTTCGAGAACATTTTAGGCATCCTGTTAAAGCTCCAGGAAGACAAATTTAATCCATAAAGTACATTTAGTACAGTATTTAATCCTTCACAGAAAAGGAATATGGAACTTACAACGCATTGTCAAATTTCCCAGAGCTATACTGGTGAACGTAAGAAGAATAAGCCAAGTCTTCATGAGCTGTTGCTACATGGATATTTTTGCCACCAAACACTGACTGTCGAATGTCAAGAGCGGCCTGAAAGAATCATAAAAATATTTGTTAATACTGTAAACCTTCTGAAAAGATGACCTATTTAAAGATCCTAATAATTTAAATGTATATTCTATACACTAAATCCCATAAGTTTTGAAGCCAAGAAAATCCTGCTGTATTTAAATCAACAGAACATGAAAGTCACCTAGAATGCCTGAATTTTTTAAGATGGAGTCTGACTTAAAAAGCAATGGCTTAATAATAATAATCAATTGGATTTCCATCCAGGTGTGGAAAAAAACAAAGAAAAAAATAATATTAATCATTCCTATGTCTTGGAAGTCACATCAATGTTTTTCTCTATGTCCTTCTTTAAAAGTGAACTGTAAAATCAAGGCTATCTTGTCTAGAGCAATTACCTGAGAATGACTAAAAAAGGCCTAAAATGATTACCGACGGCCTTCCTTGCTGTTACAAAGGCAGCTATAGTGACATTTGCTAAGTCAACAAAGACAAGCCATCATTTGGGCAAATAAAAAATGGAAAAGTACTCCTAAATATGAGCCTACAATCCAACAATTCTTTTTCTTAATGATTTTCTTTAATTCCTAAAACATTAACTTTTAAGTCTTCTACATAATACTTAATAAAATAATGGTGTGCCCTATGTATGTGTCTGGGGGAAGCTTAGAGCTGTTTATTTATTTATTTATCTTTAAAAATGGAATACCAGGTAAAAGAGTTATTTCTAAAGAGTGGCTTATAGACTGCAAACAAATACAGGTCAACAAGTCAGTTTAGGTTTAAAGAAGAAAAGGATAACCATTAACATACCTGATAAATTGCAACAGACTGACAGATATTATCTACGTTGAGTAAGTAGAACCCATAATCTAGCAGTGTATCAGAATATTTTGGGTGTTTGGATCCAAAATGATCCCTATAAAAAGATACAAAACTATTAGGATACAAAGTGGAGAGACAACTTAAAATGATATTTTAAATAACAATCACTTACCGTGCCAAATATACTGCATGTTTAATTAACTGTTCTGCCTTCTTAAATTCACGTTTTACTACACAAGCCTAAAGATAAAGTGAAAAATTGTTAAGTAACTCTGAAACAGTTCATTAAGTGTGCTAAAATAAGTATAGTTTATATATTCTGGCTATAATAGTCGATAAGAAAAAAAAATCTCCAAACGTAAATAGATGGCTTCTATTTCTATTTGTAATTTCTTTCCAAGTATTTAAAAATTCTATTATAAACAGATCTGTATATAACCTGGAAAATTATAGAGTTTAAAGTTTTAAGTCATTCCTAGTACAAGCCTATTACAACAAAGTTACCTTACAATGTTGGTGTACTCCCATTTTTCCATATTATTAAACTAAAATGGTGGTGGGGGGGAGATTTACCACAGTATTTTCGAAGGTACTTATATATTAGTTCTGGAGTGGCTGAAAACAATGTTTTATAGTTTTCACCTAATAATTTATAAATGCACAGATTTCAAGTTTTCCTATTATCTCTCTTTCCTTTTTCTTTCACTTTTCTTTTTTAAAGAGATGAGGGTCTCACTACGTTGCCCAGGCTGCCCTTGAACTCCTCTGCTCAAGTGATCCTCCTGCCTCAGTCTCTTGAGTGCTTGGGATATAGGAGAGCACCACCATGCATGGCTTCCTATTATTTCTTAAAATTATTTTGAACCATAGCACATGCCTGTACTCCCAGGTACCTGGGAGGCTAAAGCAGTAGTGTGCTATGATCACACTTGTGAAAAGCCACTGTACTCGAGCCTGGGCAACACAGCGAGACATCTATGATGTTTACTTGCTCTAAAATGACTGATTTAATATATTTCACAGAAATCTTATCCTCTTCTAAATTTGCAATTTAGGAATCTTTCTTCTAATCGAATTTACATAAGTAAAATTGACCGAAGTGAAATATTCAAATTTGGGAAACTTCTAGATAGAAAGAATGTATCTGAAAGTACATTAATGCTTTAAGGTTTCATTACACCAAAAGAACAGTTTTAAAATACCACTAAATGGCTTCAAAGAGGTAAGGCACTTATTTATAGAGTAAGAAAATAATAGAGAAAAATCAAATAAGGATTACTTAGTGAGTCAAGTATAGCAAGCTGTTTTGCTATGAGAGTGCAATACTATGACTAAAAGATTTAATAGTAGGCTATCCTTTAGGATAATAGTGACCAAAGCCCACACAATTTTGGCATAAGGTTGCTATAAATGTCTAAGAAAAACAAAAACAAACTCAAGCTGGAATGGCTCCCAAATATTAATACTACTTAGGTTTTTTGTTTTATTTTTTTAGAGACAGGGTCTTGCTCTGTTACCCTGGCTGGAGTGCATTGGTTCAATCACTGCAGTCTTGCGCTACTAGGCTCAAGGGCTGCTCCTGCCTCAGCTTCCTGAGTAGCTAAGACTACAGGTGCATGCCACCACACCCAGCTAATTTATATATACACATTTGTCAACATGGGGTCTTGCTATGTTGCCTAGGCTGGTACCGAACTCCTGGCCTCAAGCAATCCTCCCATCTTGGCCTCCCAAAGTGCTGGGATTATAGGCTTGAGCCACCATGCCCAGCCTTTTTTTTTTTTGAGACAAGGTTTCACTCTGTTGCCAAGGCTCAAGTGCAATGGCATGATCATAGCTCACTGCACTGTTAAATTCCTGGGCTCAAGTAATCCTCCTGCCTCAGCCTCCCAAGTAGCTAGGACTACAGGTGCATATGACCATGCTTGGCTAATTGTTTGTTTTTTTTTTTTAAATATATATTTTTTAAAAGACAGGGTCTTGCTATGTTGCCCAGGTTGGTCTCCAACTCCTGACCTCAGGCAATCTTCCCACCTTGACCTCCCAAAGTGTTGGAATTACAA
This sequence comes from Propithecus coquereli, assembly GCF_000956105.1. Taxonomy (NCBI): domain Eukaryota; kingdom Metazoa; phylum Chordata; class Mammalia; order Primates; family Indriidae; genus Propithecus; species Propithecus coquereli. The sequence continues at coordinate 2,845,522 of NW_012148519.1, forward strand.
TCAGTGCTGCTGGTGTAGTTGGTATCATGCAAGATTCCCAAAGAAATCCCAAATCCCTGTTGGGATTACAGGCATGAGCTACCACGCCCAGTCTCCAAATACTACTTTGATCTGTACTTCACTGAGCTGAAACAATTTCAAATTATTTCACAGGTTTTCTTGGTAAAGGAAAATTAGCTAAAGTCTATGTGGGATAGTGTAGTTAGAAACCAGATTTCTAAAAACGAGCACAGAAACTTTGAAAATTGACCTATGTCTATGGAGTACAGAAAAATTATGTTAAATAGGTTAATTAAAACAAATTTAAAGTCCGATAAATCCTATAATTCATTCAATAGTTTTAACATTATATTCACCTTAGAAGCTTGTCTTAAAACATCCACCACGACTTTGACTGGCAAGCCTGCTGTGATTTCTTTCATTGCCTCAATGCACCATTTGTATGCCTGAAAAAAAAATATTTATAGAAGAGACAGAACTGTGATAAATCAAATTGACAATATTTAATGAAATGACTGCAAATATTTTAAGCTTTCAATTACTTCAGTAAGAACATACACAAAATACTTACACTTAAAATTTTCTGAGGCTAAACTTTCTTGAAAATATAAACTTGTGACATTATTTTTACTCTTAATATCTATAGTTTGTCTCAATCAGACCTCAAGGATACATGACATATTTTCAGGAAATCAGAGGCATGTTCTCTCTTGCCCAGAAGCCTGTGCACATTCTGCTTCCTCTGCCTCAGAACATATTACCACTTCCTCTAACCGCTTCACTAAGCTAATTTATCTTTCAGGTTTGAGCCCTAGACTAGGATTCCCATATTTTCCTGTACTTTCCTTCCCCCACTGTAACACTTGTTATTTCACATTGTAATTGCCTGTTTAGCTGAGTGCCTGCTTTATGCCAGCTATTGTTCTAAGTACTTTATGTACATTAACACATTTAACTGACCCAATGGCCCTATGAGATATGTACTATTATTATGGGAAACTGAAGTACAGAGAGGTTAAGAGGCAGGCAATGTGCTAGGTACATAGTGGGAAACAAAAAAAGGTAATATTTTTAGAATTGTGATGGACTGTAATACTGTCATAAAATATTTACTGCCCCACCCCTTCCTTTTCCCTTTGGGAAGGATATACTTCCCTTTCACATTAAAGACAAGCATGGCCATGTGACTTCCTTCAATCAATTAATATATGAGAAGTGAAATGTGCCATTTCTGGGAGAAGGCTCTAAGCATCAACAGTACTTCCCCATGAAGTTTCTGCCTCTGCTCCAAGGCTGGTGATAATGTTCCAGGTAGATGTGCTCAACCACAATGGGTCTTAATCAAAGTGTAGATATAATGTTAAGTACAGCCACAGCTGTTCCAAGACAGGGATATAGCATGAGCCAGAAATAAATTTTTATTGTTTCAAAACCACTGCTATTCTGGGGCTGATATTGTCTCAGCATAGCCCAGCCTATCCTGAATAATACAAGAATATGCTGAGGCAGGGCCCAGTGGCTCATGCCTGTAATCCTGGCACTCTGGGAGGCCAAGGCAGGAGGATCACTTGAAGTCAGGAGTTCAAGACCAGCCTGAGCAACAGCGAGACCCCATCTCTACCGAAAAAAATAGAAAAAATTAGCTGGGTATGGTGGTGTGCGCCTGTAGTCCCAGCTACTTGAGAGGCTGAGGCAGGAGGATCTCTTGAGCCCAGGAATTTGAGGTTGCAGTAAGCTATGATGACACCACTGCAGTCTAGCCAGTGCGACATAGCAAGACTCTGTCTCAAAAAAAAAAAAAAA